>NC_067484.1:54377548-54702548 GCF_947179515.1 Apodemus sylvaticus | reverse complement strand
TGCCTGGATAAGGGACATCCAACAAATGAAATGAATGTAAGCATTTTTGAAGATTATAGACACTGGGTAAAACCTTTTTGTCCCATTTCACTATATTCTATGTGCATACTTAAAGGGGAAACAAGAAAAGACATTTGGCATAAATGTCATTCTTTTCTCTCCTTTCTCATATGTAGTGACTCACCCACTTAGTGTGTTTCTTTGCCATACTCTTTAGATGGGGAGGGCAATACAGCATCTGTTTGCACTGCCTTTCTTTAACTGCACTCCGATGCCTGTCTGTTGACTCTGGGCTATGTGACTGCTAAAGTCTGTATCATCCTGTAACATCACCTGATAGCCGCTAAAGCTCGAAAGAGTGTCCTGTCAATTTGGAAGCTGTACTGTCTTATTCCTTAATGAAGTCTGAGTCCAGGGTTAAGCTGAGCACACACAGGAGTTGACATATACAGAGTTATTTGCAGATTAATACAGCCCATAACCTGCACGTCCCTGGCTACTTGTGATGTTTTTGTATTATGGCAGATGCTCATTAACACCCCATGGAGTTAGCCTTACCACCTCTCATATTATAAATGATCCTTTACAGTAAAAATCTGGTCCTTGGCCGTATTTGCAGGCCTACGGTTAGGTTATACAAGTTATCTCACTTTCTATTTATGTCCTGTTCAGTAGGTTCCATGGCCACTCTGCACCAGATGAGACTCAGAGCCTGAAAGGTTAAACATTACATCATTGTCATCTGCATTGTGAGTGATGAAATCTTGATACTTTACCTTCATCTTCAGAGCCCAGAGTCCTTCTGTCAGACTCTGTGGTGTACTGGCTCTATGATTATCCACATACCCCCAGAGTTTCCCAATGTGGTCCCCAGGAGAATATCTAACCATGTAGGAGGACTCTATTACACAGTGGTTATGAATACTTAATTTGAGTCTAGTGATACTGTAAAATTAACCAGTGGTCTAGTCCATAGATAAGAAGAATTGTAGGGGGCTGGAGAGATGGCTCAGTGATTAAGAGCACTGGCTGTTCTTCAAAAGGTTCTGAGTTCAATTCCCAGCAACCACATGGTGGCTCACAGCCATCTGTAATGGGATCTGATGCCTGCTTCTGGTGTGAAGAATTGTAGAATTTTTTTGATCTCATTTCCTACCCTGCCCCACCCCAGGCTCAAAAGTGCATATGAGGGTGAGGGAAGGGTTAGGAAATAAAAATGACAAAGGGAGGACAGGAACACAGACATTATTAAAACATTTCCTGTACTGTTCTATTTGCACCCAATTTTTGAGCCACTATTCGGGTTGTTTAGATCTCATGGTTGCTGAGGAAAATCTCCTGCCTCCTTCAGTACTGTTCCTGGAAAGAAGTACTGGGGGAGGGGTTGGTTGTGACTAATTTGTCGATTTCACACTGAAAGGCAAGCAAGAGTATTTAATTTAAAGCTTTCTTGTAACTCACCTACCTGACTGTTCCATCATTCAGTCTTGAGTCCTTCGTCAACTACGGTCATTTCAGAAACCAAGAGCAGGGCAGAGACCATTATTTTTCTGCGCTGCATTTAGCTTCCATTGGCAAACAGTGCAGCAGAATGAACTGCTCACAAACAGTGTCGGGGGCAGAACGTCACAGTCACACTGCACCACATTACTGAGAAAATGACACAGGCTTAACTTGTAAAATGTTCTATGGGAACCACTTTTAGCTTAAAGTGGAAATCCTAGAGACATAGAATTTCTAGGAAATTACTGAGGATTGGCAGACATGGGGGAAAGGATGGTTTTTCCTGAATATCACTCTGCTTAGAGAAACATATTATTAAATACATTTTAAAATCAGTGGTTCTCAACCTTCCTAATGCTGCAATCCTTGAAAACAGTTCCACATGCTATGGTGACTATCAACCATAAAATTATTTTTTGTTGCTATTTCACAACTGTAATTTTGCTTCTCTTATGAGGTAGAGGTTTGCCAAAGGGGTTTCGACCCTCAGGTTGAGAATCACTGTTCTAAAGATTTAAGCAAAGTCAATTTTTACATGTAGATGAATATAAGTTTCCATCCTGAGATAATAAACAAGGTTAACCTAGGGTCCTACAGCTTTTAAGACATGCATTAATTTAATTTATTTATTTTAGCACTGTGAAATTTTCTGTAGCTTTTGGCTTTGCATGCTAAGAGAAAAAAATCTGTGTGTGTTGAACTAAAGAAAATTGGAAACAGCAAGAAGCCACTTCTGAATGACATCCAAGTGAATAAATAAATAATAAACAAAATAAAATAAAAACAGGATAGCTCATAATAAATACTTCTTGCTTAATTGGGGAGAAGGAACCATTTTTAAAATGACCAGGGATTTTTATAGCACCAGTGTTTGCGCTGTTCACTCAGGATGTTTTCAATATTTTCAGACAAATTGTAGAAACGTCCCTCTGTCCTGTAAAATACTAATGAAATTTTACAACCAGGAAGCCCACAGCAACAAGCTAAGATTAGGAGGGTTTGTAATTTACAGTCCTCTCATGGACCACCCAAGCACACAGGTTGCTACAAGAATACCTGTGCACCCACGTGAATGCAATTATTATAAAATATACTATGAAGATGGAAATTCTAATATCTCTTACATTTTACAGCTCCAGTTTCTACTAAACTACCTGCCAATGTACCTTGCACTTCAGACAGCACAACTGACAAGAAAACACCCAACAGAGCTCTGACAGAGTCTCCTGCTCGCCCTGCTCCCATTAGTACTAACCAGCCTCCGTATATCCCGTTCCGATTCCCACTTGATCTTCGAGATGGCTTCCTGGTGGGACTGGTGCTCACTCCTAAGATCCCCGGCCTTGATTTTGTCCGCTTGGATCATATTGCTCAGAGCCTCATCCACCTGCTTCTTGGCAGTTTTCAAGTCTGTAATTTCCTGCAAGAGCTTCAGGCGCTCTGCATCGAACTGTTTCCGGGCCTCCTCCCGGGCCTCAATGGTGAGTGCTGTCCTTACTTTGTCACTGCTGCCATCCCGGAGAGCACACAGGGCAGACTTGAGTCTCTGGATCTCTCCATCCCGCACCTTCACTGTCCTTGACATTTCCTGCTCATGCTGCTTGATGAGGTTCTCCCTCACGGCCTGCAGCTCCTTCATCTTCTCCTCGTGGAGCTTGGCTTTAAGCTCTGTCACCAGGACCGTGTGTTTGCGCTGCTCCAGCTCACGGATCCTCTTGGCTTCTTGAGTCTTCTCTCTTTCAAGCTTTGATACCTAAAGGCAGGGAGGAAAAAAGGATGAAAAAGCCTGAGCCTCAAAGAAAACGCTTCCTCCCAGACGGGATCTTGCAGCTTAGGCTGTTATGATCTCTTAATACCTTATTTATTAAAAAGGGTTGGGTGGGGGGCGGGGAGTACAAGCTACTGTGTGCTCAGGGGAAAAGAAAGCCTGGGCCTTAAAGCAGAGACTGGTGTGTAAACGGAGGAAACATCTAAGACGTTTATCTTAGCGTGTTCAGACAAACGTTTGATTTTCTGAGGTCTTCTTAATCAGTATGTGGTCCATACATAGGCAGCTCCAGTGACATCCAGAAGCTTGTTAGAATTGCAGAATCCTGGTTCCCCACCAAATCTGTAATTAAGAATGTGCTTTAAACAACTCCCCAGGCAACTGGTATACCCAGCAAAACTGCGAAGCTTGGCTGGGGTGGTTCTCCCATTGATAGAGAAATGCCTATAATTATCAATTGCACAATCCTGGCTTCATCCAAACCCATAAATATGGGTATCTCTGCATGGCTCCAAGTTTGATGCATCAATAAGGTGCCTAAAATATTATTGTTCGATGCTCCTCTTTCTCATTTGGGAGGGAGGAGTGAGGGTGTAGCCCAGACTGCTGATAATGGAGAAGGTAATAAATAAAGATAGTTATGATAGCCATGACCTACTTCATTGTTCTTTGTATGGCAACCATGTTCCATTCCTCAACTTGATATATATATATATGTGTGTGTGTGTGTGTGTGTGTGTGTGTGTGTGTGTATGTATGTATATGTATATATACATACACAAACATGCTCACTAGTTAGCCGAACAGATAGCAACCCTAAATTGGGTAATCTGTTGGGTTCTCCTTTAACTATAGGGGTTTAGGCATGTTGCTTCTGCATGCTGCTGCAGGAGGTCTCTTTTTAGTCTCTTATCCCTTGACCTTGCTGTCCCCTAAGCCAAATGCTCCAAGTAATTTCATAAGAATTTCTTCTAATCTTTCCACCTTTCAAGAATCCTGCTGAAAATAATCTTTCGCATTTAGTTACATTTCCAGTGACAGTATTCATTCTTTTCAGTCTGCGCTTCTTAAATGTGACCCAGTAAATCCCTGATTTAACAGAATGCTATGAAGTGGTAGCTGGCCATCTCGGTAGCTTGAAAAGGTCCCTCTGTGATCCTGTGCTATTTTCTCCTCCACTCAGTTCATCCTATAGCCTGCCTGTGTCACCTCCCTGCCTCTTTGTCTCGGTAGATAGGGAAACACACACAGGCACACACAGGCACACACAGGCACACACACACACACACACACACACACACACACACACAGAGAGAGAGACACAGACAGACAGACAGACAGAGAGACTGAAAAAAAATGAAGACAATTTGAGAGCCCCGAGAGCATTATCTGATTCTGTGACAGTCTTTTCTCCAATTGGAAAGTTTTAATAATAAAACATATTTTTAATTTTTGTTGAAATTAACCTCTCCTGCTTAAAGTATATTCTGATTGTGTTTTTTTTTCCCTTTCCCATAATTTGATAGCTTTTCAACCTAACTAGAAGAGAATATGTTGGATTTTACTTACCTCAGTAACTTACCTATCTTCAGCTACAACAGTATTTTCTAAGGGAAGTAATGTTTGGTGAGCATATGTTTTTTTAAGGCACAGGAGTTAATCTCACAGTGGTCATCCTATAAGGGTGCAGAACCCAAGAAGACTTGGTGAAGCAGCAGTCACGTGTGTCCCAATGACTGTCTTCTGATCTCAGCTTGACGTGGTGGATACTTGGTACACTGAATACTTGCAGTATTGCAAGCATGAGATTAGCTCCCAGTATAAAATACACTATGGATTTTGTCGATTTATCACAAGACAGAGTTTCTTGTTAGCCCTTTGCCATTTGTTGAAATGATAATATTTTGTGTGAGTTAAGTTAAACTATACCAGGGAAAGCAATTGATCCCAAAAAAGTTGGTCACAAAACAATTAATTTAAGGTCACTTAACTGGCATTCATGTGCAGATCACATTTCATGTCTTTTGGCCAGCGTTGCTCTAGAGTTCTCTGGGGTTCATTTGAAGAGAATGACTTTCTTCACATGGCTAGCTATGCTCTCTTGATAAATCCCAGCCCTGGCACTACCTTTGGAGCTGTTCCAAAGCCACAGAAGCCCCTCCACACTGAGAATGGAATGCCCATACCTCAGCCTTGCCAGTCAGGCTCCTATGCAGGTTGAGCAGGACTCGGTCCCTCCGTCCCCTCCCCCACTCCTGCTCCAGACACAAGAGAATATGCTATTTTCTGCATATGGCTTATATTTGTACCTGTCTGCCTACAGTCTCTTTTCCCTGATGGCTCTCCCCTTGGTTCTCTTTGGGATTCTCACATTCTTTCTGGCCCTGCTCCTTAGCATCCTTTCCTGACATGTGACCCTGATTGCCTAGGATTAAGCTAATGTCTACTGTTCTTTGTCTTCTCGGTGTACTTTGTTGGTCCTTAGTACATTTGTCTTTATGTAAGATATCTTTTGCATGCTTCTCTCATCTCCACCTCCTCTTATCCTGTCCCTGATTGGAAACTCCTAAGAGACTACCATTGTATATTTAGTTATTGCAGGCACAGCACAGTAAGGAGCAAGGAACACAGGCTCAATTGCAGGCCATATGCCATTGTTTTCTGGCTAGCCCTGTAAGCAGAGGCATGGATAATATGTCCTGCCAAACAGTTTAGAGAGCTCAGAGAGTTACCAAGGTAACTATGCGTTCACTCATACACCCTTGCAAGACTCTACAGCAAAACACAATATCTCTAACATGTAAGGATGCCTCTCTGCTCTTGACAATGTAGACTATGTTCTCATCTTTCCAGAGTAAACAGAAAATGGTAACCTCCTGGTATGGGATGAGGAAACTACAGCTTGTATATATCTCTGCATTTTTAAATAAAGATCCATTAGAAAACAACCATGCCTATCCATTGCTTGGGGCTGTTTTCACATTACAGTGATTGGTTTCTTTCAGAGACTGCCTGACCCACAAACTCTAAGACATTTAGTATCTTCTACTTTGTAGGAGGTTTCTTAATTCCTATTCTAGATAATGCATTTATTTTTTAGAAGAAGGGCTTCCCTCCTTAATTTAGAAACTCAGTTTAGTTTCCATTAGGAATGTACCCTTAGCTTGAGTGATGGGAACTTGGTCCTTCTCTGTCTCAGCAGTGTTTAAGGTAGTAGCATTGGGAAGAGGATCATGACAACATGGCTACTGGGCACAAGGTCCTAAGGTAAACATCACTTCATAGGACAGTGACCAGCTATAATGAGAGTGGACACCATGTAAGGAATTTTATGTTTGCATTTCTGTTCACCAACTAAGACAGAGGTTCTCAGCCTTCCTGATACTGGAACCCTTTAATTCAGTTCCTCATGTTGTGATGACCCTAACCATAAAATTATTTTTATTGCTCCTTCATAACTATAATTTTGCTGCTGTTATGAATCATAATGCAAATATCTGTGTTTTAGGTGACCCCTGTGAAAGAGTAGTTCCACCCCAAATAGTTCCCAAACAATAGGTTTGTCTAAGAAACACTGGTCTAAGAAAATGTGTTTGAAAAATGCCTGTAATAGTTATATCTAGAACCATGTTAAAAACTCATGGAAAAATAACTTGAACTGTTATATACACTATGGTATATAAGGCAATATTGTTTTTGATATGACCGGAGACATTCCACTCTGAACGACTCATGTCAAAGTCTCTTGAAGTACCTAACATAGCATCTTCTTGTGATTTTGTCTTAACTGTGTTGTTTCTGTCAGATGATAAATAGCAATCTTTCATGTGTATCAGCAGAGAGGGGGGGATTAAAAGAACAAAAAGACGATAAAAATAAAGCCGGGTGGAGAATATATTCCAGCCCAAAGAGAAAGCTAAAAAAACAAATGCTGATCGTGGTGTCAATCACTCAGGAGAATTCACAAAACAAAGAAATGCTCACATATGTTTCAGTTGCCATGGAAACAGCAATTATTTGCAGGATCTCTTGATATGACTTGTTTTCCCTTTACACTTACCTGGAAAAGTGTTTCACTTTGTGGGAGATGCAATTTGGGAGACTCCAGAGACCATAACAAACTGATTTTCAAATGTCCTATGCTGTGACCCTTTTAAACATTTCCTTGTGTCATGGTGACCCACAACCATAAAATTATTTTTTTTTGCTACTTCATAACTGTAATTTCCCTACAGTTTTCAAATCATAATGTAAATATCTGATATTTCTGATGGTTGGAGGCAACCCTTGTGAAAGGTCCTACAAGATCACAACCTACATGTTGAAAACCACTGCAGTTGTGTGGTGAAGTCTTTTTCAAAACTTTTATACAATTTAGGCATTAAGCCAGAAGGTTTAAATATCCTAATATAAAACCTCGAGATGAGGAGATAAAAGAGCTATTGCTGAAGAGAAATGTAAATATGAACATGATAATATTTTGAAATGGAGAAAATTATTTAGCAAATAAGGATCATTTTGAACAGTGTGGGTGTTTTGCAGAGATAACTTAAGCTCAGCCACACATAGGCTGGCTGGTGCTTGCGTGTGTCTTACTCTAAGTTGATGCCTTTGTAAATAGGCATTGTACATATTAGTAAATTTGACCTGATGGTCAGTCCTGCTTTATCTATAGTATTTGTACCCACTATTTCAGGGGAGAAAAGAAGAAACAATCCTTCTATAAGCACAACACAAACTCTACCATTGTGGCCAAGGGCCAAGAGCCAAGTCCAGAGCCCAGGCCTGATGGCTCTCAAACTTTCAGTAAACTCCTTTACCTCTGTCAGCCTTTTTCCTATTGGCATAATGGGCTGATGATCTCATTCTCATCTGGTTATGGAGAAGATGACTCAATGTATCAAAAGCAAGTGACTAAGCATCAGTAGATACTATCATGTTCATTTTGAAAATATTGTTGCATATGGTAATATATTATACAGTGTTACATCAAGCCACCACCAACAAAAATGCAAATACACATAATGTATGACTAACGTGGCTACCCTACATTAAGAGTGCAGTAACTATTTCCAAACAGAAAGAAATGCCCAAAGCAAAATCTGGACTCCCTTGGCGATGTGTTGAGTTCCCTGGTGTTGGTGATGAATGGTCTTGACTCAGAAGGCATTGAGAATACAGATGGCCGTACAGAGTAGGGAAGCCAGTGGAGAGGCAAGGATAAGTAACACTGAACAAAGCTGTGAAAATGAAAATTCAAATCCTTTCTGCCCTAGAGATTCAATAGGAGGAAAAGATCACTATAAAAAATATGTCCTGTGATAAGCGTTCCAGTGGGACACGAGGAAGAGGCACCATGACTGCTTTATGCAGGCCTCGTTCTGTGTTTCCTGTCAGTATCTCTAGTCTGGCTCTCAGAAATATCCATGGAAATCCTGGCAAGATAAGCGTGAAGGTGACTGGAGTTTTAATGAACTCTTAGAAGCTAAGGATTAAAAATCAATCGCAGCATTGGAGGTAAAGGCAAGGACCAGGCTGTGAGGTTATCAAGATGGGTCAAGCTATCAGAAGATGAAGCTTGGGTTAATCTGCTCTGCATGTTCCTGCAGAGTGACTTCACAGTAAACCAGCAGGGATTGTCACCGGAGCCTAAGAACTTTCAGACAAAAGGGCTGAGAGGCTGCATGTATGGGAAAATCTTCTCAGCTCTGGGGTAGCACTCTGTCCCCCCACTCCACCCTCCTCTCCCTCACCCTCTTCTCTTCCTTCTCTGATTTCTTCTTTCAGTTAGGCCTCTTGAAAACAGAAGCAAAGGTGCAGAAAGAAAGAAAAATACCACACTCTAAGTCTGAGTTTTCCCAGAGGCTCTGGGAACGGAGGATAGAGAAGGGTGGTTGGTTTTCTAAGGGGATCGTAATGATGGAGGCAGAGCTCAGGTGCTCAGGCCCCACTTGATCTCTTATATCCATGAAAAGAATCCCCATTTTGGGGACTCCACTTGCTGCCTCCGGAAAGCAAGTGAGTTAAGCAAATTGAAACTCATTCTCTCCCCACAGTGAAATCAGTAGAGTAACCACAGGCTTCTTTCCTCCCAAACTGGCTGTGAAGACCATGAGGTCAGGTGTCAAGGGCTTTGCATCCTGAATGCCTGCTTCATCTGGCTGCTCCCGTTTGGAGACCTTGCTCCCCAGCCTGTGCTGCCCAGGTTGGCTAACTGCAGCCTATACCTCAGAACCCTCTTCTCTGTTCCCATGTCTTCATCCTCTTTGTTATCCTGCCCACACCACTCCTCCCTGAAACTGTATCCTGCTCCTAGAGAAAGTACATTCCCTGGAGAACCCAGTGAGGGAGTACATCCCATAGCAATCTATACTGAGCAGGGGATGGCAGCCTCATGGTACCCACAGGCAGCAATATATATACAATATATATATATATATATATATATATATATATATATATTCACATAGTGGCTTGGAGTATTGCTTCAAAGAGAAAGACAGGCCTTTCTTCACTCAAGCCTGAGCTTTCCTATCAAAATATGACAGTAAGAATGTTACTACAGAGATGTCAGGAAAGCATTGAAAAACGGTTAATGAGGGTTCATTCCGTAAGTAGTTCTGAGCCCTGCCTGCAAACTAGGTAGCAACTTTCTTCATTCAAACAGAAACATACAACAATGCCTGCCCGAGAGGGGGAAAACTGGAAACTGAGGGTCAAAAGAGATCACCACACAATGCACTTCCCATGTTTAACATCAGCTACCTACTAGCATGTTCTTTCCCTAGCACAGATGGAGCAGCATCTACTTGACAGATGAGCAAAATGGGACTTGAAGACCTACTCAGGGCCAATCAGGCGCTAAACGGAAGAACGGGTTCTGTGATGAGATGAACTGTGCATGTCGGAGTGTGTGATGGATGGTGTACACGGGGTCTGCTGTAGCTAGTTATTTATATTATCAGATGAAGCATTTACGGTGGACTCGGTTCTCTGCACAGTGGGCCTTTTCTATAAATGCCAACAGCATTATGTGTTTTGCTGAGAAAATGAATAATGGCCCATCATCCCAAAGGTTTCCAGGCTTTATTCTTTCCTTCCCAGTAGTTGGATTGTCATTTTATCATAAGAGCCTCAGGGTTAAGCAGGGAGTGTAAATTCATACCTTGGCTTTGATCATGTTTTCCCCAAGAGTCTGCTCCTTTGAAAACACAATCGTATTTATCTATAATGAAATTGCTTTATGATGCATTCGCCCTCTGCTTCCTTTTGCTACTGACATGCAGAGCTTTGCTCTAACTTCTGTATGGAGGTTGTATCTAACTGTGAGGAAAGAGTGAAGGTCAGGGGTACCTGGGAGAAGGGATGAGACAGTCGAGTTCTTAAGAAGCCTACTGCTAGAGCCTTGCCAGAGGAAGAGGGGTTGGCACCTGCCTGCTGCCAACATGGAGGCTGTGCCAGGACAGGTTAGGTGCCATTCTAGAGCTGTCTGTTTTAAAAACATTAAATGTGTGGAATACTTGCAGAGGTGGGGTCTCCTTTGGAATATTGTGGCTATTTTTCTCCCTTAAGCATTCCTATGACTATCATTCGTCACCCCATCTTTACTAAATGGAGCCTGCTTCCCTTCAAATGTTATTTTGTCCAAGGCAAAGTGAATCTGAACAAACTGGATGCTGGTAGGAGGCAAGACCTGGAAAGATCCTACAGGGAAGGACCAGCTAATCCCCAAACTGAGTCCCTCTCATCTGAAGCTATGCTGCACTCCCTATCTCACCTACTTAACCCAAATTGTTAGCTTATATGTTCAGGAACCTCAATATGTACTGGGCTCTCCCAGGTTATTCTCTTACAGGGTGATACGTGAGAGATGAATCACAGATATAGGCCCTGAGACACGCAAATCTGCTTCCTAGGAGAGAGAAAAATATATAATGCCACAAACTTCTGATTCACAAATTAATGCCTTTTAAATGTGTGAATGTCTTTGCTTCATCGGGGCTACAGATCTTTCCCTCATGAACTTCACATTGGAGTTTATTAATCAAAGGCCAATTCAGCAGAAATAGGTAGAAATGGCCTCAAACAGATTCCAAACTCATTTATTACTTTCATTGAACAGGGTGAAATAGGTTTGGTGTAAAATGAAATTTCTTACAGTGATCAAAGAGAACACCCAAACAGTGAAATATTTGTTAGTTTGTGATCAAGAATATTTTTGTAGTAACAGTTATCTAAATGATGCAATTTGATATTAGCATGGTTGTCTCTGGGCTGCAGGGATCAAAGCCCAGAATTCAAGGGAATTGTTGAGTTTGTTGAACATGGTGACAACCTTGGGCTGGCTGGAGTCGTGGCCCCAGGCAGCTCCTACTCACCTTGGATTTCTCTTGATGCAGTTCTATCTGAATGTCTGTGAGTTTGGTCCTGAGGTCTTCGTTGGCAGCTTGAAGGGCGACAATGAGTGCCTCGGGCTTCTCGCCCTTATTTCGCCCTTTCTTGGACATTGTCCCTTTCTAAATAGAGTCTTTTGGGTTTTAATCCTCTCACACAGGTACTGCCATGTTACTGTTTCATTTCCTGGAGTGAGATGCTTCAGCCACTACTGCGTGGTGTTCCTGGCTAAGGTCTTCTCGAACGCTGCCCCAGAAGTCCTAGGAAGAGACAGAAATGGTGGTGACTGTTTGATGATGACATGAATTTGTGTCAGTTCATCCACTCCTACCCAGAGTGGCCTATAAGCGCCCTCTCCTGAGGCTCTGCCAGCTCTAGAAGCTCCCTTATCCTGTATTTTGTATGGAACTCACAGTGACATTTTCAATCCCATTGACATCTGCTTAGAAATCTTTACCTGAAACTTATGTCTCTCACATTTCTGAATTCCCTTTTTGGGAACACAAACTCATTCTTCTCTCTTTTCTCCATGGAACTCATTGAAACTCTGGTCAATGGAGACATCCTAATATTCTTACCTCAAAATAAGAAATACTATATACGTAGCTGGATATTATTCAATGGTTAAAATGTGAACAGTGGACAACAACTAAGTAAATTACTGGGTTAATTATGTCACTCAGTTAATACTGTTATAGTTACTTTTAAATACTTTTGTTAGCATAATTTTTTTAAAGTCCCATGACAGGAAAAATCAGCCAACCGCACCCAGTAGATTCCTACTATCTATCTGTCAACTGTCTCCCAAACTTCTAACTATTTATCTATCTGAAATACACCCACCTCCCTTCATCATCAGCATTGTTATCTATCTGATCTCTCTGATAGGTGTTTTGACTACTTTTCTTTTTTTCTATATCCCTGCCTAACTGAAACTTGCTTTATAGGCTAGAAATAAACTCTCAGAGATCTGCCTTTTCTCCTAAAAGTCACTGCTAATATTAAAGGTGTGTACCACCACACCAGGCTGTGATAAGTAAGTGTTTTTAAAAACACACATGCTCACAAATTGCTTATACATGTTGAGATAAGGACCTTTCTTTGTATCTACCCTACATACAAGGAAGTGTCCTAGAAGATAGCACCCCTGGTACATGAAGAGTGGTTAGGATGCCAACAATGCAGACACAAGTGAAGCATCCTGGGCAAGACATGGCAGAGAAAAGGCACAGAGACTATTTTAGGTAGGAATAAGAAAGAGTTAAGTAGAGCTCCAGTTCTGCCTGGTAAGCATGAACTTAGAATAATTTCCACCTCAGGGTGTAGCGCTCATCCTCCAGTGAGCAGTAGAAGCGGGTGTTGAAATCCCTCACTGGTAAGTAACTAGCACGGAAGTATTTAATTAAGGTTATTCTGGTGGCAGAGTGGGAAGAGAATGGAGATATGGTGATCAGAGAGGAAATTGCTGAATCAGTCCAGGTAATGGAGCCCTAACCAGAATCCTGACTAGAGGAGAGAAGGGAAGAACATCTTTGCTGTAAGTTCTTAAAAGATGCACTGGAACAAAGAGGAAAGCAGAGAAAATTATCAACATCCAGCCATTATCATCAAAAAGGAGAACATGGGGCCAGAGCGTCTCATGTATGCTTCCAAAGATTGGGCGCTGGTGCACTGGGATGCTGTCGATGAGAACTAAGAAACTTCCAGTGATCATCCATATGTTCCAGCAGCTGCTGCTCTTTACAGACACTGTATTTGGCTTCAAGGATTTGGATCCTGGGCTAGGTGCCACCCTCTGCAAACACCGGAACTGTGTCCTTTGGAGAGTCTCCAGGAGACAGGGACATGAGGCTAACATGAGCCAGGGGCAAGAGAGATTGAAGTGGTCTACACATTCGTGGATTGATACAGCTCATCCCACCCTGTCACTGTTATTAGGGCCAAGAACCTGAGGCTACACAGGTTATAAGTCTCAGGAGACAATCAATGACTATTGCTCTGCTAAATGAACAAAGTATTAAATTGACTCCTAGTGACTTACTGTTAAACACAGAGGTTAGAGCATTGCTCAGATCTCATTAGGAAGGTTGTTTTGCAGAGGATGGTGACTGACATAGGGACTCATGACTAGTTCGGGAGTGCAGAATAGGAGACTATGGAGTGCTCAGTCCTAAGTGAAACATCTGTACCATATCAGGACACCACACTATAACCAGACATTGTGCTGGATTGTTTTATGTCAACTTGATACAAGCTAAAGTCAACTGAGAGGAGAGACCTCAATTGAGAAAATGACTCAATAAATAGAAGAGGAAGTGGGGAAGAGCCTTGAACACATAGGCACAGGGAAAAATTTCCTGAACAAAACACCAATGGCTTGTGCTCTAAGAATAACCATCGACAAATGGTACCTCATAAACTTGAAAAGCTGCTGTAAGGCACAGGTCATTGTCAATAGGTGAAAATGCCAACCCACAGATTGGGAAAAGATCTTTACCAATCCTACATGCAATAGAGGGCTTATATCCAAAATATACCAGGAACTCAAGAAGTTATACTCCAGAAAACCAAATAACCCTATTAAAATGGGGTACAGAACTAAACAAAGAACTCTCAACTGAGGAATTCCTAATGGCTGAGAAGCACCTAAAGAACACTCCTCCACTGCTGGTGGAGCTGTAAGATGGTACAACCACTTTGGAAATCAGTCTGGTGGTTCCTCAGAAAACTGGACATGACACTTCTGGAGGACCCAGCCATAACTCTCCTGGGCATATACCCAAAGGATTCCCCGGCATGCAATAAAGACACATGCTCCATTATATTCATAGCAGCCTTATTTATAATAGCCAGAAGCTGGAAAGAACCCAGATGCCCCTCAAAGGAGGAATGGATACAGAAAATGTGGTATATTTACACAATGGAATACTTCAGCAATTAGAAACAATGAATTCACAAAATTTTTAGGCAAATAGTTTGATCTGGAAAATATCATCCTAAGTGAGGTAACCCAGTCACAAAAGAATACACATGGAATGCAATCTCTGATAAGTGGATATTAATTAGCCCAGAAGCCCTGAATACCCAAGGCACAAATTGCATAACAAATGACTCCCATGAAGAAGTATGGAGAAGGTCCTGATCCTGGAAAGGATTGACCTAGCATTGGAGGGGAATATAAGTACAGAAAAAAAAAAAGGAGGGAGGTGATTGGAGAATGGATGGAGAGAAGAAGGCTTATGGGACATATGGGGAGGGGGGATCCGGGAAAGGGGAAATCATTTGGAATGTAAACAAAGAATATAGAAAATAATATATATATAAATGCTCAACATCCTTAGACATCAGGGAAATGCAAAGCAAAACAACCCTGAGATTCCACCTCATACCAGTCAGAATGGCTAAGATAAACTAAAATAATAGCAATTGCTAGAGAGGATGTGGAGGAAAATGAACACTTCTCCATTGCTAGAGGGATTGCAAGCTGGTACAACAACTCTGGAAATCAGTCTGGCAATTCCTCAGAAAATTGGACATAGTAATACCTGAGGATCCAGTTATACCATTCCTGGGCATATATCCAGCTATACCCAGAAGATGTTCCAACATGTAATAAGGACACATGCTCCACTATGTTCACAGCAGCCTTATTTATAATAGCCAGAAGCTGGAAACAACAAAGATGTCCCTCAACAGAGGAATGGATACAGAAAATGTGGTACATTTACACAATGGAGTACTACTCAGTTACTAAAAACAATAAATTTATGAAATTCACAGGTAAATGGATGGAACCAGAAAATATCATTCTGAGCGAGGTAAGTCAATCACAAAAGTACATGCACGGTATGGGTATATACTCCCTAATAAGTGGATATTAGGCAAAAAGCTTGAAATACCCATGATACAATTCGCAGACCATATGAAGCTCAAGAAGTAGGAAGACCAAAGTATGGATCCTTCACTCTTACTTAGAAGGAGGAACAAAATAATCACTGGAGGTAGATGTTGGGAGGAAGAGAGAAGGGAGAAAGGAAAAGGGGGGCTGGGGCAGGTAGGGGAGGAGACAGGGGATAGGTACAGAGGGTAAGGGTCAGGAAATTGAACAGAGATGTGTAGCAGTTGGGGATGGGGAACTGTGGGCAGCCACCAGAAAGTCTCAGATGCCAGGAAAGCAAGAGGCTCCCAGGATCCAACGGGCTTGACATTAACTGAAATACCCACCAAAGGGGAGAAAGAACCTGTAGAGACTATATCCAGAGGTTAGGCATGGCCCCAGATTGAGGGATAGGGCTACCTGTCTCCAAAAATTTAACCCAAAATTGCTCCTGTCTAAAGAAAATACAGGGACAAAGAGTAGAGCAGAGACTGAGGTAAAGGCCATCCGGAGACTGCCCCACCAGGGGCTCCATCCCATATGCAGACACCAAACCCAAACACAATTGCTGATGCCTAGAAGTTCTTGTTAACCGAAGCCTGAGGAAGCCTTCTAGGAAGCAGTGGATGTATGAATGATCAAAGCTACCAGAGAAAGTACAAGCAAATTAGGAAGGGAGAAACATTTTATAAGACAGCTAGTATGTGAGCCAACCCCACATCATATTGCTTTGCCTAAGTGCCTGGCACTGTACTACACACAGATTCACTGAGCTACCCCAGTCAGACCCTTCTGGCATTGACTCACTATGTTTTAGACTAAGGAAAAATAGGTTAGTTAACCTGGGGAAAAAAGAGATTAGTTAACCTGGGAAATGTTGTTCAGTTATGAAATGGCAGAGCTAACACTGAAATGCACATCTGTCACTCTGAACCTTAGCTATAGTAATCCTTTGTTAAGGCGATAGTAGGATACATATCTAGCTGCCAGCACACGAAACACACAGGATAGAAGTTACATCTGGGGGTTAATGAAATGGGATGGTAAAAGGCATTCAAGAGCTTGCCATTTGAAATCATAAAAATTGGATATTAATTAAGTTTCCTTATTGTATATTCTTGAGCAATTAAATATCCTGAGCTTCTACTCTCTCAAAGAAAATTGGGAATGTAATGTCCTTACCATACTGGGCTCCTTCAAAGAATAATTGCATTTGAAGTATGTGATGAAAAGACTAGCAAGCAGTGCTGGTATCGTCATATTTACAGTTCTTTATGGACATAATACTCTTGATAAACACTAGCAAAGACATAAAGGGCAGAACCAACACATTTATCACTCCTTTTATATTAAAAATAAGGGACAAGGAAGATATAGGGATCCTGGAAAAGAGCAAGAAACAAAATATGCTTATGCTTGCAGTGAAGTGGGCTTTCATTGACAGGATAAGTATTCCCAGGGGTCTTTGTCATTGTGGCTGCTTCTGCCTCAAGCTAGAAGCTGAATAAAATCATAATTAACCTCAAGCTTTCCAATAAGGCTATTGCTGCTGAGTTAGGATTTGAAAGTGATGTGATATGAAATAGCCTGAGTTCACATGTGTGAAGACAAATGCTCCTACAGTCCTGCATAATTGATACTGGAAAATGTCCATCCCGAGGAAGCTTTGAGAGCTTATGTAAGCGTCTCTCCTCTCTGAAGATGATGCTTTTGAGTGGGATGCTGTCACTGTTTGACATGTATGAATTACACTTGAGTGCATTATCCCTGCCAGCCAGCAGAGGCATGCTCCAGCCTCCAAACCCTCCATAAATGCAGATGTGTTTCATTGTGTGCTTATGAGTTTGGCACAAAAATGCAATATAAAGGGCTGCCAAGTAAACCTTTTTAACTTGGAGATCTAGTTTCTCTATATGAAGGGACTGTTATTGTGTGCCTGGAGGGGAAGGGCAGCTCTCCAATCCATTACATCTGTATTAGGTTTTGATATTCAGTGTAATAGTGATTACATATCTTCAGGACGGTAAGCTGTTGGTCTTGCATGTTTATAGTTTTTTTAAAAGCTCTATTCTCTCACCAAATTGTCCTCTTTTTCACATAATAAAAATAACAAATAGTAAGAATTAGTTTAAATTCAACACCATCAATACGGAAAGGGTGCTATTATATTAAATACAACTCAAATATGACATTCTTGGTGGTATTTCCTTTTAGTATCCTGTTAAAATTTCATTTTAGAAATACATTTATAAAGTGTAGGGCTGTAAAGAGCTCTTAATACACATGTAAGAAACACTTATTCTCTCTAAGGGGGATTTCCAGGAAAGCGCCACGGAAGCAGTGTCTGCTGGGAGAGACAAAAGCCCAGCAGGAGTTGTTCATCTATTGCATACTTTTGAATTTAGTCATGTAGCTCTTTGCTTGATTTCATTTTTTCTTGCCTCAACTCCCTGGTGAAATCCTCACCTTTATCTTTTTAAATCCAACCAGTACCCCCATGGCTCCCAGGGACTAAACTACCAACCAAAGAGTACACATAGAGGGACCCATGGCTCCAGCTGCATATGTAGCAGAGGATGGCCTGGTAGGACATCAAAGGGAGGAGAATCCCTTGGTCCTGAAAAGGCTCAATGCCCCAGTGTAGGGGAATGCCAGGGCAGTGAAGCAGAAGTGGGTGGGTTGGTGAGCAGGTGGAGGGGAATGGTTTAGGGGGTTTCAAAGGGGAAACCAGGAAAGGGGATAACATTTGAAATGTAAATAAAGAAAATATCTAATTTAAAAAATGGGTCTGAGGTCACTTCTTGTCACTTCCCATCACACCTTTTCAGTCTCTCCTGGGGGTGAGGTATATCATTCCCAAGCATGGACTCCGGTCTTCACTTGAAGGTAAGTTTTGTAGCCTTGCACACCCATTGGTTTTGTACTCAGAAATTTATAAGGAGCCAATAAGATAACTGGCATAAGACACACCTGTACTATGAAAGACCTCTGACCTTCCTTGTGTCGGGGGCAGGGGTTGGGGGGAAGGTGAACATTTTAATAACTGTAGTAATTTCTCAGACAATAGAAGATGAGAGACATAGCATATATTCAGGTGACCCAGGAAGGATTACTTGGGGAAGATGTGATAGACAGCCAAGAAGAGAGTCTATCATCTAACTGTTAGAACAGAAAAGAATATTCTGACAAGAAGATTCTCAACTGTGGGTCTCAACTTCTTTGGGGTCACATAACAGATATTTACATAATGATTTGTGACAGTGGCAATGTTATAGTTATGAAGTAGTAGTGAAATGATTTTGTGGGTGGGGTCATCACAACAAGAAGAACTGTATCAAAGGGTCAGAGCATTAGGAAGGTTGAGAACCACTTCTCGAGACAGAAGTATTGAATATTATGTTCTCTCGGAAAGAAAGAGCATAAAGACAGTTTCAGAGAAAAATCCTGTGTGACTCTCATGAGTAAACAGACAAACAGCAAATGATGAGCGTGGAGGAGGGGATGGGGACTAGAGGGCAAAAGGCTACCTGTTGTCATCACAGTGTTTCAGGTATGAAAAGAACCTGACGAAACTGAATTAATAGCAACCCTATGAAAATTAGGAACAGAATGGCTTCAGGCCTTGTTGAACTCTACATTAACCTGGAGCCAGGACCTTAGGGAAGATGTGACATTGGAGGCTGAGAACCTCAGGGGCCGTGGTTATCACTCTGTCTGTGAAGTTCTTTGAAATACCCCACTTCCCCTTTGTGCAACATTCCTAGCTTATTTTCCTACAGACTTCATCCCACTGTGTGATAGCTTTCTGCTGACATTTCCATTTCCCCCCTGCAAAATGTATGTAAGATACTGCATTTTTAATAAACTTACTTTATGAATCATTATCTTATAGAAGACCTTCTCACCCCCAAAGTTTCCTATCTCCTTCTTTATCTGCTCATCCCTTCTGGTCTTTAGCCCACTTAGGATCCCATCCCTAAAGAATGACCAACTGGTGCAGGTCAAGGACTTGGGAGAATCTGGCCATAGCTATTGTAATGTAACTACTCATTTTATCTCTCTGTTGTGCTTTTACAGTGTTAGAAATCTACTGAAGGACTTTGCTTCTATTAGTCAGGCTCTCTGCCCCCAGATACATCCGCAGCCCCATTTGTGTTACAGTTAGACTCATCAGCAGGCCGTTGCTCTCACTGAAGAATAAAACAGAATCTTGTTTGTCTTTGTACACAAAGAACCTGTCCACAAAATACAATTTACAAAGCCTTGTTCTCTACACATGGAAAATGCCAATGAGGAACACAAGACAGCATTTCTACATATACACTTATATTGAGATTTATTATGAAAAATTGCCACTACTTTGTGAGAAAAAACTTAAATAGTTGTTTAGAGTTTAGGCAGCAGTTAAACTTTGATGGAATAGTTAATGATAGAATTGAATTAAAGGCACTTACTTTATTTAGATATCAGACTAAGTTACTATGTTTCCTGACCTTTTTTTGGTTTTCCAAGACAGGCTTTTATCATGCAACCCAGGCTGGTCTCAGACTCTGCCTTCCCAACTCTTGTCTTCTGAGCACATGCTTGTCTTGGGTGTGCTGTCAAATGCATTCATTCACAATCGTTGTTCCTGCCACCTTAGGAAGTGGGCAAAGCACTTCCTAAGGATGGGTTATCTCATGGGCAAAGGTAAGTCTCTCTGTGACAAGTATCTTCATTCTCTCTAGATTCAAAGTGTCTAACAGCTCTTATGGAGTTACACATATCTACTCCTGGACACAAGGGAGAACTCTCAGACTCAGCAGCCAGGGTTCAAGGTTAGACAGAGCAAGGAACCCAGACACTTGGAGCCTCTTCCTGAAGCAGGCGCTGTTGTATATGTGCACTGCTCTGAAGACAAAATGGTGTGAAGGGAAAAGCACACAGATTATTGGAGGGAATTTTATAGAATTTTATTTATAACCCAGAGCAAGCTTTTCTATTTTAGGTATAAGTGAAATATACATAACCAATCCAGCTGTTTCCTTGGAAACAGTTTGCAAAGCCCTTGAATTCAGAAAAGGAAAATCTATCAGGAAGATACCTTTGTGAAGTACCAAACATAAACAGAGACTTCTATAAATAGAAGATGACCCAAGGATGTCAGCCATTTTACAAAACGGCAGAATAATTTCAGCACAAAAATTTATAATGACTAAGGCAATACTACTTAGACAAAAGCACACAAACTTTAATAAAATAGCTTTAGTATTCATAGATGGGTGTAGATAGTACTATTATGAAAAACTCCATTTAATTTTCTATACTCCATATGATGGCAACTTTCTGATTCTGTGGTATAGTATAGTAATAAACTACAAAATAATATAGATAATTTACAAAAATAGGAAGGACAGAGAAACAGCTTAGCTGGGGAAAATCTGACAGCCTGAATTTGATTTTTAGGACTCAGCCATGTGGTAGAAGGAGAGAACTAACCCTTGTAGATTGTCCCCTGACTTCCATTTACACACTCACACACACACACACACACACACACACACACACACACACACAAATTAAATAATAAAGTTTCAAAACTACAAAATAAATTCTGTGTTGAAGATTTTTTCCTTACAGAAGCCAATGCGTGTATGTGTGTGTGTGTGTGTGTGTGTGTGTGTGTGTGTGTGTGTATGTGTATGTGTATGTATGTGTGTGTGTGTAAGTATGTTTCAATTATTGGTATTTTGAAAGAAAAGTTATGGTGTTTATTAAAGTGGTTGTGCTAACTCTATATACAATTTTACATGGGAAATCATATATAAAAATCAATTTAGACATAATCTCTAAAATATAATTATATATATATATGTATATATATGACATGTTACAGTTTGGCTTAGTAAAATATATATACTAAATGAAGATTAGTGTTTTAGATGCTAAAGATTGCAGGCACACATATACAGAGAGAGAGAAAGACAGAGACAGAGAGAGAAAGACCGAGACAGAGACCCGTGTGCATGCTCTAGTGCACGAAAAAGGATTGTATCCTGACTGTAAGATTCTGTTCACTTGATGGCTTTCTGCATAGACCCCCACTGCTTCGAACGTGGGCACAAGTGATTGTGAATAAATACTTCAGAGTAAATAAATGACATTACCAAAACAGGACTTTGTAAATCTGGAATCTAAAGGATAACACAACACGGAAGGGACAGGAAAACATAGAAGGCAGGGCATGTGGACAGGAATAATTTTTGGACATTGTGTTTGAGATGAATAGATCATTCTAGGCACTCGATATATGCAATTAAGACTGATGTGGTGGAAGCACACCGCTCACGAGGAAGGACCACTTACTATACTGCATAGAGACACACTCAAAACCCCAGGCAAACAAGCAATAACAAAACAAAATAAAACCCAAGAACCAAAAATAAAAATCATAACATATAGATAAGGATAGAAGAGCAAGTCCTGGTGGCCTAGGTACAGAATTTGCATATTGTTTAATCCATACTGGGATGCTGGTATTTTAAAGAGAAGAGGATTAAAACTGCCTCTTAAACATGTTTTGCAGCCTATGACTAGGGAGATCCTTGGTCTGAAGGCAGAACTTGCTGTTATTGTGTGGAATGGTCCTGCTTGCCAAGTTTTATTCTAAGCCTTTGCATTTATACCCGCAGTTCCTGGCGACTCTCAACAGAAGCTTCCTTTTGACAATGGCCAATAGTCAGTGGAGAGATGAGAGGAGCTGAGAAGAAGAGTCTGAGTATCAGCTCTACATGCATGTGACATCTTATCCCAGTCACTCCCCATAAGCAAGGCTGAGGGAACATCAAGAAAGGGGCAGCAGACAGAACATAAAGAACGTGAGGAGCGAGATAATGAGCAAGAGAATTCGAAATGCAGACTTCTGGATGTAACCTGCTATAGTGCTGCCTTCCCCACGCCTGTTGTGGTTACCTGCATATGACCTACACAAAGTTCATTAAGCAGAAAATGAGTAGAGCTTTCAGAGAACCTAACTCTCGTGTGCTATTCCTTCCTGAATAGCTATTGGTAGTAGGTAGCTGTTGGGGAGGGAGAGTCATTCATTTTCCAGTGTGTAGATAGACATTGGTAGATTCCCATACTCTCCAGTGGATGCCCCCAACCCCACATACACATGGGCAGTTCTAATTTGATTCAATGGATTAGCAAAGAGGACATGAAGGCAGGGAAGGAGTTTTAGTATTGAGTGTATTTGGAGGGAGCTGGAGAGAGGAAATGAGAGGTGCTTATGATAATTTTCCATTGTGCAGTTGTATGAAAGTTTCGAGATTAAGAAGAAATTAATATGAAAATTTCTGGGGCTTTGTGAGTATGTGTGTGTGTGTGTGGGGGGGCAGGTACATAATCCTGTGTGTTCCTGCCTAGAGGCCAGAGGAAGACAACAGGTGTCCTGCTTATCACTCTTAGCCATATTCCTTTGACATAGGCTTTATCACTGAACCTCTGAACCCTGAGCTGGCTGGTGGTCAGGAAGTCCTGGCAATCCTTATTTTTGTCTTATTTTAATTTTAATTATGAGGACTGGAGAGATGGCTCAGCAAGGACAGGTGCCTTGCTGCCAAGGCTGGTGGCCTGACTCTCTCCTCCCATTCTTTTATCTCCTACCCCCACCACACTGGGCTAACAGATACACATTCAGCCATACCAGCCTTTTTGTGTGTGTGCTAGGACCTAAACTGAGGTCCTCCAGCCTCAGCAATAGGAGCTTTTAGCCACTGAATAAATCATCTTTCTATCTCCCTAAACTTGCCTTTAAGGAAAACTATTCTTGATCTTAAGTATAGTACCAAATTAAACAAAGAGAAACTACAGCAAAAGGTTCCAATAGGAATTTGTTACACTATTCAGTCAGACAAGAAAATCTTAGAGAGAGAGAGAGAGAGAGAGAGAGAGAGAGAGAGAGAGAGAGAGAGAGAGAGAGAGAGAGAGATAAATAGATAGATAGATAGATAGATAGATAGATAGATAGATAGATAGGTAGATAGATAGATAGGTAGACAGCTTAAACTAAAAATATATTGTAATTTATCCCTTGTTCATATTTCTCTGTATTATAAATAAACATCTTCTGTTTATAAATTTAGCTGATGAGTACATTACATACATCATGGATATTTCCTTATTTTGGACTTTAAACACAACAACGCATTTGTAGATATTTGCAGTTATAATACTCTATATTATAATACTCTATATAGAGAAGAATTCAGCTGATGGGAGGTAATTCCCTCACTAAAAATCAAAGAACAAGGTTAATAGTATCATCAAGACATGCTTGGCAGAATCCTCTGACTGCTTCTCCCTGTCTGGTTTGTGACACAGTGAAAGCCCATATAATATGCTGGTTGTGGAAGCATTGAGTTAGTGAAAGCTACAGATGACACAAAATTCTAGCACATGGGACACTACAAACAGTGCAGAAAGTGCTTCCCTATGCCACGCCCACCCCCCCAACCCCCGCCAAGCCCCTGTGGTTAAGCAATAGCATAAACTAACTCTTTCAGGACTTTAAAACAAAAGTTAAACAGAGAACATTCCCATCTCCACTATTCCACATTATAAATATAAGACTAAAGAGAAAAGATCAAGAAAGAAATGAAAAATGAAACCTTTGCATCATGAAATATCAAAGCAAAGTCTCTATAGCTTGGACAGATTTGTTCCAGGAGTTTATGAACATAAATAGCAAGAATACTGTATCTAAAATATTGTGGTTATCTATCTACCTACCTATCTACCTATCTATCTATCTACCTATCTATCTACCTACCTATCTCTATCTATCTATCTATCTATCTATCTATCTATCTATCTATCTATCTATCTATCTATCTATCTATCTACCTATCAATCTATCTACCTATCTATCTACCTACCTACCTATCTATCTATCTATCTATCTATCTATCTATCTATCTATCTATCTATCTATCTATCTATCTATCTGTTGTCTGTCTGTCTGTCTATACATATATATGTATCTATCTATCTATCTATCTATCTATCTATCTATCTATCTATCTATCTATTGTCTATATACTTGCTGAAAGCTCACATTTGAGGAAAAACAGTACTTTCTTTTTATTACTGCTTTATTTACTTACCTATTCCAAGTTTGTTCGATACCTTATTTGAAATTAACATCAAAGTACTTTATGGAAGTTAATTTCAATATAATGGGATCTATGGCACCAAATAAGAAACAGATAGTTCTCATTTACACACATAAAAAGGCTAGTGTTCAAAAGGAAATGTGATGTCAGATGATAAGATACCACAAATTTCCCAAGGCTTTTCTTCCCATTCCAAAGATATCTATACTGATTAATGTGTTACTTCTATGACGGGAATAGGCTATTGCTTTGGAGGAAAAGGTAAAACATAGACAAATTCAGTGAAGGAAATGAAAAGAAGAAAAACTAAAAGCAGACAATCAGCTGAAGCCAGGAATGAGGTGAGACTACAACAGACTGGCTATCGGTACAAGCTGAGATTAACACAACAGAGACCTTGTTCTGGAACCTGAAGGGGATACTAGAGGCAGTTTCTTTGAACAAAGTCAGAACTACATCCTGCTACAAACACGACTTGCTTGAATCAATTGAGTAGAGCTCAGCATTAAGCCCATGTTGGCTCTGTCTCAGGGATTATAGTTAGGGCTCGACTAGGACTCTAGTCAGGGTTCAACTAGACCAGTGCTTAAATAGAGATGATTTTGGAATCATCAGCCTGCCTTTCTTTATTTCTTCATTTGTTTGTTTGTTGGTTTCTTTTTTCCACCAGTTAATTTTTTAATTAAAACTGCATATCTTTGATTTTGATCACATTTTTTTCTTCCCTTAACTTCTCCCAGATCCTTTACACCTCTCTACCCTCTAGGTTCAACAGGCATACTCCAGGACAGGTCCCATGCCCATAGTTAGCCAACACAAAGTGAATTCCATGGCTTAAGAAAGCCTGTCATTTTTAAAGAAGCTATCCTGTCTCCTCTCCTGAAACTAAACTTCATTCCCCAAACCTTTCACATTGCTCCATTCAGCATCTCTGTAGCTTCTGGCCAGAAGGGGTGAGGATTCCTTGAGCCTATCTATCCATGACTCTACTTTGATTGCTGGCATAGAGGCTCGTAGCAGACATTCAAATGCAAAAGGTTTGTTGAACATGACAGTGCTGTAGGGAGAACAATGAATTCTGTCAGCAGTCTTGGCGTCCATCCTCAGCTCCATGACTGTTCCAGGAGAGGTCACAAAGCACGTTTATGCTTGGCAGTGGTTTGTTATCTTCTCATTAAACATTGTAATGGACCATTATCATGAGAGGTCCAAGAAAAGTAAGGACACTGTTCTCAAATGTTAGCAATCCATATTTGAGAAAATACATTTTCCCTTCAGTATTTTCTTTGATTTATTACCTTCTGGAACAGAAGCCAGGAAGCACACTTCTTCATTTTAGGATTTAATCCATCTCTCCAGACAGCTTTGTTAAAAAAAAAAATGAAGTCTTGGGACTGTTTTCCTCCATGGCTCAGAATATTAGAAGGCTCAAAAATTTCCTGTGTGTGTAGCAAGCAATTTTCTAAGTTACAAAGTGCTGGAGTCCTGGCCTATAATATTCTTGACTGCAATAGCTTTGGTAAAGATAATTCTACACCTCATCTGCTGGCTCCCCTCATACTGTGAAAGATGAATGCTCCCAGGCTGCCTGTCATCCTCCTCATGGTCACTGACCGTGCATTACTGCCGGTCACTGTGCTAAGTATTGACATGCATTATCTGCGCTGTGCTCTGGAGGGGATGGAAAAGTGTGGTAGTTACCTCTGAGGGTGTGATTTAGGAATCCTCTCTATAACTCTCCCCGCAGGGGAGGCCAACATGCAAATAATGAACTCTAGTCTGGAAATGTAATGAGAGCCGGAGGAGCTCAGCAAACAGCATTGGTGCACAGAGGACAGGATCCGATCCCTGGGGAGGACCACACACCTCTGACAGAAAAGATAGCCAAAGTGAATCTTGGAAGATGACACAGGACCTGCCATGTGGTCTGCAAACTAGAGAAGGGTTGAAGGGAAATTAACATGAGAATTGTTAGTAAGAACTAAGGAAGGATCAAGGCTATTGCTTGTTATGGACATAGAAGGAGAATGGAGGAGAAAGGAACATTTTGAAAGGACTCTATTTCATGCATGATAACCAATTTATCAGTATTCTTATACCTCAAGTAAGTTATTTAATATGGGAGAAGAGGGTTTGGTTTTCTGATATCTGAAGAGAAGCACAGTACTTAATAATAAACTGCTTTTTTTTTTCTTTTCTTTTTTTTTTTTTGGTTTTTTGAAACAGGGTTTCTGTGTGTAGCCCTGGCTGTCCTGGAACTCACTCTGTAGACCAGGCTGGCCTTGAACTCAGAAATCCGCCTGCCTCTGCCTCCCAAGTGCTGGGATTACAGGTGTGCACCACCATGCCCGGCTAGCACAGTACTTAATAATGACTCGGCTGAAGAGCTGTGAGTGGAGCGTGCAGGAAACCTTCCAACTGGCCCCGCACAGCAAAGCACGTCACACGTCTATTAGCATCTACCTGCGCCTCATTATTTTGGTCCTGCTTTTTGCTTCAGTTTTTGAAACAGGGTCTCACCCTATAGCATAGGTTAGCCTGGACATCAAACCTGTAATAATCCTCCTGCTTCTGCCTTATAAGTATTGGGACTAGAGGTGTGAGCACCCAGCTAGGATGCATGATTTTATTGAGATGATCAGGAACATTTACAGGATTCATCACTGTGACACTCTAAGCTCGCTCACAAGGCTTTAACCATCACTCAAACATTTTGCCAAAACAGATTTATTAGAAGGTGCGTCCTAATATTAAAAAAAAAGGAATTTCTTTTTTCTATTTGGCTATGTAGGTCAGAGAGTAAATTATGCTACTGGGATATATTCGAAGGCTGGGAGGGAGCGGGTAGGCCATGTGGGCGCCTAATGGGGGAAGCATTCTAGTGGCGGAAGAGTGTGTACAAGACTCCAGTGTAGTTTGAGGTGTCCAAGTCGTGAAAATGCAGGAATCCAGGAGGCTGGAGGGGGGGGGATCCAGGATAGCAGCCAAGATGAGGGCTGGAGTTAATGGGAGAGCAGCATGTATAGACCATTACTATGCTTTTAAGACTTCTTTTTTATCAATTTTGGTTTCTACTCAGAGGATGGGGATCTCCTGGGGGTACTAAGAGCAATGTCCTAATCTGATGGGGTCTTTAGCATCTTTAGCATTTCACTCTCTGACTGTGCTAGTTAGAATAGAAAAGAATTAGCATGAGGGTGGAAGCAAGGAGCTAGGTTTGGTATCTTCTGCAAAAACCCAGCCTGGAGATTGTAGCATAGTTTATGAGACCAGAGAAGGAGCAGAAGGAAGCTAAGAGAAAGCCTAGTTAGACTGCTCTTCACCAGAATGACAAGTCCTAAGTTGTTGAGCTGGGCTGAGCCCAGTCTGTCTGACGAATTAAACTGTGTATTGTATTGATCATCTCTGAAAGCAACCAAACTTGTCCTCTGTGCAATGCACTGTGCTTCCACTGCAGCTAGAAGACAGGAAGTGACTGTCCTTACTCTCACAGAGATGCCTGCCTATGGAAAGGACAAGGGGCTCACCTTACTGCATGTAGTGGCACAGTTTGGCCACAGAAAATTTATTCA
The DNA here is from genome assembly GCF_947179515.1 of Apodemus sylvaticus. Classification (NCBI taxonomy): domain Eukaryota; kingdom Metazoa; phylum Chordata; class Mammalia; order Rodentia; family Muridae; genus Apodemus; species Apodemus sylvaticus. The sequence continues at coordinate 54,674,282 of NC_067484.1, read as the reverse complement.
ATGAATATTTGTGTTGGTGTGGTGTTTTAGTGGCTCTGCAAAAGCAATGTATAAAGGTCCTTGTCCACATGGAGTTTATATTTTAGTAGAATGAGACAAAAATTAAGAAGAGAGATATGCACATTTTGTAGCAGACTAAAGGTGACAGAGACTTCATGGTTATCAAACTCTGCATTTTAGAAGTGAAATATTAGATGTGAACCAAAGCTCACATACAAGAAATGGCTTTAAAAAGTCTACAAGATACTATTCAGTGACTTTAAAATATATAGATTCGCCTATACTGGCTAACAGCCAAGGTTGACTTCAAAGTATATGATTTAGCCCCCAAATAATGATACACAAAATTTAATGTCACTCATGTAAAAATGAAGTATATTCATCCATAATTATACAAATGTATATACATACAGACATGTTTCTATGTGTCTGCATGCATATATAAGTACACAAAACATTTGAAAACATAAAGAGTAAAGGGTTCTATTGAACTCACAGTATTTTCCATGTTTTTTTAAAAAGATTTATTTATTTATTATATGTAAGCACACTGTAGCTGTCTCCAGACACTCGAGAAGAAGGCTTCAGGTCTCATTATGGATGGTTGTGAGCCACCATGTGGTTGCTGGGTTTGAACTCAGGACCTGTGGAAGAGCAGTCAGTGCTCTTAAGTGCTGAGCCATCTCTCCAGCCCCACGATCCATGTTTAAAGCTCTGTGAGGAATGTGGTTCCAACCCCAATGAGTTCACGGATCATGCTCCCCTGTAGCCCATCATAGGCCTGTGCTCTATGTGACTACACAGCTCTGACAACTACATATGTTACCGTTTGTGACGCTCCTAAGCATACATACACAGGATTGGTTCCCAGTGAGAATAAGACCTGTCCAGCTTCTCTCCAGTCCAGGCCACCTCAGGGCTTCTTGGTTGAGCCCTAGGCTGTCCTACTTTCTCCCGTTCTCTGCTTATTTGCTTATTATTGTCTTGTCACCTCCTCCCTGTAGCCTTTTCAAGAGCAGTTAAAGTGAGAAGCCACTTGTGCCAATGTGCCTTCCTATATTAAGGTTTTTAGCTAAAACCACCCCCGGGTATATGAGTTTTATTTTTAAAAGAAGTTTTGAACACTCAAGTACTGCCAGATTCTGTGAGAAAGGACTATTACCCAGAAAGCAGCAGAAATGTGGTCAGCCATTAAAAGGATTCCTGAGAGTTCCCCCACATCCTCCACTGTACCCAGGTTAAACGGTAATGTCATTTACAACCTTCCTACTTCCTCCAATGGTGTACAGATTGAGAAAGATATTTGTAATTCACCTTCCCAATCCAGATTCTATTTTCGCTGTGGAAATATTTTTTTGTGTGTTGAACTGTGACAAATTTAAAAGGTCAGGGTATCTATCTATCTATCTATCTATCTATCTATCTATCTATCTATCTATAATCTTTCTATCTACCTACCTATATCTATCTATCTATCTATCTATCTATCTACCAATCATCTATCTATCTATCTACCTACCTATATCTATCTATCTATCTTTGTTCACATGGCTCATTTTCATTAAATGCTTAAAAATATGGTAATAGGCTTTTTCAAACCTAATATTCACAATGACACCTGAGAAAGATAAGGCCATCTTAACTTTTTAGATAAGAAAACTAGGGCTAGAATCTGTGGTTACTTGCCCAAATTGCCACGAAACTAGGTTCAATCTCACTCATCTTCCTCTAAACAAGTGGCTCGCAACATATGGATCATAACCTCCACAGGGGTTGCATTCTGGATATCCTGTATATCAGATATTTGCATTGTAATTCATAGCAGAAGTAAAACTACAGTTATGAAGTAGCAATGAAATAGGTTTATGCTATGTTTGGGGGGTCACCAAAACATAAGTGACAGTATAAAAGGGTCACAGCATTAGGAAGGTTGAGATCTACTGTGTCTAGAGGCTGAGCTCATGCATCACAACACCAGCTTTGACTCTGAAAGAGGCTGCACCTCAAGGGCCTGCTTTTCTGGAATCCTGCTAGAAATGGCCACGGTTTTTCTTTTCCATTTGTCTGGAGGAGAGTTGCATGAAGATAATCAGTGATGTGCACACACCTCCCCAGAGAGAAGCTGTACACAGGAACCTGTGCTTCAGTCTTTGCTTCTGTAATCCCTGGGGGATGTGTTTGACTTTACATAATCAAGTGAGAAACCCCATCCTCCCTCAGGACTAGTAGTGCAGGCCCACTACCTTCATAGAGAACTATTTTTTTTTCTGATTTTAGTAGCTCAGCTCAAATGTAACAATCTCAGGGAAGCTTACGTAGGAGGAGAAATTGCGACCTTCAAATGATATGTTTGATTTCCAGCTCCCCAGGAGTGTCACCTTATTTGAAAATAATGACCTTGTAGATGGGGTCAAGCTAAGCTTATGTCATGTTAGATTAGGACTTCATCTAATAATATGTGTTCATTCAAGAGGAGAGAGATTTTGAAAGAAATACACAGATATGCAGACAAGAAGTTGAGATAGAAATGACTTGTCTACAGTCCAAGGAGCAGACTCCTGCCTGTCGAGAAAGAATCACTGCTCTGGATACCTGATTTCACACCACGTTCTTCTGGAGCTGTGAAAGAGTACATGCCTGTCATCTTAGGCCACCTAGTTTGTAGTAATTTCTTACCATAGCTGTAAAGTTCACCTGGTTTCAGAGATGAAGGCATGATCCTCGGGTCATGTTTACAAAACAAAACTGCTTGCCACAGATTGTAAGCAGATGTTTGGTGTTCTGTTTCTACCAGAAGAATAGAAACCCTGTGAAAGCTGGAATTGCACTGGGTTAATGACAGATACTAGTCAACAAATAATAGTTATGAAACAAATGAAAGAGTTGAATGCGTGCGTGCATTGGTAAGTCAAAAGACCAAACTGACCATACTTGTCATTTGGGGCCTGGACACACTGAGGTTTCATTACAAAGCAAAATAAGACCCCTGTCTCAGTAGGCTGTTTTCATTTAGTTTGATTCAGAATATCTGATATTTTTAAAGGACTGGGAGTAGTGATAACAGTGGTCAAAATAACTACAGTATAAACACTGCTCGTGGAAGCTATAAGCTATACAGTGCAATATGGAACAAACCCCTTCTTTCTATTAGCAGAGAAATTGGGTTCCCTTCATCATTGGATCTTATTATAAAACATCACAGGGATTTCCATGTAAAATGCAGGACAAGAAGCCACCTCAATGCAATTCAGTGAAAGACTTTAGTTTAAATGAAAAAAAAAAAAAAAAAAAAAAAAAAACAAAAACCGTACTCTTTTCTTGGAAAGAAAGAGGAGCAAAAGAAAACTGAAATGAACAGGGACAGGATTTTCTCCACAAAGAAGACGTTCATATCTAGCATCTGCAGTAGATCCTTATGGGATGCTCTTCCTCATCCTAGATACCAACAGGCTATCAAGGCTGTGGAGATGTGACTGAAAGCCAGCTACAGCGAGCACAGTGAGTCGCCTTAGCAGGGTAAGAGGCAGAGACCGATGAGGGATCCTGACAGAGAAGCCTGAAGCTGAGATCCTTTGAGGTTATCCATGCATTTCCTGAGGGGTGTGATCCCCCACTGTTGCTTGAGTGAGATACAGTGGAATGTCGAAAGCTGTTGAACTTGCCAAGGTTTCTAGATTGGCCTGGCTGGGAAGATACTTGAAAATGTAGGCAGGTCTTCTATTAACTCTTTGAGCCACAGTCACATAAAGCCCAGTGCATGAAATGAATGATCCACAAAATAGCAGAGACCAAATTCTAAATGAGAGGGTCTTAAAAGGAAGGCCCTAGACTAGGGGATTCTGGGAGAAAAATAGAATACCCACACAAAATTCCCTCTCGTTACGTAGGCTACATAGGTTAACTTGTTTGACTTACTGAGGCTAGTTGCCTTCACTTTCATCTGTGGAGACTGATAAAGAAGACAATTCAAGGGAAACAGTAATCAGGTCATCCAGCAATATATATACTGAGGTTATAATATAATCAATAGTTTAATGCATTTGTTTTCTTAATTTTATCTATTATTTTATTTTAATTTGTAGTTTTATGCTCATTTTCAATGCTGGGGACCAAACCTAGTGCCTTGCATATGAGCACTCTGACCCTAAGTGAAATCTCCCAAATCCATTATTTTCGTTTATACCTTTCTACTCTGACTATTCTGCTGTTTTAGTACTGCCTAAATAGGACTTTACACCTTCCTTTTCTTTCTTTAAACCTGTTTTTCAATATGCTCTCTTCTGTATCTCACACTCTCGTACTTCTGTCCCATATACTTTCCATTCCATTCATAATGTGACCCTTCTTCTCCTTGACTACTCCCTTCTCAATTTACTAGTCACAGAGACTCAGCTTTAACAAACTATAAACCACATACTCACCAGTCAGCACACTAGTACCGTTGCCTTAGAATATTATTGAGAAACAAAAATATCTTCCACTGCAAGTTAACAGAGGGACTTCTGTCAGATCATTACATCTGTCATTATAGTTAACTTCCCTGTTAAATAGTACAAACAATTAAAAAGAGTAAGAAAAACATGGAAAAATAAAGCTGGAGAGCACATTTATTCCAACAGCTGTCCAAACATGATAAAGAAACACATGCAAAGAAAAGGGGAGAAAGAGAGAGACAGCTATCCACAATAATCACATGCCCTCAATATGGAAAAATGAAGATAGTGGGATAACTGAAATAATGGAAAAAGAAACTCAGAGTTCTAAAAATACTCCATAATGATGCCTAAAATCAGCAGAGAAAGGAATTAAAAAAGCCAATCAAGGCCTTGAAAAGAGAGCTGTCAAAATGGATAAAACATTCATTAATATGTTGACATTGGAGAACATGGAAGAAAAGTTCTGCAACATAATTAAGATGTAACCAAAAACTCTAGAAATGAAGGAGCTAACCAATGAAATAAAAGTCATAATAGAAAACATTATCAATAAAGAAAACCAAGCAGAAAGATATATCTCAAGGATGGAAGACAAGGCTAAGACAGTATTTCAAATCTATATAAAGGAAAACAATGAGAATGATCAGAATTTCGAAGAACTCCAAGTTATCATCAGAACATGAAATAAACTCTAACATTATCATCAGCTTACTCAGTGAAAATACAGCAGAATATTGCCCAACCTATGAGTATGAAATAGACATCTAAACACAAGAGGTATGTAGAACTACAAATAGACATGATCAGAGAAGAATCTCTCTACAATATATAGTCAAAAAGCCAAAAATACAAAACAAAGAACTAAAATGGTTCAATGAAAAAATACTAGTCAACAACTAGCTTAGGATTCTATGACTGTGACAAACTATCAAAACCAACAACATGAGGAGCAAAGGGTGTATTTCTGATCAGACATACCTATAATCTACTGTGAAGGGACATCAGGACAGAAACACAAAACAGGAACCTGGAGGCAGGAGCTGAAGCAGAGGCCATGGAGGAGTGCTGCCTCCTGGCTTGCTCCTTAAGCTTTGCTCAGTTTTCTTAAGACCACTTGTCTAGAAATGGCACCATACCCCATAGTCTAGATCCACCCACATCAACCATAGACTTGGTGGAGCTATCTTCTCAAATGAGGTCCCTTGCTCCAAATATATTTAGGCTCATGTCAAATTGAAAACTCAGGGTACCACAGTATACCACCCAAACCAAATAACATCAGATTTCTCATCATTCACCATGAAAGCATGAACAATTAATTTCAAGCTCGCAATATAAATCATGTCCAGCCAAGATTTCTATTCCTATTAAAAGCTGTCTCTTCAAAATAATATAAACATATGACTAAACACAAATATGGAAACAATGTAAAGAAGTACTTGATGAAAGCACGTTGGGATTATGAGATACAAAGCAATGCTGAGGTGACTGAGAGAGACAAGAGGTTTTCCTAGTCCTACCTTTCCATTTTCATGATCAACAACTTACTTCATTTCTAATTTAGTTCAGAGTCATCACATAAGCTAGTTGATAAAGTTGGTTAGAAGCAGGAGAAATGAGCTACTGTCCCTCTGTGTGCTTGAGCAGGATCTCCCACTTGTTGACCAGCATTAATTATACAGAGCAATGAACTTCTCTCGTGAAGTTCCCAGGCTGCCCAGCATTGGAGCCCAATCAGAATACTGAATCTGCTGCTGCCTCAGTCCTACCAACTTCAATTGCTGTAACCATGAGCTGTCTCTAAGAGTGCCACCGGGAAGTTCAGAGAGAGAAGGTATGGACTGTTGGAAAGCAAACAGTAGACAGGGACATGGTAAGTATGAGAGTGCATATCAGAAGTGATGTCAAGAAACCAGAACCTGAACCTCACAAAAGGTGAGTCCCTCCCTGCCATTGCAAGAGTTAAGCTAAGCTATACCACAGGTGTGCAGTGAAAGCCAGCAAAGTGTTTTGTTGGCACACAGATGTACTCAGACAAATGGGCCTTCCAGACTCGCCCAGAGCCTGAGTCGGAGAAAGCCCTACCAGTGGAAAACTTGATTCTTTTTCCACTGGGGGTAAGATTATAACATGCTTGGGGCCGGGGATGGTGGCACCAGCACTTAGGCCAGAGAATTCTGGAAGAAGAGCCTGTTCTCACAGAGATCCTCTTCATCTGGCAGGAAACGCTGACTATGTTTATCTAGGCTATCCAGACACCGGCCTTCTGTAAACCTGGAGAAGTAGCAACCCAAGACAGGAGAGAAAGAAGAAATACAGAGGACATTATACCATTTTATGCTATGGATTATTTTAAATAGAATAATTATTTATTTATTTATTTACTTTCTTTTGTTTTTCTTTATATTATTTCAATTTTGTACTTTAATGGTTAAGCTGCTCTATTTTATCTTCTATTTCACCAGAAAAACCGTTAGGACTCCTCCTCTTTTTCTATAACTTCGAAAATCTTCTTTTCGACATTTCTACATCCCCAGACAGTTCCGTAATGTCACAGGATCTGCACCTTATCTGGGACACATGATCCACACAAGTATTCCCTGTCATGGGTTAATGGCAGGACTAGTGGCAAATGTTAAAGTAACTACAGCTGTCATCTCACGTAGAAGCATCAGGAGAAAGAGAGTCAACCCACCAGGGAAACTCACATGAAAGAACAAAACAAAAAGAATAGCATAAATGAGAAAAGTTAAAATGGGAAGACACACTCATCTCAGCAAATGCACAAGAAGTGTATGAAATGAGAGAGTATTAAGGTAGTTCCTATTGGAAACGAAGACACCGGAATAGCTACATAACAGAGAAAGAATTCAGAAACCTTCATCTAGAAATTACCAATAACCACACAGAGTGCTCAAACAGGTATGGAAACACAAAATATTTTTTAATAACTAATGGCTTTTAAGTAGCATTACTACATATTAATAAAGAGAAAACCAACAAGCTATAGAAGCATAAATAGTCATGTACTGGACCTAGAGGGTTTCGATTTCATAAAGCAAACATCGAAACGTGCAGGTGGCCACTGAGTTACAATGGGATTGATTGTTAAGGATCCAACTCTTACAAACTAAAATTAGCAAAGAAACACTAGCCACAAAGAAAGGAAACATCTTGGAAGAAACTTGCTTAAGAAGAGGAAAACCCTTACAAGAAGCACTTTAAATCTCTGAAGAAAGACATTGAAAAAGAAAGCAAAAAATGGTCATTCACTCAGCAATGATTGTAGCCACTCCAGTCATACAATAGCCAGGGAATGAAAATACATGCAGTGTCCTTTACCTGATGAATGGGTAATGAAAATGTGGCACAAGAGCACAACAAAACAGCATTCACCTGTAAAGAACGAAATTTGTAGGTAAATGCATAGAACTAGAAAAGATTATGTGGCGTCGGTAACTGGGACCCAGGAAGACAATGCCAAATGGTCTCTCACATGGGCAGTTCTTAGATCCAAACCCTCAGATGTGGGAACATAACCTGGGGTAGCCACAGAAATCAGGAAAGTAAAGGTGGAATGTAGGAGAGCTCTAACAGTGAATGGCAGGACAGGTTCTATGAAGGAAGAACTTGGGGAACGAGAAGAAGACAGTATAGCAGGAGAGGGAGGGAAAAATATTGACATTAGGATTCTTGAATAAAGTGTATAAGTGAGACTTATTTTTTATTTACCTAAAGTTACATACACTACATACAAGCATATACGTACATGCATGTATATATAAAACTTACATAAGTTTCACTATATATATATTTTAAATGAAGTGACCACACTAGTATATATGCTTCTTTTCTCCTATCTGTCCTAAGTCCACCCTTGTTCCTCCCTGCTACCTTCCAAACTCACAACAATGATTTTAAAAGTTGAGGTTTTGAATTTGGGAGGCGGCTGGGTGGAGCAAGGGTGGGCTTGGGGTGGGAGTGACTAGGAGAAAAGAAAGGGTTGACACAAATGATGCGATTAGATTTGAAGGAAGCAAAGCAGTGGAAAATTAAGGTGATAAAATAAAGGAGACACGAGAGCAAAGGTATTGTTACTGCGCAAGGAGAGGGATGAAGGGGAAGGGGGATTCAGAAGGGATAGCATATGAACAGACTTGTGCAATTGATTTGCATACAGCAAGCACACATACACAAATTTTATTTGCTATATCTAATAAATGTTACATCCTTTTTTTCTACATTTAGGGTTAGATAACAACAAACATGATTGTATAATTTAGTATCTTAAAAATTACTGGACTCAGAAGCCAGACTGAGAGTAACTATAAACAGTTACTCTGTGACCTTGAGCATCCTAACTCCTTTTGGCCTGGCTTTCAATTTCTGCCTGCTGGGGAGCTCTTTGATGAACTAGGCTAATACATGCAAACCCATGTGGAAGTGACTCAATCCATTTTAGATATCACCATCACAGCTGGATGTCTGACATGCTAACACCACAGTGATCAGTCACTGAGGCATTTCACCAGAGCTACACCTCACACATCATTTTCCTTTTTATCTTTAAGCATGTAAAAAACAGTGAATAAAATAGGTGAATGGTAAGGACACTTTGCATACATTGCTTCATAATAGAAAAAGATAGTAATCTTAAATTAATCTTTTTGTTTTAGCAACAGAGTAAAGAATATGAAATTTAGTATCTTAAAAAAAAACAAACAAACAAAAAAAAAAAAACAGGACCTTTCCTATGACCTGTCTCCATTCCTTTTAAAAGCCTTAATTTGTTTTGTGCTAATTAGTTAAATTCAAGTTCTAAGGTTTATGAGGTTGCAGTGTTGGTGAAAGTGCTTGCTACTTTGCCAAGACTGGCAACTTGAACTTGATCCCAGGGATGGTGTGCTGGAAGGAGAGAATGAACTCCTATAAGGTGTTCACTCTCTCTCTCTCTCTCTCTCTCTCTCTCTCTCTCTCTCTCATACACACACACACACAAACACAAACACACAGAGTGAATGAATGAATGAGTGTAATGAGATGGAGAAAAACTAGTTTTAGAATTGTGAAGTCGACATTTCGATGGAATGTAAATGTCTCCAGTTCACTCCAACAGTCAGACTGCAAGCTGATACAACCACTCTGGAAATTAGTTTCTGGTGGTTCCTCACAAAACTGGGCATGATACTACCAGAGGACCCTGCTATATCACTCCTGGGCATATATACCTAGAGGATTCTGCAGCATGTAATAAGGACACATGTTCCACTATGTTCATAGCAGCCCTATTTATAATAGCCAGAAGCTGGAAAGAATCCAGATATCCCCCAATGGAGGAATGGGTATAGAAAATGTGGTATTTACACTATGAAATACTACTCAGCTATTAAAAACAATGAATTCATGAAATTCTTAGGCAAATGGGTAGAAACAGAAAATATCCTAAGTGAGGTAACCCAATTACAAAAAAAAAAAAAAAAAAAAAAAAAAAAAAAAAAAAAAACAACCACACATGGTATATACTCACTGATAAGTGGAAATTAACCCAGAAGCTTGGAATTTCCAAGAAACTATTCACATATCAAATGATGCCCAAGAAGAAGGAAGGAGTGGCCCCCCTGGTCCTGGAAAGTCTCAGTGCAGCAGTGTAGGGGAATACCAGGACAGGGAAGCAGGAGGATGTTGATTGGGGAACAGGGGGAGAGAAGAGGGCTTATGGGACTTTCAAGGAGGGGGGATCCAGAAAAGGGGAAATCATTTGAAATATAAATAAATAATATATCTAATAAAAAATAAATTAAAAAAAACTGTAATCAATTCAGGAGTAGAATCTCTGATCAGACAAACTGTATTTGAAAAAAATCAAAAACCCATCAAATGTATCCTTGGTGTTTGCTCTTCTCAAATAACTGCCTTCTCCTAAACCCACTGCAAACCCTTGTTGCTTACACAATTTTAGGGACGTTAGCATATTGAACTTCATAACATCCAGGCTAGAATGTGACTCTTTTGATGCTAAATTATGGTCATTTGTGTCCAGTCTAAAGTTTAATGTGGAATATTCTGCTGGTAACCATGCATGGAAAATACCAGGATTTAAAGCATTCCTTCAATGTTCTGTTTTGGCTAGAGACGGCAAGGGGGTTGCCAACGGCTTGATCCCATTTTGGATACCTCTCTTTTAACTTGTGTGGTTAATCACAGGCTGGCATTCATATCCTGTACATTTAAAATAAAACAAGCCTGACTTCTCAATGGCCTCCGTATATCACAAGCCATCATTATGCCAGGCCAGCCCCTCAAGAGCTGAAGAGGCTCTGTAGAAAAATTAGCCGCCAGCAAGATTCTTCCTGGTCCCATAATTGTCCAGTGAAATTGATAGGCTGTGTTGTGCTTGTCAAAGAGGCCGTTTGCCATTCTTCCTGCCTCCCTCCGTCCCTCCACCTGGTTGGCTGTTTCCATCTGCAGCCTTTATGGTTTAACATCTAATTTGGCCTCATGATTAGGCTTCCCCAGTAGGGCCTTCATGCTACTTTCTTTCCTCAGACATTTCTCTCTCAGGATGGCCAAGTCACTCCTCCGAGCTCTTGAATGGCTAGAGTTACTCTGATGAAATACTCAGGAAAACAAAGAAATGAATGAACAAAAAAAAAAAATGGATGAAAGAGAGTAAAGCATTTAAAATGAAACCATTTTCTAAGGAACAGAAATTCAATTTGTTTCCTGTCATTTTGATGAAACTCTGTGTACATGGATTTGGTACATGAACAATTGTGACATTTGTTGTGGTTAAGGTGCTATATCGCAGGCTGATTGACTTGTACAGAATAATAGACGTACAAGCAATCAGGGCATTTGGTTTTCTTTGTGGCCATTTTTAGATGTCATGTTCAGAGGACTCTATCTCCTCATTCTCAAATAAGGGATGTTTGGTAATAATCCAGGCTCGACATGATTGGTATTAATGCCCAGGATGCCTGTGGAATGATTTTTGGACCGAATTTGGCAGTTTTAGAGAGCTGCCAATGATCTAACGTGATTAAGTACTGTCTAACAATAGCTAAAGGAAAAGAAAAAAAAAACGTTTGGCAGTAGATAGTATAAAAAAGAAAAAGAAAAATCAGTTGAAATCGCCTGGCTCACTTCCATGAGCACTCTGAGGGGTGGAACACACTCAAGGATGCGAGCTTCATTTTCTTGGACTAAAGATAGCTGTAGTGTATGACTGACGTTTTGTTAATGGTTTTTCTTAGTCTGCAGGTTGGTTTTTACCAGTTTCCGCATTTCCTGTCTGAGCACCAGATGAATCGGCTTCTGTGTGAGGCATCTATGTAACAGGAATGGCACTGCTCCAACTGCAGTGTCTCCTGCCTGGGCCTCGGGCCCAACATTTATGCTCCTTCCTAGCTTCTGAGCAGCAAAGATAGTCTTGTTTTTCTCTTTTCTTTCCCTATTGTTACACAATTGAATAGACTGTGTGTGTGTGTGTGTGTGTGTGTGTGTGTGTGTCTGTGCATGATAGAGAAAGAGAGAGAAAGGGTGGGATGAGAAGAGAAAGGGAGAAAGGGAAGGAGGGAGAGAGGGAGGTGTACAAGCTGATTATATCATATACTGATTTATAGAAGCTGAGGTCTAAGTGCTGGCATGCCTCCTTGATTTATATGGATACATAAGTTATATATAAATTGAAACATGTTTTTTCCTGAGAAGATTATACAGAATAATCCTTAGTTCTGGGTATTACATTATACATTTTAAGGCCTCAGCAGATCCAGTGGCAAATATAGAAGTATAATATTATGACATTTGCTTCTATTTTTCAAGGAGACAAGAGCAACACAACCCTCTGTGAAGATCCTTCAAATTCCTGCGTCAGTAAGGGTTAAGCAGCCACCCCATAATATAAAAATGAATCTCTTATGGACATTGGTCACAAAGCAGTGCCAGCAAAGTTTAAGTACAAAATTGATGGAGACCGACACTGTTCCACTTCAGGGGACAGGACTGTCCTTCATCCCTGCTTTCTAAAGTTAAAGACAAACATTAATGAAACCATCAATATAGCATTGCTGTCATTGGTTCCCTGAGGCCCACAAAACAATATCTCCTTTACCACACTCTCACAATGTGGATGGAATCGCATTTATCACAATCTCTGTTGATGAGATTTCATGCTATATAATCTACTTACTGTAAATCTTTTCCTATAATTGACCCACACCCTCTTACTGCCAGGGGCCTTCATTCATGCTGTGATTCTAATACAATAAAGCATACATAATATATATGTAATATTTATCCACTCATTCCATATTGTACAGTATATTATTGAACAGTATGTTTTACTCTAGGATAAAGGAAATTTGATTATAGCAAAGCAAGAAAGTTTAAGGTAAGGAAAGATCTCACTTACTCAGCATCAGGTTGGCAATGTATGTGACCTGTGCAGATGGCATGCTAACATGTCAAGCTGGCTACAATCAGAACATGACTACAACTCTTAAACAAGACAGAATCAGACTCCGGCCTGCAGTAAAAATAGAAAAAGATGAATGTAAAGAAATTTCCAGGGGATGAGAAGAAAATTAGATGCTATGTTCTTGGTAGTTATTGTATTCGTATGGGGGTGGGGGATGAGAGAAGGAGTCTTTACATTAGAGATGAGACAGGAAAAGAGGTTAGGAGAGGTAACAGGGTTGGTTTAGGGAGGGGTGTCTTGTGCAATAGAAGGAGTTGAGAAAAAAGTTTCCTGAACATTTTAGCCTTAAAAAAAAAAGCCGCCTTTAATCATCAAATAACAAATAGAAAAATCCAATAGCAGAATCAGAATAGGATTCCCGAAAGACAGAATGATCTTACACGTGGGGTATAGGTTGTTGACCTTATTTATGTACAAAATATGTAGTTGAAAGAAGTAGTTTAAAGTAGAAACAAGTAGTTTGAAGAAGGCAGTGTCAATTCCACTCTGACTGCAAGGGTGCAGTACGTCATGGTGGGAAAACATGGATGCAGAAGAGGAAGACAGTCAGTCACATTGCATCCACAGTCAGTAAGGAGGGGCAAAAGGGGAGGGAAAGAGGGAAGAATGGAGGAAAGGTGGGAAGGAGGGAGGTAGGGAGAATGGGAGAAGAGAGAAAGACAGCAACAGCCAGATACACAGAGACAGAGAGGGAGTCACACACACACACACACACACACACACACACACACACACACACAAAGGAAGGGCGGGAGGGAAGGAGGGGAGAGAATATTTTTATTCACCTAAGTCCTCAGCCCATAGATAGTGCCACACATTTAAGCTGGGTTTTAACTCTTCAGTTAAACCAGATGTGTCTCTGGACTATAATGAACAAAGAAGAATTGCCTTGCAACATCTGAACCCAATTCTCCTCTACCAACATGTCCTGGATACCCCATCACACCAGTAAAACAAGATTTGGATTTAAAATCACTGGTCATGATGCTGGTACAGGAACACATGAAGGTCATACATAAAGAAATTCAGGAGACAATGGATCAAAAGTTAGAAGCCCTTGCAAGGGAAACACAAAAATCATTGAAAGAAATCCAGGAGAATACAAAAGCCAACAAGGAGGAAATGCAAAAAACACTTAAAGAAATACAGGAGAACTTTGCTCAACAGGCTGAGGTCATGAAAGACGAAACACAAAAATCTCTTAAAGAAATACAGGAGAACTTTGGTCAACAGGCTGAGCTCATGAAAGAGAAAACACAAAAATCTCTTAAAGAATTACAGGAAAACACAAACATGCAAGTGAAGGAGCTAAGCAAAACCATCCAGGATCTAAAATCAGAAGTAGAAACAACTAAGAAAACTCAAAGGGAGACAACTTTGGAGATAGAAAGCCTTGGGAAGAAATCAGGGGACAGAGATACAAATATCAACAACAGAATACAAGAGATAGAAGAAAGAATGTCAGATGCTGAAGATTCCATAGAAACCATGGACTCAACAGTTAAAGAAAATGCAAAATGCAAAAAGCTTGTAACCCAAAATATCCAGGAAATCCAGGACACAATGAGAAGACCAAACCTAAGGATTATAGGCATAGATGAGAGTGAAGATTTACAACTTAAAGGGCCAGCAAATATCTTCAATAAAATTATGGAAGAAAACTTCCCTAACCTAAAGAGAGAGATGCCCATGAATATACAAGAAGCCTACAGAACTCCAAACAGACTGGACCAGAACAGAAATACTTCCCGTCACATAATAATCAAAACACCAAATGTTCTAAACAAAGAAAGAATACTAAAGGCAGTAAGAGAAAAAGGCCAAGTAACATATAAAGGAAGACCTATCAGAATCACAGCAGACTTTTCACCTGAGACTATGAAGGCTAGAAGGTCCTGGGCAGATCTCATGCAGACTCTAAGAGAACACAAATGCCAGCCAAAACTACTATATCCAGCAAAACTCACAATCACCATAGATGGAGAAACTAAGATATTTCATGACAAAACCAAGTTTACCCAATATCTATCCACAAACCCTGCCCTAAAAAGGATAATAGGAGGACAACACCAATACAAGGAGGGAAACTTCACCCTGGAAAAAGCAAGATAGTAACCTTTCATCAAACCCAAAAGAAGTTAAGCATTCAAATTTAAAAAATAACGTCAAAAATGATAGGAAGTAACAATCACTATTCCTTAATATCTCTTAACATCAATGGACTTAATGCCCCAATAAAAAGACACAGACTAACTGAATGGATACGTAAACAGGACCCTACATTTTGCTGCTTACAGGAAACACACCTCAGGGTCAAAGACAAACACTACCTTAGAGTAAAAGGCTGGAAGACAATTTTACAAGCAAATGGTCTCAGGAAACAAGCTGGAGTAGCCATTTTAATATCAGATAAAATTGACTTTCAACCCAAAGTCATCAAAAGAGACCCTGAGGGACACTTCTTGCTGGTCAAAGGAAAAATACAAAAAGAAGAACTGACAATCCTGAACATCTATGCCCCAAATGCAAGGGCACCCTCTTTTGTAAAAGAAACTTTATTAAAACTAAAAGCACACATTGCACCTAACACAATAATTGTGGGTGACTTCAACACTGTACTTTCCTCAATGGACCGATCAGGAAAACAGAAACTAAACAGGGACACAATGAAACTAATTGAAGCTTTGGACCAATTAGATTTAACAGATATATATAGAACATTCTATCCTAAAACAAAAGAATATACCTTTTTCTCAGCACCTCATGGTACCTTCTCCAAAATCGACCATATAATTGGTCACAAGACAGACCTCAACAAATATAAGAAGATCGAACTAATCCCATGCCTCCTATCTGATCACTATGGAGTAAAAGTGGTCTTCAATAGCAACAGAAACAACAGAAAGCCCACATACACGTGGAAACTGAACAATACTCTACTCAATGATACCTTGGTCAAGGAAGAAATAAAGAAAGAAATTAAAGACTTTTTAGAACACAATGAAAATGAAAACACAACATACCCAAATCTATGGGACACAATGAAAGCAGTGCTAAGAGGAAAACTCATAGCCCTGAGTGCCTCCAAAAAGAAAATGGAGAGAGCATACATTACCAGCTTAATGACACACCTGAAAGCCCTGGAACAAAAAGAAGCTATTTCGCCCAGGAGGAGTAGAAGGCAGGAAATCATCAAACTCAGGGCCGAAATCAATCAAGTAGAAACAAAGAGAACCATACAAAAAATCAACAATACCAGGAGCTGGTTCTTTGAGAAAATCAACAAGATAGATAAACCCTTAGCCAGAATGACCAAAGGGCACAGAGAAAGTATCCAAATTAACAAACTTAGAAATGAAAAGGGAGATATAACAACGGAAACTGAGGAAATCCAAAAAATCATCAGATCCTACTACAAGAGCCTATACTCAACACAACTGGAGAATCTGGAGGAAATGGACAATTTCCTTGACAGATACCAAATACCAAAATTAAATCAGGACCAACTAGACCATCTAAACAGTCCCATAATGCCTAAAGAAATAGAAGGAGTCATAGAAAGTCTTCCAACCAAAAAAAGCACAGGACCAGATGGCTTCAGTGCAGAATTCTACCAGAACTTCAAAGAAGAGTTAACACCAATACTCTTCAAACTCTTCCACAAAATAGAAACAGAAGGAACACTACCCAATTCCTTCTACGAAGCCACAATTACGCTGATACCAAAGCCACACAAAGATCCAACAAAGAAAGAGAACTTCAGACCAATTTCCCTTATGAACATCGATGCAAAAATACTCAATAAAATTCTTGCCAACCGAATCCAAGAACACATCAAAACGATCATCCACCATGATCAAGTAGGCTTTATCCCAGGAATGCAGGGTTGGTTCAATATACGGAAATCCATCAATACAATCCACTACATAAACAAACTCAAAGAACAAAACCACATGGTCATTTCATTGGATGCTGAAAAAGCATTTGACAAAATTCAGCATCCCTTCATGCTTAAAGTCTTGGAGAGAACAGGAATTCAAGGCCCATACCTAAACATAGTAAAAGCAATATACAGCAAACCGGTAGCCAGCATCAAACTAAATGGAGAGAAACTTGAAGCAATCCCACTGAAATCAGGGACCAGACAAGGCTGCCCCCTTTCTCCTTATCTTTTCAATATTGTACTTGAGGTACTAGCTCGGGCAATTCGACAACATAAGGAGGTCAAAGGGATACAAATTGGAAAGGAAGAAGTCAAACTATCATTATTTGCAGACGACATGATCGTCTACCTAAGTGACCCAAAGAACTCCACTAGAGAGCTCCTACAGCTGATAAACAACTTCAGCAAAGTGGCAGGTTATAAAGTCAACTCAAGCAAATCAGTGGCCTTCCTATACTCAAAGGATAAGCAGGCTGAGAAAGAAATTAGGGAAATGACCCCCTTCACAATAGCCACAAACAGTATAAAGTATCTTGGGGTGACTCTTACCAAACATGTGAAAGATCTGTATGACAAGAACTTCAAGACTCTGAAGGAGGAAATGGAAGAAGACCTCAAAAAATGGGAAAACCTCCCATGCTCATGGATCGGCAGAATCAATATAGTTAAAATGGCCATTTTGCCTAAAGCACTATACAGATTCAATGCAATACCCATCAAAATCCCAACTCAATTCTTCACAGAGCTAGAAAGAGCAATTATCAAATTCATCTGGAACAACAAAAAACCCAGGATAGCTAAAACTATTCTCAGCAACAAAAGGAAATCTGGTGGAATCAGTATCCCTGACCTCAAGCAATACTACAGAGCAATAGTGTTAAAAACTGCATGGTATTGGTACAGTGACAGGCAGGAGGATCAATGGAACAGGATTGAAGATCCAGAAATGAACCCACACACCTATGGCCACTTGATCCTCGACAAAGAGGCTGAAAACATCCAATGGAAAAAAGATAGCCTTTTCAACAAATGGTGCTGGTTCAACTGGAGGTCAGCATGCAGAAGAATGCGAATTGATCCATCCTTGTCTCCTTGTACTAAGCTCAACTCCAAATGGATCAAGGACCTCCACATAAAGCCAGACACTCTGAAGCTAATAGAAAAAAAACTGGGGAAGACCCTTGAGGACATCAGTACAGGGAGAAAGTTTCTGAACAGAACACCAATAGCGTATGCTCTAAGAGCAAGAATTGACAAATGGGACCTCATAAAATTACAAAGTTTCTGTAAGGCAAAGGACACCATCAAGAGGACAAATCGGCAACCAACAAATTGGGAAAAGATCTTCACCAATCCTACATCAGATAGAGGGCTAATATCCAATATATATAAAGAACTCAAGAAGTTAGACTCCAGAAAACCAAACAACCCTATTAAAAAATGGGGTACAGAGTTAAACAAAGAATTCTCACCTGAAGAACTTCGGATGGCGGAGAAGCATCTTAAAAAATGCTCAACTTCATTAGTCATTAGGGAAATGCAAATCAAAACAACCCTAAGATTTCATCTTACACCAGTCAGAATGGCTAAGATTAAAAATTCAGGGGACAGCAGGTGTTGGAGAGGGTGTGGAGAAAGAGGAACACTCCTCCACTGCTGGTGGGGTTGCAAATTGGTACAACCACTCTGGAAATCAGTCTGGCGGTTCCTCCGAAAACTGGGCACCTTACTTCCAGAAGATCCTGCTATACCACTCCTGGGCATATACCCAGAAGACTCCCCACCATGTAATAAGGATACATGTTCTACTATGTTCATAGCAGCCCTATTTGTAATTGCCAGATGCTGGAAAGAACCCAGGTATCCCTCAACAGAAGAGTGGATGCAAAAAATGTGGTATATCTACACAATGGAGTACTATTCAGCCATTAGAAACAATGAATTCATGAAATTCTTAGGCAAATGGATGGAGCTAGAGAATATCATACTAAGTGAGGTAACCCAGACTCAAAAGGTGAATCATGGTATGCACTCACTAATAAGTGGATATTAACCTAGAAAACTGGAATACCCAAAACATAATCCACACATCAAATGAGGTACAAGAAGAAAGGAGGAGTGGCCCCTGGTTCTGGAAAGACTCAGTGAAACAGTATTCAGCAAAACCAGAACGGGGAAGTGGGAAGGGGTGGGTGGGAGGACAGGGGAAGAGAAGGGGGCTTGCGGGACTTTCGGGGAGTGGGGGGGCTAGAAAAGGGGAAATCATTTGAAATGTAAATAAATTATATCGAATAATAATAAAAAAAAAAAAAAGAAGAATTGCCTTGGGTCATACATCAACCTTTCTGGAAACTCCAAGAAATGTTTCCACAAGTGATTCTAAATCCTATCAAGCTGACAAACAAGATTAACCGTCACACATGGTTTATGTTAGATAGGAGCCAACACAGGCAAACCAGTGAGCCTGGAGGCAAAAAACAAGCCCTAACACAGAAGTAGAACCCTAACAATAAAGTCGAACTTATTTCTTATTGATGATCTGAATAGAATTATATTCCCAAGGAAAACTGAATGCCAACCTGCTCCATGAGAGTGCTCAGGTGCATTGTCTATTTCAAGCTTTCTGGGGTGTGAATTAGGGAAATAATCTGATAGGAGCTACAAGCCCTCCTTCGCAGACGTGCAGGATCTGAATGCATCGGCCTATGATAGTTAAGAACCATGCTTACTTGAGAAGATCACTGCTTTCAGCAGCAGGGGTGGGGTGGGGCATTAAAAGTCCAGCTTCACACAAACCTCAAAAGCTTCTTCCATATACATTTCCAAAATAGAAAATTTACTGCGACAAAAGTAGCTGGTAGCAAAATAGACTCATTAACATTTACATATGGACATTATTGGGCACAGAATTTTTATATTAGGGCTGTAAAATGTAAGAGTTCAGGAAGGATTGAAAATACAAGCCAAGAAATAAAGAACATTGAAAAACAAAGAGAAGCCTAAGAGGTCAAAGTATTCAGAACTGAAAGTGCATGGATGGGAAGCATTATGAGATCCAGAGAAAAGCATCTAGAGAACAGAGAAATGGAACCAAAGAAGTTAGTGGGCAGTCTAAGCTAAAAGACAAAGATTTAGGAACACACACACACACACACACACACACACTCACACTCAGGCTTCTGTGAGTATGTGTATGTAAATACGCATGGGAGGAGATACAGAAACAAAGTGTGGAGCAGAGACTGAATGAAAGGCCATCCAGAGACTACCCCCCTTGGGAATACGTCCCATATACAGTTATCAAACCCAGACACTATTGTGGATACCAACAAGTGCTTGCTGACCGGGCCCTGATATAACTGTCTCCTGAGAGGCTCTGCCAGTGCCTGGCAAATACAGAGGAGGATGCTCTCAGCCAACTATTGGTCTGAGCACAGGGTCACCAATGGAGGAGCTAGAGAAAGGACCCAAGTAGCTGAAGGGGTTTGCATCCCCAAAAGAAGAACAATATGAACCACTCAGTAACCCCAGAGCACCCAGGAACTAAACCACCAACCAAAGAGTACACATGGAGGGACCCATGGCTCCAGCCGCATATGTAGCAAAGGAAGGCCTTGTCAAACACCAATGAGAGTGAGGCCTTTGGTCCTGTGAAGGCTCGATGCCCAGTGTAGGTGGGGGAAAGCAGGAGTGGGTGGGTTGTTGAGTAGGGGGAAGAGAGATGGACTAGGGGGTTTTCTGAGCAGAAAGAAGGAAAGGGGATAACATTTGAAATATAGATAATGAAAATATCTAAAATATAAAAAGAAATAGAAAATATTGAAATTTGAAAACTCAATATAAGTATGTTGTGTGAAGTGTACACCACAGTCAAGCAAACTGACATGTCACCCAGCAGCAGTTGTAATTTTCTGTGTTTGTGGTGAGAACACTGAAGAAATGTTAGCAGATTTCATGCATACAATAAAGTATGTTTTACTGCAGCCAGCATGCCATTCATTTAAAAGGGGGGGGGGAGGGGATTAGGAAATGGGAAGGAAATAATCCTTGAGGGCAGAGAAACAGAGTTGGAATTCAGTGTCTGTGTGGTGAGATGCAACTTGCTGTTTGGGTTTGGTTTGGTTTGGGACTTTAGTTTTTTATTTTGTTTTGTTTGAGACTTTCTGTGTTTCCTCACTGCTTTCTGATCAAGGCCAATCTCAGGCCAAGAATCAGACAGTCTCCAAGGGAAGAGCAACAGCAGATCTTCAGACAACCTCCTGCCTCTCTGGGCTTCTAGTTCCCCTATGTCCTCGCTGCTGTAGCTCTCTAATCTTGTAAAATGATGTTTCCCAGTCATATGGCTTCTCCGGGTGCTTTAAGAGAAAGCATGGAACTCTTGGTAACTACTTTTTCAGGAGAGATTAAAAACTCCAGATGCAGACATGTCTTTGACACTGGGGCTTATGCAGCAGGGCACACCATCTACAAAGGCCAAAGTTCATCTACTTCACAACCAGAGAAAGTAGTTTCTGGCTGAGTCATGGGACAGTGCATTTTAAAGAGGAAGAGAATGCTGATTCCCTCATTCACCCTCAAGGTTAGTGTAACAGGACAAGCAGTCTTGGATTCTCAGAAAAATGGGCACATCACTTCCAGAGGATCCTGCTATACCACTCCTGGGCATATACCTAGAGGATTCCCCAGCATGTAATAAGGATACGTGCTCCACTATGTTCATAGCAGCCATATATATAATAGCCAGAAGCTGGAAAGAACCCAGGTATCCCTCAACGGAGGAATGGATACAAAAAATGTATATATACACAATGGAGTACTATTCAGCCATTAGAAACAATGAATTACGAAAACCTCCACCAGAGAACTCCTACAGCTGATAAACAACTTCAGCAAAGTGGCTGGTTATAAAATCCACTCAAGCAAATCAGTTGCCTTCCTATACTCAAAGGATAAGCAGGCTGAGAAAGAAGTTAGGGAAATGACACCCTTCAAAATAGCCACAAACAATATAAAGGATCTTGGAATGACTCTAACCAAACAAGTGAAAGATCTATATGACAAGAACTTCAGGTCTCTGAAGAAGGAAATTGAAGAAGACCTCAGAAAATGGAAAAATCTGCCTTGCTCGTGGATTGGCAGGATTAATATAGTTAAAATGGCCATCTTGCCAAAAAGCAATCTACAGATTCAATGAAATCCCCATCAAAATCCCAACTCAGTTCTTCACAGAGTTAGAAAAAGCAATTCTCAAATTCATCTGGAATAGCAAAAAACCTAGGATAGTTAAAACTATTCTCAATAACAAAAGAAATTCTGGGGGAATCAGTATCCCTGACTTCAAGCAATACTACAGGGCAATAGTGTTAAAAACTGCATGGTATTGGCACAGTGACAGACAAGTGGACCAATGGAATAGAATTGAAGATCCAGAAATGAATCCACACACCTATGGTCACTTGATCTTCGACAAAGGAGCCAAAAACATCCAGTGGAAAAAAGATAGCCTTTTCAACAAATGGTGCTGGATCAACTGGAGGTCAGCATGCAGAAGAAGTCGAATTGATCCATTCTTATCTCCATGTACTAAACTTCACTCCAAGTGGATCAAGGACCTCCATGTAAAACCAGACACACTGAAACTAATAGAAAAGAAACTGGGGAAGACCCTTGAGGACATGGGCACAGGGGAAAAGTTCCTGAACAGATCACCAATAGCTTATGCTCTAAGATCAAGAATTTACAAATGGGACGTCATAAAATTACAAAGTTTCTGTAAGGCAAAGGACACTGTTAAAAGGACAAAATGGCAACCATCAAATTGGGAAAGGATATTCACCAACCCCACATCTGATAGAGGCCTAATATCCAATATATACAAAGAACTCAAGAAGTTAGACCCCAGGGAACCAAATAACCCTATTAAGAAATGGGGTACAAACCACTCTGGAAATCAGTCTGGCGGTTCCTCCGAAAACTGGGCACCTCATTTCCAGAAGATCCTGCTATACCACTCCTGGGTATATACCCAGAGGATTCCCCACCATGTAATAAGGATACATGCTCTACTACGTTCATAGCAGCCCTATTTATAATTGCCAGATGCTAGGAAGAACCCAGGTATCCCTCAACAGAAGAGTGGATGCAAAAAATGTGGTATATCTACACAATGGAATACTATTCAGCCATTAGAAACAATGAATTCATGAAATTCTTAGGCAAATGGATGGAGCTAGAGAACATCATACTAAGTGAGGTAACCCAGACTCAAAAGGTGAATCATGGTATGCACTCACTAATAAGTGGTTATTAACCTAGAAAACTGGAATACCCAAAACATAATCCACACATCAAATGAGGTACAAGAAGAAAGGAGGAGTGGCCCCTGGCTCTGGAAAGACTCAGTGAAACAGTATTCAGCAAAACCAGAACGGGGAAGTGGGAAGGGGTGGGTGGGAGGACAGGGGAAGAGAAGGGGGCTTACGGGACTTTCGGGGAGTGGGGAGCTAGAAAAGGGGAAATCATTTGAAATGTAAATAAATTATATCGAATAAAAAAAAAAGAAATGGGGTACAGATCTAAACAAAGAATTTTCACCTGAAGAAATTCAGATGGCCGAGAGGCACCTTAAGAAGTGCTCAACATCATTAGTCATTAGGGAAATGCAGATCAAAACAACCCTGAGATTTCACCTTACACCAGTCAGAATGGCTAAGGTCAAAAACTCAGGAGACAGCAGGTGTTGGCGAGGATGTGGAGAAAGAGGAACACTCCTCCACTGCTGGTGGGGCTGTAGGATGGTACAACCACTGTGGAAATCAGTCTGGAGGTTCCTCAGAAAACTGGACATGAGACTTCCAGAGGACCCTGCTATACCTCTCCTGGGCATATACCCAAAGGATTCCCCGGCATGCAATAAAGACACATACTCCATTATGTTCATAGCAGCCTTATTTATGATAGCCAGAAGCTGGAAAGAACCCAGATGCCCCTCAAAGGAGGAATGGATACAGAAAATGTGGTATATTTACACAATGGAATACTACTCAGCAATTAGAAACAATGAATTCACAAAATTTTTAGGCAAATGGTTTGATTTGGAAAATATCATCCTAAGTGAGGTAACCGAATCACAAAAGAATACACATGGAATGTAATCTCTGATAAGTGGATATTAATTAGCCCAGAAGCCCTGAATACCCAAGGCACAAATTGCATAACAAATGACTCCCATGAAGAAGTATGGAGAGGGTCCTGATCCTGGAAAGGATTGATCTAGCATTGGAAGGGAATATAAGGACAGAGAAAAAGGAGGGAGTTGATTGGAGAAGGGATGGAGAGAAGAAGGTTTATGGGACATATGGGGAGGGAGGATCCGGGAAAGGGGAAATCATTTGGAATGTAAACAAAGAATATAGAAAATAAAAATATTAAAAAAATACGAAACAATGAATTCATGAAATTATTAGACAAATGGATAGAGCTGGAGAACATCATACTAAGTTAGGTAACCCAGTCTCAATAGATCAGTCATGGTATGCACTCACTAATAAGTGGATATTAGCCTAGAAAATTGGAATACCCAAAACATAATCCACACATCAAATGAGGTACAAGAAGAACGGAGGAGTGGCCCCTGGTTCTGGAAAGACTCAGTGTAGCAGTATAGGGCAAAACCAGAACAGGGAAGTGGGAAGGGGTGGATGGGGGAACAGGGGGAGTGAAGAGGGCTTATGGGACTTTCGAGGAGTAGGGAGCGATTTTATTTATCATTTGAAATGTAAATAAAAATATATCGAATAAAAAAGAAAAGAAAAGAAAGCCTCCTGGTTAGTGAAAAATAGATTCCTGTGCTCCTGATACGATCCTTCTGTGGGATGATTGCTCGTGGCCCCTTCCCCACAATCAAATGCTGAAACCCAGCTCCAGAGTAATAGTTTTAAGATGTCAGGTCTTGAGAGGCAGAGGTTAGGTCCTGAGTGTGTGCCAGTCTCACAAATCCTGCCAGTGATGGACGAGTCTTGAGAGTGAAGGTGCAGGAAAGTGTCATGTAACGGGAGCGTACTCTTACCAGATAAATGTTCTGGCGCCCTGATCATGGACTTCCCAGGCCCCAGGGAATGGAATAGTTTATTCTGTTTATGAATGACCCAGTCCAGTGTATTTTGGATCAGCAATATGAATAGATAAAGATGTGTTTGTCACTCAATTTGCTTTTCTGTCATCTCTCCGTTCTTCTGATAACAGAGCCACCTTAAATTACTATGACTCTTCCACTTTACTATTTATGTTTTCTATAGAAGCATGAACTTTTCCCCTTCCACCTATCTCCTGCCTGTCTAGAAGCATGATTCAAATATTAATAATCCAACCTTGATGCTTTTAGGACAGACAGACTACTTATTTTCTACATCATCCTGTTCTCTTTCTCTGTCGCCCTCTCCTTCTCTTCGCCCTTTTCCTCCATTTCTCTTTACTTCTTTCTTCTTCCTTCCCCACCCATCCTTCTTTCTCATTGTCTTCTCCATAAGTTTATTTCTAGTAAAACTCAATCCCTGGGGTTTGGGCAAAATTGTTTTGCTCGTGTTAATGGACTTGCTTGGACTTGCTAGAACCAGCCTAGTTAAACAAGAGAAGAACTAACCCATGGTGGGCCACAGAAGCAAGGACGAGAGAGAAAACAAGACAGACTGATGAACTACACAGCCTGAATGCTGCTCAGTTTCTGTACTCAAGAGACACTGGATATGTATTTTCAGAAGATAATGAATTACCTCTCCTGTTTATTGGAGATAAATTTCTGAGTCTTCCAAAAGAGAGAATTCTGACTAGCATCCTTTAGGAATTTTGACATGAATGAAATTTTCTTGCAATAGGAACGTAATCAAGGACATAAAAAATTAAACAACAGCAAAAGCCAAACTATCCTACGATAAAACTACAAGAGGTAATAAGGGCAGAGACAGAATACTCTTGGGAATGTTGGATTTGTTTCTAGCCTCCCAATGGTAATGGTTAAGTGTCTTGCTAACATTCAGGCCTTAAATTTATTCCTTCACCGAGATCTGACAGACCTGTTTTCCATTTCTATCGAATCATTTTACTACTGGGCTTTGTTATGAAGAAAACAAATGGGGTGTGTGTGTGTGTGTGTTGTTGTTGTTGTTGTTGTTGTTGTTGTTGGCGGGGGCTCTCCACCATTAGCAGAAGGCAAAGTGCCAATCAATGAGTGGGGTGATTCGCTCTTCTCAAGGACTTTATTAAATATTGGTAATCAATTGGCCTCTTCCCAGAGTCTTCGGCTAATCAATCTGCATACTCTTAACTCAATGGTGAAATCTGGAAGAGGATTCACTTCCTTGGCTTCTAAATATGACTGTCAGTAATCATGTGTAGCTGACATTATTGCTTATTGTGATTTTGAGGAGAGACTAAAGTTGAGTTAGGAGGTTCCTCCAATAAAGTAACACATCCTGCGACTATGTAAAGCCAGTCAAGGGCATACAGGAGCTTGGTTTCTTCAGGTTTCAGAAGGTCACTGCACCCATTTGATGGAACTAGGCACAGAAAATAACCACAACAGCATAACAGAGGGAGAATGGTAAGATGCAGGCAAACATCTGCACACAAATCAGGCAGGGCAATTTTATCTCATCATCGGCTATGCCCAGGATAAGTGTGCAAAATCTCTTTGGAATATACTCAATTGGTTGGTCCTGATAAACTTTCTCTACTCTTAATGATAATTGGCTTCTGATTTCTTGGTTGCTCAATAAACCTATTAAGATGCATAAACGACTTCTGTTGCTCAAGCTGAATTTGAATTGCAAAGTTTTTGTAAGACATTTGTTTTCTGCACCTAAGTAGTAGTTTCCTGGGGCTGTTTGAGAATTCAGGGAACTCTACACTCTGAGACAGGATGGCAACCTGCTAAGTAGAGAACATGTTAAAGATCCTCACTGTCCCTTGAGAGAGCTCTGCCAGACCGTTGCCTTCACCTTTGAGATACTGAAAGTAAGAAACTTTGACAAAGTGAGATCTCTGTTCAGTACCAGAAGAGAAGTGTTGTGACCCGACCCGCTGCCTAATGATAAAGTGTAGCACTGGGAGGTTCTCATTAATTTTGGCATAGAGCATAGAAAAAGAGATGTTCGAGCCTCTATGAAATTAAGAATTTTCAACTTGCAGTTAAAAATCCATTGTTAAAAGCAAAGACTGGACAAGGAGTTATCCCAGTCTGTACCGTGCTTGCCTTGGAAGTCCAGGGACCTTAGTCGGACCTATAGTATTAATTATCCTTGCCCATGTTTCCTCTGCTGCTCTGTCATACCTCAAAGTGTTAACAGGCCAAGAATGCATGACTATATAGTATATGGGAGCTAAAAGAAAATATTGTATTATTATTATTTTGCTAGTTGGACATAATACTAAAAGGATGCCTAATGATTTACTGCTATGCACACAGATCAGTGTGTCTCTCAACCGCCATCAGAAAAATTTCTTGTAGTAAATGCCAATCAACACAGAAAACCACTACTAGTCCATGTGAGGAATGTTAAGCCTACATAGACATCTATATCACACCCCTTTCCCCAGGGATCATAGATCTTCATCTAAACAAGGGCAGAATTACTGAAACAGCCAAGTTAGTGCATGACTTCAAGAAAACCAGTACTTTTGGGCTCAAAAGGGAAGCTGTGCATAGGAACAGGCAGGGGCTCTGACAGAACACAGAAGACCTGAGCAAGCTCAAGGTAAACAAAAGAGCAGCATAGAGAGGGGAATATGAACATCAATTATCACCCTGACATAGTGGGTATTGGTATGTGATACCTTCTGGGGCAAATAGAATGAATGGGTTTTCTGTAATGGTAGGGTTCATGTTGTCAAAAACACTAAAAGATGGAGCACACAAATCAGAGGGCATGGTATTTAAAATATCAGAAGTTACACACAACGTCTCATCAACAAGAGTTGAACAAGGCTAACAAACAATGAGTACACCAAACTAAACAGAGAAAAACCTGTGAGTCCTAAAATTTACACAATGAATTGTTGGCAACTGAGAAAAGCCAGGAGCAGGAGAGGTAGTGTTTCCCTGGAAAGACCTGCTCAGTTGCAAATTGTCAGCCTTGAAAACATACATATAAATGACATTATACAGACTGAACAGGTTGTATTTAGAAATACACACACACACACACACACACAATCAATGGAATAACAATTAGTGAAAAATAAGGCCATGATTTTGAAGGAGAACCAGGAAAGATTTATGGGAAGATTTAGAGGAAGTAAATGGAAGTAAAAAATGTAATTATATTATAATCTCAAAAATAAAGATAAATAATTTGTTCTTAGAGAGAGCATAAAATTGGATAAGAGTGGACCTGTAAAGAGTTTGTGAGAATTGATATGATCAAATACAAAATATGGAAATCTCAAAGAATTAATTTAGCGTGCCAGGTGTGGTGGCAGTTTGTCTTCATAATGCCAGAGTTGAGGAAGTTAAAATGGAAGATCTCACAAGTCACTCCTTGATGAACTCACTGGTGAGTTACAGTGGCAATGTCTCCAAAGAATGAAAACAGTGTTTCTGAGAATGACACCCAAGGATAGGCTCTGGCATCTATACAAGGTATATACACATGTGCATGCACATATATGAATATGAATTCAAACATAGAAGAATACACACACACACACACACACACACACACACACACACATATATATATATATATATATATATATATATATATATATATATATATACAATTGCATTTTTTTTGCACAGAATTAAAAGGTCTTGTTTTTAAAATGTACTGTTTTATGCAGATGTGTAAAAACAACTGCTTTCTGGTGGGAGTGTAAACTTCTATAAGTTTATGTAGAGAAATCTGGCAAAATGATTCAAAACTGACTTAGACATGGTGCTTTTAAGAATTTATGCTATAGATGTAACAACCCATTAACAGAATGGGTTTCTAATAAGGCCAGACTCCCCATTATCATAACTTCTATCTGCCAAACACTGGAGGTACCTTGTCAATATCTATGTCGATTTTTCTAATTGAATATCTGTGGTATGGAAAAAACTAAAATTTAGGTTATATAAGAAAATCTCAAAGTTTTGACACCTTTTGTAGAAGTAAATTAAAAGGCTAATTTATATTGAAGACAGGTTCAAAAACGATAGTGGCTTTTCCCTGAGGCTATGTATTGAGAAAAGTTGAAGTGAATGGGTATTGTGAGCATGACCACGTCAAGAACTCCAGTGTCTGAGGTGCTCTCACTGGGTGAGGTTCAGAGAAATGGCAGTCTTCCTCGCATCCAGGTATGGATGTTGCCAATAACTGTTATCTACCTAAAGGCAGCAGAGGGCTGAAGAGAAAGCTTAGCGGTGAAGAACACTTGCTTTCCAGTCATGAGGGCTGGGGTTCATACTCAGAACCTATGGAACAAGCTAAGTGTGCTGCTTTTAAAAAGAGTGACCGCAACAGCTCATATATATGACTGCTTACATCCCAGTTTATGGAATTGTTCCGGAATTGGGGACTGTGGCCTTCTCGGAGGAGGTATGTCACTGGGGATGCTCTTTGATGTTTTTACAAGGTCACACTTTTTCCTGCTGGCACTCTCTGCCTTGTGCTCATGAATCAAGATGCAACCCTGACCCTAAGCTATTACTCCAGAACCGTGCTTTCCTGCCTGTTGCCAAGCCCCTAAAACGACAGTCATGGACTCTGAAACTCTAAGTTCCAAATGAAATGCTTTCTTCTATAAATTGCCTTGGTCATGGTGTCTGATCACAGCAACAAGAAAGGAAACAAGACAGTAGGTGTTCTGGACATGCAGTGTCTTCAATTAGCCTCTACATGCACACTGACATGTATGCTAACCTAGGCATACAGAGGCTCACATATCCACACACACATTTCATATGTACAGACACAGGCACACACACACACACACACACACACACTTCAATGATATTATTTTGGCTAGAGAGATAGCTTAGCAGTTAAGAGCACACTGACAGTTCTGTCAAAGGACCAGATTTCAGCTCCCAGATCCCACATGGGATTGATAACACTCGCCTGTAACTCCACCTCCAGATAGTGGTGACCTCTGTGGGCATCTACACTCTCGAGGACATACTGTTTTGCACATAGACATATAAAAAAGCAATAACGATAAACCCTGAAAACATCATGGATACATTACAACATTATAGAGATACTCTACTGATACATATACTTTTATGACATTTAGGACAGATTAGATGCATGAGCTATCAGAAAAGCAAAGTCAAATAAAGACCCTGAGATCATGAGGTATAAATCTTATACCTGGCAAAGTGTCACAGAGAAGAAAAACTTGCAAATTCGAGCATTAAAATCCAAAGTTCCCAAATCTAGATTTAGCTTCTTCTCATGTAAGCTGGATGACCTTGAGAAAAGTCGGTTATTAATAATTTCTGAGGTTACAATTGCTGATGTGTAAAATGACAGTGATGGTAACTGTGCTTCTCCATCTTGAGCTGCTGTGCGGTGCATTAAGATAATATATGAGAAAGCAGCTCATATACAGCCACACAAAGGAAGGCAGCTCTTTCATCCCTACACCAGTGTCTTAATGGCATTCAGTTAGATATTATTATGGCAACATGAATTTAGAGCTCACCAAGGCTCTGCCAAACGGAAACATAAAATAAAATGATGAATGTGAAGGAAAGCAGCTCTGAGAAGATAATTACGTTATGCAAATGTACTATAATATTATTTTACATCTTGATGCAGATTTCTGAGACAGTTTTAACTGCCTCAGTAACGAATGAATGCTTCTGAAAGGAAGAACGCTGCTATGGTGTTTTTTTTTTTGTTTGTTTGTTTTATTTAAGCCAAAGTTATGGGTTCTTAAATCTTTCTGAATATTACTGATGTTGAAAAGGTAATTGTTAAATACAACTAGCAACAGCAGCAAATAAACAGCTCGACATTGAAAAATAACTTTAAAATTTCCATGATAACTTGAAGACCATGAGCTCAATGACAAACAGAAATATTTAGTGATTAAGGACGAGAAGGTAGAGGCTTGTGCTGGTAGCTATAGAAACACAAGAACAAGACACAGCCTAAAGCTTTTAAAGACATAATGAAGCATATGCTATGCATAGGGGTGATTCTTATAACAAATGTTCTTTTAACTTACTCATTTGTTAATTTATCCAACAACTATTCACTTTTGCCATTGGGCATTTTGCTTGGAAGCAAAGACTCGTAGTGAATATGAAAGATAGGTTTCTGTACTGGCTGGTTTTGTATGTCAACTTGACACAGGCTGGAGTTATCACATAGAAAGGAGTTTTAGTTGGGGAAGTTCCTCCATGAGATCCAGCTGTGGGGCATTTTCTCAATTAGTGATCAAGGGGGGAAGGCTCCTTGTGGGTGGTGCCATCCCTGGGCTGGTAGTCTTGGGTTCTATAAGAAAGTAAGCTGAGCAAGCTAGGGGAAGCAAGCCAGTAAGAAACATCCCTTCATGGCCTCTGAATCAGCTCCTGCTTCCTGACCTGCTTGAATTTCAGTCCTGACTTCCCTTGGTGATGAACAGCTGTGTGGAAGTGTAAGCAGAATAAACCCTTTCCTCCCCAACTTGCTTCTTGGTCATGATGTTTGTCAGGAATAGAAATCTTGACTAAAACCATTTACTTCCTTCCCAGACACCTCTCTAGGTAGGTGAAATGATTGTTACAGAACACAGGGAAAGGATTGAATGGTGAAATAGACACGTTACAGAAACAGATGACTACATGATTTGGGAGAAATCCAATTTTCTTAATCTGTGATTTCCTTTTTGACAAAGAAGGGATAGTGTTACCACTGAACTCCTAGGTCTCTAGGAAGATCAAATGAAGCAAAAGCTATAATTTGTAGTTTATGGCACTGAAAGCTTTAATAAATGGTAGATGTTATATAGTTATCAGGGAGTGAGGAGATGGTTCAGTGCATAAGAATACTTGCTATGCAAACATAAGGTCTTGAGTTTGGTCCCCAGAACCAAAGTAAAATGCCTGAGTGTCATGTCTGTGAGAGTGTGTAACTCCAGCACTGGGGAGTGGAGAAGGGGAGAACCAGAGAGCCTGCCAATCAGCCAGTCCAGCTAGGACAGAAGCTTCCAGTCCTGTGGCAGACTGTCTCAAAGCAACAAGGCAATGGAGAGCAAGGAAGACTTTCACATCCAGCATCCTGTTCTGGGATCCCTCATAAACCTGTGAATGCATCACCAGGTATGTGTACACTTCATACAAAGCATAATACAGACACACACACACACACACACACACACACACACACACATCATCATCATCATCATCATCATCAAACACAGTTTATTGAGTTTATGTCATGTTAGAATATCCTACCAGGAACTTTATTTTTATCTGTGTCTTAGAACACAAACATTTCCTTCCTTCTAGCAAATTGAACTGCTTTCTGATTTGAAGCTTCCACATTCTGACCTTGGCTTTCTGGCTTGTCGTCAGTGTTATACACACACCAGACACATGCTCCAAACTGTCTCCTCAGGCTTAAATGTGTCCTCTCAGCTGATTGTCACAGAAGTCATCACTGCACACTAAAGTCACATTTCCTACCTGTGCCAGGAAATAGCTGCCCAGGCAACGGAATCAAGGTTTCACCTAATTTTGTCCTAGAATCAAGGAACCAATTCAGCCAATTCTGTCAGTGATGAGGCAGCTTATGCTTGCTTTCGTCTTGGTGTCTGCATCCGTTAAATCACCAGATCTGATCATATGTCACATTCTGAATGTACTGTCATAATTTTCTGCTTCTGAATTTTAAAACTAGTATTAACTGTGGAAATCATTACAGTTTCCAGAGACACCCTTCTAAAATTCCATGAAACCTATTGAGACAATAGGAGCAAACACGGGAGTCTTTTCATTCAGCACACTTGTGTTCCCTTTCTGCGTGGTTTCCCAAATTATACAATGTCTTGCCAATATCAGTAAGTGGAGGGAGGAGGAGGCTACATTTAGAGCCAGGAATTGGACGTTTCACTTGGCTGCTCCTTCATCCATCTTCATTTAGACAGCCTAACCACACAGCATCTAGCACACATCCCTTCTACCCTGATGGAAATAATGATTATGCCTATGAATGTAGAAAGAAAATATGGATGAATGCACAACATATCCTTTCAAAGACAGACACATCCCATTCTCTTTTTCAAGTAAAACATCTGAGCACTCACGCTGTCAAGAATGCTAAGGATTGAAATAACTCCTTGGGTTATGTGGAGTCCATAAATCCAGTAGCTTGTACTTAGGCAAAGGTTCCTTTAAGGAATAGAGCTAAATGATTTGGAAATGTGTATGGTATTGGAAGAGTAAGAGTAAAAGCCTGTTCTGCACAGTAGCCCTTCACATTAATAATACACTATGTAAAACCAAGTTGCTATGTTTTACATTTATTGTCTCTAGCAAGGAGGTAGATGATATAGCCACCCAGGATTTTTTCATATGAGGTCATTTTAGTAAACAACAATACAAAGAAAACTAGCATATAATACATTACTATGAACATTCAGGATGTGATTTTTATTCCTCTTGAAGCTTTGTATATGTCAATTTACTTAAAATGGTCCAAACAGGCAATCATATATAAAAGTAAATCCACAGCAGGAAAAATAGTAAGTATCCTAACTGCACTGAGGATGCCACTTAACTGCAGACAGGATGAGCCCAGTCAATCCTACCTGACAAAGACAGTTTAAAAGGCTAGAAAAAATAAAGTCTGTAATTTTCAAGAGCATTACAGAGCAAGCAAAGCTATGAAAAATGTCCACATTAAGGTTTAGAAGTGATAAATACCCTTATCAAAGAACACAAGACCTTCAGAAGGTGTGTTCATGGTATTTATTGATTCAAGAGAGGCAACTAAAAAGCTGACATAAATTTCTGATAGATGAATGGGGATGGCAGAGGAAGAGCTGGACTCTAGATGAACCATCCATGGTTTAGGATTAGGATGCCACACCCCAAAGCAAGAGTAAAGGAAATTGTCTTAGTTACTGTTGTATTGCTATGAAGAGGCACCAAGATCAGAGCAACTCTTACCAATAAAAAAAAATTCTTTTTTTAGTTAGCGTCTGGCTTGTTTGCAGTAGAGGGTTACTTCATTATTAGCATAATGATAAACATAGTAGCAAGCAGGCAGACATGGGGTTAAAAAAGTAGATGTGAACCTAACATGCTGATCTCCATGCAGGCAGAGAGACACAGGGCCTAGTGTGGGCTTTTGAAATCTCAAAACCCACCCCAGTATGTTGGGAACTGCTTCTAATGCTTTATCTTATTTTGGCTCCCAAAGCCATCCTTCCAAACCTGAGAGTCTCTATCCCCAGCTGGTTTCAATTGGCAATAAAGAATTGCCATATAGCCAATAGCTGTGCAAGGAGAAAGATGTGGGACTTTTAGATTGAGCAGGCAGGGAACCAAGAGAGAGGGGAGGGAGAAGAGGATAGCTATGACATGGAAGCAAAAAAAAAAAAAAAAAAAAAAGAAAAAGAAAAAAGAAAAGAAAAAGAAACATTCCTTCATGTTGGTAGGTTAAAGGCCTACCAACCTGAAGGAATATTGAGAGAGGGGCCCTAGGGGCCACTTCCCCAATTGTGTCTGGGGTAGCAGAAATGAAATATAGATTTTAAAAGATGTTAACTCAGGAATGCCATACAGGACTGTTTGCAGACAAGGAGAGGTTTAGACGTGCCCAGCCTGAGCTCGTCAAGGCATAAAATTAGCTGTATATGTATGCCTTCCATTCGTGAATCCAGAGAGCTCTTGAGTGGGTGCAGTACACACTCGACCCGCCAGGAGCCAAAGCAGTTTAATTTACCACTACACCACCGGTACACAAACAAGCCCACACTTACTCCAACAAGATCATACCTTCTATTCCTTCTAATCCTCCTTAAACAGTTCCACTCCAGGTGACTAAACACTCAACTATATGAGGCTATGAGGACCATTCTCATTCAACTCACCACTGAAAGTGAGTCAGGAACCTAAATATAAGCCTTTGGGGAAAACCTCAGATCCTAAATTTAGATGAACTTTCCAGATAGTTCTAATTCACGGGCCAGGAAGAAGCAAGAAGGGAGTAAGTACAGATGAGATAACTCAAAATATTCTAGCTATTGTCTAAATATCACTTTAAGCATATAGTAAAAGAAAAATATCACAAGGAAGAGACAGCAAAAGTGAAACTCAGCAGAATCAAGAGCACACAAGGCACATAAAGACTTCAGAAATTGGCCAGTCACATGTTCCTCCCTCACATGTTCAATTCAAAGAAACAGAAACGAACATTAAGAAAATTTGAAAGGCCACTTGAAGAAAACTGAAGTTATAGAAGGAAAGGGCAAAAACTAAATTAGAATTATGAAACTTATATAGGTAGTAACCACATGAAAAACGTCAACAGATGAGTCCGTTAGACCTTTCCAAGAGAAAGATAAGCAAAGGAAAAGATATATCTGAAGCATGGAGTGACGAAAGAATGGGAAAATATATGAGGGAGAAAGCATGGAAATACGAAAGGACACAGGATGAGGTCAGCGCATGGTCACTGGGGACAAGGATGAATGTTAGCGCATGCTCACTGAGAGCACGGGATAAAGGTCAGCGCATGCTCACTGGGGCAGACAAGGAGGGCCTAAAAGAAAATGGGGTCGGGACAATGAATGTGGAGATTATGACTACATTTGCTGTAAATTATTCGTCGATGAAACACACCAATCCACAAGGTGAAGAAGTGGGGGGGGGGGGGCTCTAAAGGGCTGAGCCCACAAATAACAAAACCCAGAATCAGGAAGGAAGGCATGGGCCCAGGGTTTCCAGTAAGTTGAAAAGAAGTAACAAGTAACTGCCAAAAAGAAACCTGTGCTTACTGAGGATCAGTATCAATGAAAAGGTACAAGCCAGCACAGTTGGGAAAAAAGCCCGAGAAAACAAAGAAAGCAAAAAATACTGTAGACTCTCTAAAGAATTACTATGTAAAGTTACAAAATAGTTGTAGATGCATGTGTGGTGGTCTAGAGAGTTTGCTAGGTGACTAAAGCTTGCATTGTTCTTTGTAGACAACTGGAGTTTGGCTCCCATAATCCAAATCTAGTGGTTCACAGCTGTCTTGAACTGATCTAATCCCCTCTTATGGCCTCCAAGGGCACCCACACTCAGATGCACATACCTCTCCCCTTCCTCAATGTGAATGCAACAAAAGCTTTTTAAAGTGTACATGTATATTTGGGTTACCATATGGAACATGAAAGCAAACCTTAAATAAACTCAGTGATACATTAACACCAGAAAAAAAAAACATAGATCTTGGTAGGTTTAAAGGGAGTAATTTCATAACAAGGAAATTAAACAGACCCCAGGGCAGAAGGAGACAACGTTGTGATCTTATTAAAAATGAAACTAAAATGAAGAGAAAAGCTAAATAATTCAGGTATTATCAGTGGAAAGCAAGATTATCTTGATAAATGCAAACATCTACTTTAACTATAAAGGATAGGGGTGGGGAAATGGTTTACCTAATACAGTAATTTGCAATTTTCATGCAAGTGTGAAGAACAGAGTTTGGATCTCCAGAACACAAGTGAGTATCACATGGTAGCTATCCTAAGTGCATGTAATTCCAGTACTTGGGAAGCAAAGGTGAAATTTTAAGCAAGCTGGCTAGTTAGTCTGGGTCTTCTAAGTGAGCTCTGAGATCAATGAAGAAACATTGCCTTAATGAAGAAAGTAGCAGATAATTGAGGAGGACTTTATGCTAGCCTCGGTCCCATATCACCTCCACAACCATGTGAGGGTACAGGAACACATGAGTGCAACGTAGGTGTATCTACATACCTATAGACACACCACACGCACATGCGTGCGTGCACGCACACACACACAAATATACAGAAAGGGAGAAAGTAAGAGGGAGGAGGGAGACAGAGACAGAGAAGGAGAGAAGAGGAGGAGGAGGAAGAGGAGGAAGAGGAATAAGAAATGGCTGTGGTTTATTCTGTTTTGTACATTTTTCTTCATTCCCTCTGCATGTTTTTTTTCATGTTGTTATTTAAGCAATCTTGATCTGCACTCAAAAAAGCAAGATAGTTTCCTGATATTAGAGAAGCCTTTGGAGAGGGATGAAAGACATTCATATTCTTCATGACGTCTTTAAATTTGGGAGGGAAGATATAGCCATGCATGGTTTGTACTTAATTCAGTTAAAGAAGCTGTTTTAGGAAATAGCCACTACATTTACAGCCGCTTGGACTGGTCTTCCTATGCCATTTGCACTGTGGATCTCAACATCAGACTAGAGAGAGAAAAACTTACCCTAATGCATATTCATCCACAGAGAGCCAAGATCCATATGTATATAATGTTACGGTTTACACAGCATTTAGCATTCCAGCATCTTACAGAAATTTCTAAACCGGTACAATAGTGTGATTTTAACTTCTACTGTCTAGCTTGCATGTATCTTTAAGAAAAAAATAGTATTAATTTTCTGCACTTAATCTGTCTGTGAAAAAGGCTTTAAAGAAAAAATAGAATTCAGCTCTACAAATCAGTAGCCTCCCACATGTGTTAACTGGGAATTTTTTAAGTTAATATATAGATATGTAAAATACTGTTTCAAAAATAAAAAAAAACATTTGTATGGCTAGAAATGTATTCTAATGGACTAGGTGATAAGTCTAATAAATTCTAGGTAGCTTATTCTCTTTGGGTTATTAATATCAGTTTGAAGTCTGATCAACTTTCAAAGACCTTTTCTCTTATTGTTGTATGTTTAATTATAGATTCTTTTAAATCTATGTATCTATTCATTCATATCTCTCTCTCTCTCTCTCTCTCTCTCTCTCTCTCTCTCTCTCTCTCTCTCTCTCTGTGTGTGTGTGTGTGTGTGTGTGTGTGTGTCCTATCAAGGTGCATGTGGCCAGGTCAGAAGACAAATCGTCATTGTTTTTCCTTTTCCTCCATGGAGGTCATAGGCTTGAATTCAGACCATCAGGCATGGCAGCAAACACTACTAGCTGTTAAGTTTTTTCACTCACCCTACTATAGGGGACTTTTAAAAAAAGAGTTAAACCACTGGTTAAACAGTGAAAAGCTGGTACATCTTAATATTCGTAGAATAATTCTCTCATACATTTTTATGTCTTTGGCAGTTATTTTTAGCAATTACTGCTCTGCCTTCTGTCTCATTCATTATGCAGTCTGTATAAACCGCCAAGTGACATGCAGGAAGGAACACTACATAGCTTTAAAAATACTGTCTTGTCCACCTGCTTACCTTTAGCTGTTTCTTCAGTATTCCAAGGAAAACAAACCCACACAAACCCAAATATAATGAATAATCTGAATCCCCAAAGGAAAGATATTGAGATATCTGGAAGACACCATGTTAGAATGATCAAGATCTACCTTAGTACCCAACAGAAAGCATTTCTATAGCCAATGAGACTTCAATCAAATTTAATTCAATATCCAGAAGATACCTTCTATTATAAAAAAGCTAGCCTCAATCTGACCTTTAACTGAAGACATACTTTATGCCAAACACACAGCAAGATAATAGAGCCACAAATATATGAGGCTACTTACATTTATATTAATTTTATTGATATTTATAAAGCACTGGACTAAGTCTTGAGGATACATGATGCTTGGCTTCACTGTTTATTATTCATTCTGCAGTGTCCTGTCATTTTACTGTCCCCGTGCTGTGTGATCCTAAATAACGGGACATAGAAACATACCAAGCACATACTTCCAAGGAAGCAATAGTTGTAGGGAAGAGAAGCTAATGAGACCACAAAGATGTCCTTTGCCATCAAAGACATTACCTTGCATTTTTAGGAAAATAAACTATTGACAACGGAGGAAATCCTTTAGGGCTATGAGATAAATCTTTTGAATACGGCAATCATGTTGTTCTGGTACCCTTTGCACTGGCTAGATTCACACCTGATATACATCTTGAACTCAGTAGAATTCAAAACCATCCACAATCTCCTTTTCTAGAAGCTTGGGGATATATATATAGAGAGAGATTATCTGAAGAGAATCTGGATGAGTCTTTTCCAGAAGCTGGGGAAGCGGTACTTCCCAAAACAACAGACATTTAAATCCGTGGTCCTTTCAGCCAGGAAGACTTTAAGGTTTGATGTCCAGGGAGTATAGACACATCTCATCTTCCCTTTATGTAGATTACCACTACTCCCCAGCAAGCACACAAGATAATCACGACAATAGTTTTGAGAACTAGGTCACCTAGATATCAATGGTATTTTATTTCAAGCCATCTGGGGTGGAAGATGGCTTTGAAATGAACTGCTCTTGGTTCCATGACAAACCCTCTTAATAACATATCAGTGTGCATGTCCCCGGCACTGCTGCCTTTTTCTGGGTATTTGCTATTCAGAAGGTGTACCATGCATGCATTTGAGCCTCTGAGAAACAAACATCCCGGCATTTCAATTAGGATCAGTGCATTGCACACATATATAGAAAAATCACTATAAAAAATCTGGGGTGGGGGAAATGGATTATACATGTTCTGAAAACTAAATATCGATGAGCCCTCCAAAGTTAAATTCTGATTATTTGTATAATTTCTCTTCTTCCCTTCAATTTTCATTGTTGAGGTGTGGCTAATTTAGTGAACATTCAAATTCCTTCCACTTTGGATTTCTAGCATATGTTTAGCAAATGATTCTTAGCAATTTAATGGTATGCATAAAGCTTTAATTAAATGACAGCTAACAGATCGGATCATGTGACTCCATTAGTTCCTATAAATCCCAAAACAACTGTAAAAATGCTAAGTGCCTTCATTTCGCACAATTTCCCTTCCCCCATTTTACTGGGTTAATCCTTACTTCTCCATGGTTTGGGGCTACCCGTAGGTACCAATTATCAATGCAGAAAAGGGATCTATCTCTTGTTAAAAATAATAGAGTGTTGATTACATACAGCTATTGATTCCTGCTTGCCGCAGTAGTAGGAGAAAACACAGGGCTTACTGCGTTTTGTCAGATAATGGATGACATCACACTAGCAATGCACACTGACAGTTGTGTATTTAACATTTGTTGTATGTTAAGGATTAAATCTAACTCTTATCAATAATCCTCACCAAAAAAAAAAAAAAAAATCCAGTGAGGAAAGTGCTGTTACCTCCAGAGTCTGAGTCTAGAGACCATGGTCTACCTCTATCCAATGCCACCAGGAGGTGATTTTCAATAGGATGCAGTTTGAAAGGCCACTCTTGAAAGGCCACTCAGGCTCCAAGGTTTCCTTATAGAAGAATGCCACATAGCCACTGTCTTGCCATTTGATTTTATTAGACCCTATTACAATTCTTCTACCCCCATGCCTCGTTCAAGGAAAAGTCTAAGATTAAAAGCTAACAGTTTAAATTGAGAAGAGTTGGTTGTGCAAAGGAACTTGCAATTAAAGCATGGCTCAGGTGAGGATGTTTGAGAATCTTTTGAACTTTGAGGTTCAAGTGGAGAGATGGTATTAATTACTTCATTCCCATTAATGAGTACAATATCTGGCAGATGGCTGCTACCAAATGATGCTTATTGAGTAAATGAGCATACAATAAGGGTTCTTTTTTTTTTAACTCCTGATGCTATCACACACTTTAGATATGACAGTAACTAGCTCAGACATAGGGATCCTAATGTGGGCAGCTTTTGCGCATGCTGGGCTGTGTCTTGTCAGGAAGGAAATAGATAAAGACTTCCTGACTCCTAGAACTGCCTTAGTTCTTTCTCACCTTTTCTAGGTTATCCTCTGATGCTGCCATTTCCGTGTTTCCTACATTTTATTTGCTTTTTCATGTTTTGTGGGGCAATGGAGGGCAAAGACTCATGTAGCTCAGGCTAACCTCAAACTTACTCTGTAGCTGAAGATGACTTTAAAGTTCTGATCCTTGCATCTCTTACTTGAAAATGCTAGGATTACAGGCATAGGCCACCTGGTCCAGCTGTTATTTTTTTTCTATTTGTATTAAAAATTTTAAACTTTTAGCATGAAAGGATGCTGAATTTTGAAAAATGCTTTTTCAGCATCCAATGAAATGACCATGTAGTTTTTTTCTTTGAGTTTGTTTATGTAGTGGATGGCATTGATGGATTTCCATATATTGCACCATCCCTGCAGCTCTGGGATAAAGCCTACTTGATCATGGTGAATGATCGTTTTGATGTGTTCTTGGATTCAGTTGGCAAGAATTTTATTGAGTATTTTTGTATCGATGTTCATAAGGGAAATTGGTCTGAAGTTCTCTTTCTTTGTTGGATCTTTGTGTGGTTTTGGTATTAGCATAATTGTGGCTTCGTAGAAGGAGTTGGATAGTGTTCCTTCTGTTTCTATTTTGTGGGATAGTTTGAAGCATATTGGTGTTAGGTCTTCTTTGAAGGTCTGATAGAATTCTGCACTGAAACCATTTGGTCCTGTGTTTTTTGGGTGGAAGACTTTCTATGACCACTTCTATATTTTTTTAGGGGTTATGGGACTGTTTAGATGATCTATTTGATCCTGATTTAATTTTGGTATTTGATGTCTGTCTAGGAAATTTTCCATTTCCTCCAGATTCTCCAGTTGTGTTGAGTATAGTCTTTTGTAATAGCATCTGATGATTTTATTGAATTTCCTCAGTTTCTGTTGTTATATCTCCCTTTCTAATTTTGTTGATTTGTATACTGTCTCTGTGCCCTTTGGTTAGTCTGACTAAGGGTTTATCTATCTTGTTGATTTTCTCAAAGAACCAGCTCCTGGTTTTGTTGATTCTTTGTATGGTTCTCTTTGTTTCCACTTGATTGATTTAAGCCCTGAGTTTGATGATTTCCTATCTTCTCCTCCTCCTGGGTGAATTATCTTCTTTTTGTTCCAGAGCTTTCATGTGTGCTGTTAAGCTGCTAGTGTATGCTCAAAACAACCCTGAGATTTCACCTCACACCAGTCAGAATGGCTAAGATTAAAATCTCAGGAGATAGCAGGTGTTGGCGAGGATGTGGAGAAAAAGGAACACTCCTCCACTACTGGTGGGGTTGCAAGTTGGTGCAGCCACTCTGGAAATCAGTCTGGTGGCTTCTCAGAAAACTGGACTCGTCACTTCGGGCGGACCCTGCTATACCACTCCTGGGCATATACCCAGAGGATTCCCCAGCATGTAATAAGGATACATGCTCCACTATGTTCATAGCAGCCCTATTTATAATAGCCAGAAGCTGGAAAGAACCCAGATGTCCCTCAACAGAGGAATGGATACAAAAAATGTGGTATATATACACAATGGAGTACTATTCAGCCATTAGAAACAATGAATTCATGAAATTCTTAGACAAATGGATGGAACTGGAGAACATCATACAAAGTGAGGTAACACAGTCTCAAAAGATCAATCATGGTATGCACTCACTGGTAAGCGGATATTAGCCTAGAAACTGGGAATACCCAAGATATAATCCACATATCAAATGATGTCCAAGAAGATTGAAAGAGTGGCCTCTGGTTCTGGAAAGGCTCAGTGCAGCAGTGTAGGGCAATACCAGAACAGGGAAGTGGGAAGGGGTAGATGGAGGAACAGGGAAGAGGGCTTATGGGACTTTCGGGGAGTGGGGAGCCAGGAAAGGGGAAATCATTTGAAATGTAAATAAAAAATATATCAAATAAAATAAAAGGATAAAAAGAATGAAGCAAAACAATTTTAAACTAAAATATAATTACAATACTTCCCTATCTTCCCTCCAAACAATCCTATGTTTCTCCCCCTCATTGCATCTCAGATCGTGGACTCTTTTATTATTGTTCTTACATACATATTATATAAATGCCTGAATACATAAAGAGTAATTACCAGGTCTATCTAGTGTGGATGTGTGTATTCTTGATAAACTTTCCACTCCTCCACCTACCACTGCTTTCTTAACACCTTTGCATGGAGTTATTAGCAAAACCAACTGCTTTCCAAGGAGAACAACGGATATTGATTTGAGGGTAAGATGAACTAACTACGTTGAGATCATAACAAATTGCTAATAAGCTGTATTGTTTCTAATGGGTGTGAACACAGTCTGATTTATAGTCTGTGTTAAGTGAGAGGTGGAGGGGGGTCTGAGGAGCAGTGTGGATTCCTATATCAGACGAACTTGGTGCTGTGTTGGAATCAGCGCAAACACCTTCACAGTTAGGTGATGCAAAGGGTCGAGGTGGGCACACACTGAGAGGGGTGCTCCTGTGGGCTCCCCCAAGACCCTTGCCAGTCATTATTATGCTTTTCTCCAGTCAGACCTCCTCTAAGCACTGGCTCTGCCAGTTGTGTGACCTTGCTCAAATTGCTGCATCAGCCCTAATCACTCGATTGACAAAAAGCAATAGATAAGAAACTCGAATCAGACAATTTCATAAACACCAGATGATTTGCAAATCATAAATGATTATTATTATTATTATTATTACTATTATTATTATTATTATTATTGGCACCATCTCTCTAAAGTCTACAAGAACACAAAGATTAATGATGTCATCATGATTAGTCATGGTTAATAACTGACCATTTCAATATTTTAACAAGCACATATACAAGTGTATGCCTTTTCACTATAGCACTTTCCAATAAACACTTTAATCAGTTAATGTAATTTCTAGAAGAAAAGTGAGCTACAGTGATCAAAGTGAACTAGAGTTAGTATTAGTTTGTAAAGTAGGAATTTTATATTGCTATTCCTCGTATGGAGTCTAATTTGCTACCATGTTTGGAAGGATAAATTATCTAATATATGATAAATTAAGGTTCTTTCCTACCATTCACTCTTTAACCTGGCTTAAAAAATAAATACAACTACTACTTTCATTGATAGTGTTAGATAAATGGAACATTTCCTGTTAAGAATTTTCTGTTTAATAAAAATCATTATTTTATTTGCAAAATTGCTAAAAAAAACATTCTATTGATATGAATCCACTTTAACTTATTGAACCTTAGCTATGAAGGCATAGGGACTCTTAAAGGCCCTTTAATTCATTGCAATAATTAATTAGTTAAATGGTCCTATAACTTGATTATCTATTGGAGACTGAAGAGTCTGTACCGTATTCTCTGGTTTCCTTTATATTGTGCCTTTTAGTTTCAGATTAAAAAAAACTTTCATTATCTTTTTCTGATAGACAGATTTAAGTTTCTGTCTTCTAGAGTTTTTTTAAAATATAGAATGAAATATTGTTCATTATATTTACACTGTTGTACCACAGAACATCAGAACTTACTCACGGTATCAAACAAACCAGTGCTATTCTGTTATCATTTCTTTGGTGAACTTAGGTTCATAAAGGTACTATGTGAATCTGCTACTTAGTACAGTTATGTATGTAACAATGCTTTATACCATACATCAATAATTTAAGAAAATTCAGTGGGTGGAAATTCAGCATACTGATCAGGCAGACAGCTTTATTTACCTGGCACTAGTCACCACTGTAGAACTCTCCTAACATTGATTTCACCATAGCAAACATGTTAATACTATTATGCTGCTGATAAAACATGTCATAGTTACTGTAGGGAGAGAGAGAGAGAGAGATAGACTGGGCCTCAAATGGGCTTTTGAACCCTCAACACACACAAGGCTGTACCTGATAACTAGAACTCAATGCCATCATTCACTCAAGATAACCAGACACAGTCCTAGAACCCCTGACACCC
This sequence comes from Apodemus sylvaticus, assembly GCF_947179515.1. Lineage (NCBI taxonomy): Eukaryota > Metazoa > Chordata > Mammalia > Rodentia > Muridae > Apodemus > Apodemus sylvaticus. Next base: position 54,629,624 of record NC_067484.1, on the reverse strand, counting down.
ACTGGGCAGTATAGAAGCAGAGATCAAGGGCAAGGATCTGCATATCTGGGAAGATGCCACCTTGTCTGCCCTGTGGCTGGAGAGTCTCCCAGGATCCTGACCTTCAAGTTGGAGACTTCTATTATAGACTGGACCAGATCTTCAGCAAAGAGACATGACGCAGGTGAGCAGACTTGGGGAGAGATAGAATTAAGACTGAGTTAAGAATTTAGAGTGAACATTGTGTGATGATCCTCAGCATAATAAAATATAACTTTTGCTAGACCAGCTATATTTGTCTACCTTCTTTATTGGGAAATTAAGTGGCATACTTCCTCCATCAAGGCCATAGCTCCTAATCCTTCTAACCTCCCAATACTTCTACTCCCATACAATTAATCATTCAAATATATGAGCCTCTGGGGACATTCTTACTCCACCAACTACAGCGATCTTGGGAAGAGGAGTGAGAAATGTATGGCACCATATCCTGGCTAGATCACTTATCAAACATGTAAGTGTGAACCAATAATCATTCTAAGTTTTAATATTCATATATGAAAAATTAAGGTAAGAATAGCAGCTGTCTCACATGATTGCTTTTGACATTTAGTGAGGTCATATAATTGTAATGAATATAAGGCCACTGATGGTAAAGTTTTACTAAGGTTTAAGTATAATGGATGCTGAAAATGAAGGGGGAACAGTCAATCAAAATGGACACTTTCAGAAGCAGTTTCACAATCACTGAACACTTTCTATAGGGAACAGAATGCTCGCAGGAAAGGAAATGAGTAGTTTACTGTTTGCATCTGAGAGAGGTTCTCAGAGGAACACATGCTGCACTTGCTCTTTAATTCCCTGGGTGGGGTTAGGACTTCTGCCTAAGAGTTCCAGAAGGGGAACTGGGATCCTCCATGAAATTGTGTAGTGAGTTCTCCTAGACAGTAACCGAAGGAGGTGGAGTAGTTTTCTTTTTGGCTGCTAAGAGTATCATCTCTGGAATCCCTGGATGAAACTCTGAGCATCACACACATATGCCCCATGTCAGTGTTAAGTTAAAGTCTTCCTTAGAAATGAAAGGCTCTGAAGAGAAGGTAGCACACACCTTAGAGGAATTAGAGACAGGGTAGCTTTCTCTGTACCTACTACCCACATTTTCCAATACCTCAACCTTGGAGAGTTAGCTTCCCTCTACACCTTTCTCTCTGTCTCTGTCTCTGTCTCTGTCTCTGTCTCTGTCTCTGTCTCTCTCTCTCTCTCATGTGCACGTTCGCATATGCACGCTCTTTCATTCTCTCACTCTCTCGCTTTCTCACTCTCTCATACATACATTCTCTCACACACATATACATACATGCATGCACATGTATGCACACACATAGACACAGACTCAAAGACACACAGAGACATAACACACACATTCTCTCTGTATAAGAGAGTTAAAGAGCAAGAGGGGGAGAGAGAGAGAGAGAGAGAGAGAGAGAGAGAGAGAGAGAGAGATTAAGTCTTGAGTTGTGAGCATCCTCTGAGATTAGGAAGTCTAGCTATCAATTTAAGACTACAATTTAAGGAGACTGAAGGATTTTCTAGACTGACCAGAATTATAATTCCAGATGATTTTCCATACAGAATCACAGGAAGTTCATATCTAGTATGCATATTTTAACCAAAGCAATGAGAAAAGTGTTAATATATTTAAATTCATTTTTCATAAATTATACATGCTGAAAATATACTGAACTTCAGGAGTGAATCGCTGTTCTTTTAAATCAACTGGAAAATCTTGCTTGCTAGACATCATCCCCATATCCAGAATAGACTGAGGCAGTGCCTTTTTTCCTACTATCCATTTCAAATCTTCCAGGTTGACTTAGGCCTGATATCCCTACAAGTAAGATATACTTGCTCCACAAACACCATGATGTTCTACACGTGGCAAGGGGATATTGTGCCCAGTGGGAACAGAAGCATCATTAAAATCTGGTATATAATTATAGGATAGGGGTCGAGAGACACTAATCACAGGTCTAAATAGGAAATCTAGACAGATGGCTCAGCAGTTAGAGTGCTTACTGATCTTACAGAGGACATAGGTTTGGTTCCCAGCACCCATATCAATAGGTGTATTACAGCATGCCCATATCAATAAGCCTATAACAACTGTAAATCCAGTTACAGAGGACCTGATGGCCTCTTGCTAAGTGAGTTCTTGAATACTCAAGGTACACACAAATTCAGGCAAGTACACACACACACACACACACACACACACACACACACACACACATTAAAGAAAAATCATATAAAAATATCTGGTGTCTAGAAATTCAATACAACCAGAAGCAGGCCTCTCAACTTGGCCTCCATTGTAAATATTTAGTAAATGTTTGTTGGGTACTCATTGTGAGGTCTAGGAAAAATAACTGGCAAAATTTGTATTTTATGGAGCTTCCAATATTCTGAGCAAAGACAGTTCAACCATCAGTCCCTACATGGTAGAAGTTGAAACCCAATTCCTGAAAGCTGACCTCTAACATCTACACACGTGCTATGGCGCCCGCCCACACATACCCTAAATTTTTCTAATGCCAAAAATAGTGTAGGATTTGGAGTAAAAATTGTTTCTAAAAGACAGGTAAAATAGTGTAAGGAAATAGAAAGTTGGGGATTTTATTTAACCACCACGCAGCATGGTCCGGAAGGCAAAATGCTGGGGCTCCACAAATGTTGGTAGTGTACCTGTCTGAGAGAGGTTGCAGATCACCCCAGTCTGCCGAAGTCATTGTTCCCTTACAAACCTCAAGACTTAAATCACTCCCCACGTGTTTCCTTGCTAATTCATCCAGTTGCATATTGTCTCTGTACTATGTGATTGCCAGAAAGAAATGATCATTGACATATGTACTTTAGTGGCTTAGAAAAATGGCCAGTACTGTACTTGGCACATAGTCATATCTTTTGAAGCCTTGATCCACAGCATTGTGAAGTTGAAATAGGACTAGATTTTCATCCAGTCTAAAGAATTTCACAGGCCATTTCCTAGCTTATCTTGTGATATTTAGCTTTCTCCTTTGAGAAACCTTCCAAGTAAGGAAAGTGATCAATCATAGTCCTTGTGTGCCAAACACAAGCCAAAGCATGCTAGCCTTGCATATGGCATTTGTATGAATCCTTGTACTGACACTGCAGGAGACAGGCCTGCAGGCTGTCGACTTAGATAGGGAATCATGCTTAGCTGGGTTGTCTGACCTGCTTGGAATCGTAAGGCCTGTGGAGCTGTGATAGGCTCAGAGCAGGGCAATGTAGTCTGAGGCAAGCAGACAGTCTTCAACACTCTCAAGCATATTAATAAAACACAATGCTATCTATTTTACTGAAAGTGACTTGCATGTGGAAGGCAGCTAACTTAACAAAGAATGTGAAAGACTCCGATGTCACTTGACTACTGGGATTTCAATAGGTAGACATGGGAGAAATGATCTATTTGAATCAAATCTGTGTGTTCTTCACAGTCAAATGCAGGCATTAGAGTTTGGTCTCAAAGGACACTTATGGCCCTGGTATCTTTCTAATCTTCTGTATGATACCAGAATGTGACATAGGCTGGATTAATTTTTATTGTTATTCTTATTATCTCTCAATTATCTTACAAAACGATTGCTAAAGGCGCTGCCTGATTGGAGCATGTGACACTACTCTATATTTTGTTGGTGTTGCTTCCTGTTTTGCTTTGTTGCTGAGCCTAGACCCAGGACCTAAAGTTGGCTGTGTTGGTCAAGGATTCCATCCCACCACTGAATTTCATCCCAATCCCAGTCACTCTGATTGATTTATAGATTTTTACACGGGGTGGGATGGGGGAGATTTCAATTAATAAAGAGTTTTCCTTGAAAACCTGAGTTTGGCTCCCTCAAACCCAAGTTTTAAGAAAGAAATATCAGAGGTGGTCATAGGCACTTGTGAACATAGTGCTAAGAGAGGAGAGGAAGATCTGTGAGTGTGGTGTATGAAGCAAATAAGTGAACTAATGAGGTAAATTGCCCTGTTTCTAATTGCTGGCTAAAAAGGACAGAGGCTGACTAGTGAACATTTTTAATAAAACTGTGCAAATCAGAAAAGAGAAAAAGTTTCTTCTCTGACATGTCCAGTCAGATGTCTTAATGTCCTTTCTCTATTAGGAACCACCAGCTTCTAACTTCCTATGACCACATTAGGAAATGCCCATATTCTAAAATTTATTCACTGGATTTTGATGTTAATAAATGAAATGCACAGGTGCTCACTAGGAGTCCTGAAAGACTTTCATTTTGGAAACTCTAGCCATGTTAAAATTGAAAAAGAGCCCAAACAATTATATCTAAGTGTGTTTAGAGATGTTATATAAAATCTGCAGAACAATAACAGAGTGAGTTCCTTAACACAAGTCATTGCATTCATTATGCAAAGCTAATTATAGCTCACAGTTGGCTGTAGGGCTTTACCCTGGTGTCAATATTTAAAGATTCAGAATGGCCAATGTTTTTAAACCATATCACAGCATCTCTGTGGTTGTGTCTTGATCCTTGTGAGGACACAGCACAAGCTCAAATATGAGGATCTCAATAGGAAAGAGGTTCTCATTCCCTTTGTAGGTTACTTCCTAAGTATAAATGTTTAGACAGAACAGAGACAAGCAAGCCATGGAAGAAAGTTAGATTTATGTTAGCAACATTGACCAGGGGAGGAACCCACCAAAAAAAGTCAACTATTGTAGAAAACAAATATAAAACTATTATATAAAACTATATCCTTTTCTTTTAATTTTTACATGTGTTATTTTTTGACTGCATGTATATATGAGCATCAAGTATGTGCCTCATGCCTATGGATATTAGAAGAGAGTGTCAGATACTCTGAAACTAGAGTAATTGACTACTGTCTTAGCCACTAAACCAGATCCTCAGCCTCTCAAGACCTGTTTTATGATTCTCAATTTTCAAGTTCTGTTTGATATTTCTTGCTTTATTCATAGAAAATGACAAAAGGAGAAAAGTCTTTGTGATCTCTAAGTCATGGGGAAAATGGGCCATGACCTTATTTCCACCTGCTGAGACCATGCTATAGATTAAGGATGTACCACAAAGGACTCGACATGCATTCTTTTGTGGCACTCCTGAGACGCTACAACAGTAAGGGAGGTTTCACCTTCTGTTTTGTTGTTGTTTGTTTATTTTTATGGGCTTTAGTCTTTTTTCTTTTTAATTTTTAGTGATTGTATTTCTGATATCTGCTTTTGAACCTGAAAATAATAGACATTCTCTGATCCTGCACTTTACTTGCCAGGAGTTTTAAGGAATCAACTTTGATAGTTAACTTCCCTTAGAGAAAAACACAACAGCCACAGGGTCATGTTATTATAAACTGCGGGCATCAAGTTCAATGTTTGCTTTCGATGAATTTCCCTTTGTATTTTTATTCATTTATGCACTCTTGTAAACATTCTTTAAGAGCCTTAAAACATTCTTTATTTTCATTTTTAAAATTTTGCATGGAATTTTGGTGAGGGATAGATAGATAGATAGATAGATAGATAGATAGATAGATAGATAGACAATTTTTATGCCATGGTAGTTTGAATGACAAATATCCTACATACTTTTGGATATTTGAAATGCTTGGCTTAGGGAGGCCTAGAGGGTATGACCTTGCTGGAGGAGGTGGGCTTCAAGAGGTTAAAGAGACATACTATTTAGGTTTTCCTTTTTATCCTTCATAAGCATGGTTTAAAATGTGAGCCCTCAGCCCTCAGCAATCAGCTCCAGTCACCATGACTGCCTGCTGCCATGCCTCCCTACCATGATGATGTTGATGATGATAATGATGATGATGGTGATGATGATGAACTCTTAGCTCCTGGAATCATAAGCCTCAAGTAAACCCTTTCCTCTATAAGTTGCATTGGTCAGGGTGTTTTGTCACAGTGAGGAAAAAAATGACTAACACATTTGTTAATATAAATGTACATTTTGAAATTACTATCTTTTTGTTATTAGCTATGTTTATGATAGAAAAAGCTTTGGAGAGTTGACTTCTAAAAACCTGATATCAAATTTTGAAGTACTTAATATAGACAATCCAATATGGGAATATATCAAAGAAAACATAGTTTAAAGGAAGTAGACTATTAAAAAGGGCCTATGTTATTGTGGTATAGCAGAGCTTGACCAAGCTTCAAGGACATTTCCACATTTAGCCCTTTCCTAAGAACAACCATGTGATGGAGGGATATGTACGTTGGTGTGTGTGTTTATACATATATGTATATCTCCTGATATATATGTCTCATTGACAGAGCACTTGCTGACGATATGATCTCAGCATTGTCAAAATATGAAACATTCATGGTGACTTGAGTTGTACCCATGGAAAACAGGAATGGAGTTAACACAAAAGATTCAAATCTATCAATTGGACAAGTTGTTGGCATCAACTACTCTTCTAGGAATTTGGGTTCTCATGTGTTTAATGAAATAATTTTTATGTATGAATATGGGACTATGTGCAAGCACTATAAAGCTATAAATAGGAGATATAAAATATGTAACTCATCTTTATATGTAACATTAACCACGGAAATCACTTAGGAAACATGAGTTCCACTACTATAGAATAAAACCTACACTTGTTAGAACATCAATTGCAAAACTAACTCCTTTACATTTACTCAAACACTTTCTTTTGTTCACTGGTATAAAAACACATTGTTGGGGCTAAGGAGATCAGTTGGTATGGTGATTGCTTCAGAAGCATCAAACCTGAAGTTAATCACCAGAATCCATGTGAAGAGCTGGCATGTGCTGAGTGCTTGTAATCCCAGTGCTGGAGAGGTAGAGACAGATGCAACCCTGTGTCTCACTGGCTAGCCAGCCTAAGCAAATGTGTGCATTTCAGGTAAGTGAGGGACCTCGTCTCAAAAATCACAATGAATAGCTTCTGAAGAATGACATCCAACGGTATCCTCTGGCAGCCACATACATAAACACCCACACACACATTCATGTACACATTCACAAAAAACATTTGAAACCAAATTTAATTTCTCTGAAAATCGTTAGCACAACTATAACGCCCATAGAAATTGATTGACAATTACTGTTACTCACATATTATTTTTTATGATTGGTGATCTGGTATTCCGGTGGTTTGCTTTATTGTAATTTGTATAGTGCTTACTATAGCTCTACACATTCAAACCTAAATGTGTTGTTTGATCACACGCAAAGAAACACAGATATGTGCATGCACATGAGCACACAAAAGAATAGATTCATAATGCTGTCAGCAAGTAAGCATGTACTCTCAGTGAGTACATCAGGGCATGAGGTGGACTCTCTCTCCTCACAATCTTCAACAGATTCAGCATCCAATGAAGAAAAACCAGCTATGAGCCTCCCTTGAAGCCTGGGCAGCATAAATTCATAGGACAACAGGAAGATTCTGCATGCATGTGAATACCTCCTGATTGCCCATATGCTACCATGTGTATCCTTTGTGCCCTCGGAGATGCTAAAAGTTCTATTGTGCTTTGCTATGCCATACTAGAATCAGGGACAAGGCTGACCAGGAAAGCTGAAGGGCACAGCCTGCCCTCCATTCTCACCGCAGTAAATGCTAATGGAACACACATGAACGTTTCCACAAGACAAAATACTTAAAACATCATTTGCAAGGAGCCATATGCAGTTTCTCTTCTGAGGGCAAATGAAACATGTTAAAGAACATAATTACAGAACTGGACAGAACTGGCCTAGGAACTTTGGGGTCTAGTATGGACAACTGAGAGTTATAAAACAAAGACATAAGCAGAAGGAAGCCTTCTGCTTGAACTAGTCCTGTGGTCACTGGATGTGGGAATTCATTATCTGCTCCGAAATCAACAGTGGATTTTGACTAGTCTCCCCTTTGTCATGTCTCTCATGCCAGATTTAGATGCCATGACAGAGACTTTTTGAGAACTCTTTTTTTCTCCAAGTCAAAACAAACTTCTCACCAGACTTCTCACATTTTATTTAAATGAATCAAAGTTAAATGCCAGCCTATCTTTTCCAAGCCAATTACCTCAGACGGTCTCTTCTGATGTGTTGCAAACAAACTTAATCCCCGCTGTTTTCCCATAGATGCCCTCTGCTCTCCTGTTTCTGTGTTTTGCCTACACTCTTTACCCTGTCTTGAATACTTACTTGTGAATACACTCTTTTCACCTGGGCTTCTATAACTATGTGCTTGCTCTCATGTATTTTTTTCCAAGATGCAGCTATAACTTACCTCATCTGTAGAACTGTTTCCCATACTTTCTTGCTGATAGCAGTAATCGGGACCATTTACTGAATTCTAGCACTTCCCAAGAACTGTGCTGTAGATTTCATAGATTTACTTAGAAAGTGAGAAAGCACAGTATAATGTACAGACTACAGGATGCCAGCATTCAAATCCTGGCTCCACCACAGATTATCTCTAAGCACATAGATATTTATATTCCAGGTTTTTGTGTTCTCCTGTAAATGGAGATAAGTTGGCTAAAACCAATGTGTAAAAGCTAGTCGATTATATGTGACATATGTGGCATGATAACAGGACTCACGCTTGATAAAGTTGCTATGGGGATTGCCTGAAACAATTCCACAAGTAACTTTCAAGAATTCCCAGTGTGGTGTAGCTGTACCATAAGCACTGGTGCTGCACAGCACATGGACAACCATGAGGTAGACATCATCAATCCCATGCAAGAGACAGGACCGCTGAGGCTAAGAAGGATTGGAAACCTATTCACATTTACACAACTGCTATGTAACATGCACAGTGGATAGATAAAGCTATGAGCTCTGAAGCTCTCTCTGGAGTCTTTGTTTCAGAACTACCAATTTTCTTGAGAGTTAAACAATGGGAGCAGGAACCACAGTTGCTAACATTTATTGAGTTTTTACTGTGTGCTGTGTATAGCACTCAACACTAATTGTGCGTTGTCGTGCAACTCACAGCTGCTTTAATAAGCAGGAACCACTACCGTCATTTACTAGAGGGGAAAACCTTGCTTCAGACCTGTTCAAAGCTTCTTTCAGATGGCAGGAGCAGGTCCACAAAGCCAGATTTACTAGAATCATATTGTATCCAGGAGAAGTGACTATTGGTTTCTTTTAGGGTTCTGAGTGTCATTTAGGACTTTATTAGTTGTATATGAATCAGATAGATTTGCAAATCTGCCAGAGATCTCAAGATCAGGACCCTACCCAACTCAACACTGCCTACCTGAGTGTTTTATACAGGAAACACCTATTCAGCATTGGATGGATGAACTTCACAATGGAAGTTTGATTATGAGAAATCAAGGGGTTAGATAATGCTTGGTATCTCTACTCACACATAAGTAAGACAATAGTTTTAAGCTCATCTTTTCTCTGGATAACTAATAAATTAAATAAAAATTTCACATTAAGTAAAGTGTCATGCATAAAGCTTACTGATAATCTTTTGTTTATTTTGCTACCATTACCCGGCTCAGCTTCTCCTACAAATGCAAGATAATAATCCTCCCTGAGCAAGAGAGATGCCTCAGAAGTTAGCACTTGCTATTCTGACTCAACTCCCAGTACTCATAGAGGGTGGCTCACAGCGGTCTGTAACCCAGTTCCAGGAGATTTGTTGCCCCTTTTCAGGCCTCTGAAGGCACTGAGCATACATGCCATACATTCTCATACACACACACACACACACACACACACACACACACACGCACACGCACATACACACACACTTAAAAATACCTCCTTCATAAAACTGTTGTTGGTATTGGACTTTTTTTCTAAATTGGAGATGAGATTGTCTACAAAAATGATTGCTAATACAATGTAAGTTTTAATGAATACCATGTAAGATTGTGATATATCCATATTAAGGACTAGATAATGTTGAGCTTATAAATAAAAACATTCATTTTAAGTCACATCATTAAAAAGTTATTAAATCATCCCAGTAATTCTTCTTGCCTATATCTAAGAGCTTTTTCAAGGTGTGATATACAGAATGATGAGGGACTATCAAATGCTCTGAAAGGGCAAGTTTCTGAGAAGTTAGTGGGAGGGAGCACAGCCATTTTGTGATAAACAGCTTCATTCTTACCCCAAGGGACTCAATCCTCAATGGATGCCTTTGTGTTGTTAAGAAGTGTAAGAAAGGCAAAGGTTGCCCAGCAAAGACAATCCTTTGTTCACACCTCACTGGGACACTCGATTTCAAATGTAGTTAGTTTTGAAGAAATTTTCATCTCAGATTTAGAAAAAGTTGGGAGTTTAGAATTGGTAAAAAAAAGGAGAGTCAATAAGAAACAAACAAAACCAAAACCAAAAAGATAGCACAAAGATTGCCTGAGAAAGGCTAACACTATTATAGTATTCATCTTGCTAAGTCTGTCTGTCTTCCTCTCTCTCTCTCTCTCTCTCTCTCTCTTTCTCACACACACACACACACACACACACACACACACACAGTGTCTGTCTATCTCTGTCTCTTTCTTTCTCTCTGTCACTCTCTTTCTCTCTTTGTCTCTGTCTCTCTCACACACACACAGTGTCTGTCTGTCTATCTCTGTCTCTCTCTGTTACTCTCTCTGACTCTGTCTCTCTGTCTTCTGTCTCTCTGTCTCTCTATCTCTCTCTGTCTCTGTCTCTGTCTCTTGCTCTCTCTCTCTCTCTCTCTCTCACACACACACACACACACACACACGAGAGAGAGAGAGAGAGAGAGAGAGAGAGAGAGAACGCTCCATTAATGAAGAACCCACAACACACAAAGCTGCAGCATTGGAGGTTGCTCACTTGACGGACTGGGTTGTGCTCCCACCAAATTCATATGTGAAGTCCTAACCTAACCAGCAATGTGACTGGATTTAGAGACAAGTCCTTCAAGAATGAAACCAAGGCTACAACAAAACCCAAGAGTTATCTTGTATGCTAACTTACAAAAGTCCACTTTAAAAGAGAAAGAATTTGAGGTTACATGGAGTTCACAATCATGAGACTCCAATCTTGTGAACTGTGGTTCCCTGAAAGTCACCACAGCTTGAGGATTCTTAAGACCAATTGACTGTAACTTGTATGATTGTGGAGAGCTGAAATGCTGGATGTCCAGAGACAAATCACCTTGGGATATCTTTAACCCCACCTCACTGTTTAAGCTAACATTCATCCTTGTGACTACTGTGACTATTGTCCTTGTTTTTAAATGTACTAACAGACTAGTTTCAAGCAAGCAAAAGCCAACAGTATATCAGAAAGCATCCGCAAAGATCCCCCTGCTTTCTATAACCTGATTTACTATAAAGCTTCATAAAATGAAGCAATGGAGTAACTTGAACTGTTTTCTTCAGCCAAGGCCACTCGTATTTGGGTTCAGTATAAACTAGCCATTACTGTTCTTGCAGTGAGCACAGTTCTTGGTGCTGACATTGATAAGATGTTCTTATGGAGAGGAAATCACACCAGAGATCCCTCTCCTAGTCCATAAAGGTGAGGCTACACAAGGCCCAATGAGAAGGCTGCTATCTGCAGCCAGTCAGCTCTCAGGAAGGCAGGGCATGTGCTGTCTCTCACAATGGTGAGAAAAAGAATGTCTGCTGCAACAGCCACTCATTCTACAGGCACATTACTGCAGCCTGAGCAGCCCAGCACACCACCACTGAGTGAGCTACTCTTTATGCTCCTAAATAAAGGTTCTGGTGCAGAACTGAGAAAGACCTTCCACTTCTTTAAAAGTCCAGAAGATACCATTGGGGTCTTTGTGTTTTAATACTGTAGACAAAAACAAAAGCAAAAACAAAACAAAACAAAACAAAACAAAAAAAACCAATTAGCACACCCAAATATAACCTCCCATTTAGAGTTTCTCTTTATTATCAATGTCTCTCTTAGGTACCTGCCTCTAGGCATCATGCTTGGACACGAGCCATGGGGGGTGGGGGGAGCCACATGGCCAGCAATGTACTTAGCAGTAAAACAGGGTCTTTGTTAAATAGACAATACCCCTTTTTCTTCAGAAATTCAAATTATTTCTGGCTCAGTGGCTTGCCCCATTGAGTATTCTTAGGTAAATCACACTTAGCAGGTTTTGGTTAAGGGGAGCCGAGGGAAACATGGCCTGGTATGATGCCTGATACTCTGTGGACACAGTGTTCCGGTTTCACTCACAGAGCTGTTCTTGGCTCCTTTCCCAAAGTGCTTGTGGAGTTAGACATGGTCTGTGTCTGGTGCTGGGAGAGGCCCGGCAGTTAAGCAGTAAAACAGTAGCCTCTGACTTTACCCTCAGCCTGCCCTCAGATCCCCACACAGTTCACAGTTCACGGCACAGGATAAACCAGTTAACAGCAAGGACATTTGTGATGAAGGTAGACACAGAAAAGGAGCACAAAATAGGGGGACATGTGCTTTAAATTGTGACTTGGAGGGAGACCAGGTTGTGGTGAGGAATCCCTCTCAGGGGACACATGTTCAGGGAAGGGACTGGCCATGCTGACATGGGAAGGAAAACTCTGAGCAATTAGTATAGAGGCCTTGAATGGGGAATTAGCTTGTTTGGTCTAAACCTCAAGATTAAGGATTAAAAGAAATGGCATTAGAGGGCGGCGGCGGCGGCGGCGGCGGTAGCAGTGGCTGCTCCAGCTGAAGGGCCATCAGCAGTGGAACCAAGGCGACACAGGGTCCAGTTAGGCCCTGCGCCCACGACCACTGACCTTCGCTGACCAGCCGGGCGGCAAGCAACTGCGGTTCTGCAGAGCCTTTCGCTGCACGGAAGCCACTTCAGAACTCGGCTGCCCGCCAGTCAGGAGAGACTCACCGCCATCTTGATCCCGGGCTCCAGAGATCAGTCAGACTGAGGTACACAAACATAATCCTAGGCCCAACACCGCAGGGGTCTGAGCCAGACGGGCGTTGGCCTGCACCCAGGCCCTGGGCTGTTCGAGTGGCCATCGGGGCGCCAACCCAGCCAGGAGTTTTTTTTTGCCCCGGCCGGTGCACGCGCCGCCATTTTGCCTACAGGAGCCAGAGTGCTCGGGAGGGCAGAGACTGCTAACAAGCGTAGCCTGAGGCTAACAAAACGGGGGTCTAGGCCCCAAAAGGCACAGGACTGACCCCAAGAACTGGGCGGCTTGGTGGGCCATCTGTGCGTCAACCAGCCCAGGAGGTTATTAGCACAACAGACTCTCCCGGTGCTTTCGCGGAGCGCAGACGCGCACGCCCGCCATCCGGGTCACCTGGCGGACCCAAATAACAGACATAGCCCTAGGGGAACTTTGCTCGGACCTTGGCCTCCCAGGCGTTTGCCTGGACTCAGGGCCCAGGCGACAAGGCTAACCTAGTGTGCGCCAGCCCGGTTGGGGAAATCGGCTGCCCAGCGGAGTGAGCGGAGCACAGGGGAGGTCACAGCAACATTCACCTTCGGAGCTCCCTGGGGGTGCACACGGGTTCCACCTGGTCCACAGACACAATCTGGGGCAAGGCCTCAGGCAGAAGCCCCCAGCTCAAATCTCTCCGCTTCAGATCAGCCTGGGTGGCCGCCACATCTCCAGGTCCCTCAAGAGGCTAGTGGGGGCTTCCGGGCGGCCAGCTGGGAAAAGTCGGTGTGCTCCGATAAATCCTGCGGGCCCCAGCGGGAGCCTTCAGGTGCCTGCTTTGGGATCTGAACAGCCTGGAAAACAGCACCCTGTCTATAGGCAGTGCAGAGTGTAAGCTGTGCACCAGAGGCCAACGGGGAAGGGGCAGCTTGCACTGGTGAGTCCAGCACTGACAAGACCAAGTAACACCAGTGAGAGCTAGATGGCAAAAGGCAAACGCAGAAACGTCACTAACAGAAATCAAGGCAATATGGCAACATCTGAACCAAATTCTCCTCTACCAGCAAGTCCTGGATACCCCATCACACCAGTAAAACAAGATTTGGATTTAAAATCACTGGTCATGATGCTGGTACAGGAACACATGAAGGTCATTGAGGAGAAAATGGATCAAAAGTTAGAAGCCCTTGCAAGGGAAACACAAAAATCATTGAAAGAAATCCAGGAGAATACAAAAGCCAACAAGGAGGAAATGCAAAAAACACTTAAAGAAATACAGGAGAACTTTGCTCAACAGGCTGAGGTCATGAAAGACGAAACACAAAAATCTCTTAAAGAAATACAGGAGAACTTTGGTCAACAGGCTGAGCTCATGAAAGAGGAAACACAAAAATCTCTTAAAGAATTACAGGAAAACACAAACATGCAAGGGAAGGAGCTAAGCAAAACCATCCAGGATCTAAAATCAGAAGTAGAAACAACTAAGAAAACTCAAAGGGAGACAACTTTGGAGATAGAAAGCCTTGGGAAGAAATCAGGGGACAGAGATGCAAATATCAACAACAGAATACAAGAGATAGAAGAAAGAATCTCAGATGCTGAAGATTCCATAGAAACCATGGACTCAACAGTTAAAGAAAATGCAAAGTGCAAAAAGCTTGTAACCCAAAATATCCAGGAAATCCAGGACACAATGAGAAGACCAAACCTAAGGATTATAGGCATAGATGAGAGTGAAGATTTACAACTTAAAGGGCCAGCAAATATCTTCAATAAAATTATGGAAGAAAACTTCCCTAACCTAAAGAGAGAGATGCCCATGAATATACAAGAAGCCTACAGAACTCCAAACAGACTGGACCAGAACAGAAATACTTCCCGTCACATAATAATCAAAACACCAAATGTTCTAAACAAAGAAAGAATACTAAAGGCAGTAAGAGAAAAAGGCCAAGTAACATATAAAGGAAGACCTATCAGAATCACAGCAGACTTTTCACCTGAGACTATGAAGGCTAGAAGGTCCTGGGCAGATCTCATGCAGACTCTAAGAGAACACAAATGCCAACCAAAACTACTATATCCAGCAAAACTCTCAATCACCATAGATGGAGAAACTAAGATATTTCACGACAAAACCAAGTTCACCCAATATCTATCCACAAACCCAGCCCTAAAAAGGATAATAGGAGGACAACACCAATACAAGGAGGGAAACTCCACCCTGAAAAAAGCAAGATAGTAACCTTTCATCAAACCCAAATAAGTTAAGCAATCAAATTTAAAAAATAACGTCAAAAATGATAGGAAGTAACAATCACTATTCCTTAATATCTCTTAACATCAATGGACTCAATGCCCCAATAAAAAGACACAGACTAACTGACTGGATACGTAAACAGGACCCTACATTTTGCTGCTTACAGGAAACACACCTAAGGGTCAAAGACAAGCACTACCTTAGAGTAAAAGGCTGGAAGACAATTTTACAAGCAAATGGTCTCAGGAAACAAGCTGGAGTAGCCATTTTAATATCAGATAAAATTGACTTTCAACCCAAAGTCATCAAAAGAGACTCTGAGGGACACTTCTTGCTGGTCAAAGGAAAAATACAACAAGAAGAACTCTCAATCCTGAACATCTATGCTCCAAATGCAAGGGCACCCTCTTTCATAAAAGAAACTTTATTAAAACTCAAAGCACACATTGCACCTAACACAATAATTGTTGGTGACTTCAACACTGCACTTTCCTCAATGGACCGATCAGGAAAACAGAAACTAAACAAGGACACAATAAAACTAATTGAAGCTTTGGACCAATTAGATTTAACTGATATATATAGAACATTCTATCCTAAAACAAAAGAATATACCTTTTTTTCAGCACCTCATGGTACCTTCTCCAAAATCGACCATATAATTGGTCACAAGACAGACCTCAACAAATATAAAAAGATAGAACTAATCCCATGCCTCCTATCTGATCACTATGGAATAAAAGTGGTCTTCAATAGCAACAGAAACAACAGAAAACCCACAAACACGTGGAGATTGAACAATACTCTACTCAATGACACCTTGGTCAAGGAAGAAATAAAGAAAGAAATTAAAGACTTTTTAGAACACAATGAAAATGAAAACACAACATACCCAAATCTATGGGACACAATGAAAGCAGTGCTAAGAGGAAAACTCATAGCCCTGAGTGCCTCCAAAAAGAAAATGGAGAGAGCATACATTACCAACTTAATGACACACCTGAAAGCCCTAGAACAAAAAGAAGCTATTTCACCCAGGAGGAGTAGAAGGCAGGAAATCATCAAACTCAGGGCCGAAATCAATCAAGTAGAAACAAAGAGAACCATACAAAAAATCAACAAAACTAGGAGCTGGTTCTTTGAGAAAATCAACAAGATAGATAAACCCTTAGCCAGACTGACCAAAGGGCACAGAGAAAGTATCCAAATTAACAAACTTAGAAATGAAAAGGGAGACATAACAACGGAAACTGAGGAAATCCAAAAAATCATCAGATCCTACTACAAGAGCCTGTACTCAACACAACTGGAGAATCTGGAGGAAATGGACAATTTCCTTGACAGATACCAAATACCAAAATTAAATCAGGACCAACTAGACCATCTAAACAGTCCCATAAAGCCTAAAGAAATAGAAGGAGTCATAGAAAGTCTTCCAACCAAAAAAAGCACAGGACCAGATGGTTTCAGTGCAGAATTCTACCAGACCTTCAAAGAAGAGTTAACACCAATACTCTTCAAACTATTCCACAAAATAGAAACAGAAGGAACACTACCCAATTCCTTCTACGAAGCCACAATTACGCTGATACCAAAGCCACACAAAGATCCAACAAAGAAAGAGAACTTCAGACCAATTTCCCTTATGAACATCGATGCAAAAATACTCAACAAAATTCTTGCCAACCGAATCCAAGAACACATCAAAACGATCATCCACCATGATCAAGTAGGCTTTATCCCGGGAATGCAGGGTTGGTTCAATATACGGAAATCCATCAATACAATCCACTACATAAACAAACTCAAAGAACAAAATCATATGGTCATTTCATTGGATGCTGAAAAAGCATTTGACAAAATTCAGCATCCTTTCATGCTTAAAGTCTTGGAGAGAACAGGAATTCAAGGCCCATACCTAAACATAGTAAAAGCAATATACAGCAAACCGGTAGCCAGCATCAAACTAAACGGAGAGAAACTTGAAGCAATCCCACTGAAATCAGGGACCAGACAAGGCTGCCCCCTTTCTCCTTATCTTTTCAATATTGTACTTGAGGTACTAGCTCGGGCAATTCGACAACATAAGGAGGTCAAAGGGATACAAATTGGAAAGGAGGAAGTCAAACTATCATTATTTGCAGACGACATGATCGTCTACCTAAGTGACCCAAAGAACTCCACTAGAGAGCTCCTACAGCTGATAAACAACTTCAGCAAAGTGGCAGGTTACAAAATCAACTCAAGCAAATCAGTGGCCTTCCTATACTCAAAGGATAAGCAGGCTGAGAAAGAAATTAGGGAAATGACCCCCTTCACAATAGCCACAAACAGTATAAAGTATCTTGGGGTGACTCTTACCAAACATGCGAAAGATCTGTATGGCAAGAACTTCAAGACTCTGAAGAAGGAAATGGAAGAAGACCTCAAAAAATGGGAAAACCTCCCATGCTCATGGATCGGTAGAATCAATATAGTTAAAATGGCCATTTTGCCTAAAGCACTATACAGATTCAATGCAATACCCATCAAAATCCCAACTCAATTCTTCACAGAGTTAGAAAGAGCAATTATCAAATTCATCTGGAACAACAAAAAACCCAGGATAGCTAAAACTATTCTCAGCAACAAAAGAAAATCTGGGGGAATCAGTATCCCTAACCTCAAGCAATACTACAGAGCAATAGTGTTAAAAACTGCATGGTATTGGTACAGTGACAGGCAGGAGGATCAATGGAACAGGATTGAAGATCCAGAAATGAACCCACACACCTATGGCCACTTGATCCTCGACAAAGAGGCTGAAAACATCCAATGGAAAAAAGATAGCCTTTTCAACAAATGGTGCTGGTTCAACTGGAGGTCAGCATGCAGAAGAATGCGAATTGATCCATCCTTGTCTCCTTGTACTAAGCTCAAATCCAAATGGATCAAGGACCTCCACATAAAGCCAGACACTCTGAAGCTAATAGAAAAGAAACTGGGGAAGACCCTTGAGGACATCGGTACAGGGAGAAAGTTTCTGAACAGAACACCAATGGCGTATGCTCTAAGAGCAAGAATTGACAAATGGGACCTCATAAGGTTACAGAGTTTCTGTAAGGCAAAGGACACCGTCAAGAGGACAGATCGGCAACCAACAAATTGGGAAAAGATCTTCACCAATCCTACATCAGATAGAGGGCTAATATCCAATATATATAAAGAACTCAAGAAGTTAGACTCCAGAAAACCGAACAACCCTATTAAAAAATGGGGTACAGAGTTAAACAAAGAATTCTCACCTGAAGAACTTCGGATGGCGGAGAAGCATCTTAAAAAATGCTCCACTTCATTAGTCATTAGGGAAATGCAAATCAAAACAACCCTAAGATTTCATCTTACACCAGTCAGAATGGCTAAGATTAAAAATTCAGGAGACAGCAGGTGTTGGAGAGGGTGCGGAGAAAGAGGAACACTCCTCCACTGCTGGTGGGGTTGCAAATTGGTACAACCACTCTGGAAAGCAGTCTGGCGGTTCCTCCGAAAACTGGGCACCTCACTTCCAGAAGATCCTGCTATACCACTCCTGGGCATATACCCAGAGGATTCCCCACCATGTAATAAGGATACATGCTCTACTATGTTCATAGCAGCCCTATTTATAATTGCCAGATGCTGGAAAGAACCCAGGTATCCCTCAACAGAAGAGTGGATACAAAAAATGTGGTATATCTACACAATGGAGTACTATTCAGCCATTAGAAATAATGAATTCATGAAATTCTTAGGCAAATGGATGGAGCTAGAGAACATCATACTAAGTGAGGTAACCCAGACTCAAAAGGTGAATCATGGTATGCACTCACTATTAAGTGGTTATTAACCTAGAAAACTGGAATACCCAAAACATAATCCACACATCAAATGAGATACAAGAAGAAAGCAGGAGTGGTCCCTGGTTCTGGAAAGACTCAGTGAAACAGTATTTGGCAAAACCAGAACGGGGAACTGGGAAGGGGTGGGAGGGAGGACAGGGGAAGAGAAGGGGGCTTACGGGACTTTCGGGGAGTGGGGGGGGGGGCTAGAAAAGGGGAAATCATTTGAAATGTAAATAAATTATATCAAATAAAAAAAAAAGACAAAAAAAAAAATACAAACATTGAAAAAAAAAAAAAATAAAAAAAAAAATAAAAAAAATAAAAAAAAAAAAAAAAAAAAAAAAAAAAAGAAATGGTTGGGGCAAAAAGGGTCCCTAAAGGAGACAGTCAGGAAGCGTCAGGGTCCATCCTCGGTGCTGGGTAAGCCACTTCTGGGACTTGGGACTGAATTCTATTTTGAAAAAGCTTGTCATCATGAACCCCACCTACAACCTGTTTTCAGGACATAAATACTAGGACATGGCCATGCCTGATCCTTCAAGAACTGCCTATAATTATTTTGGGGAGCCTAGGAGATATTTCGGTGATGTAATGCAGAGAGCTGCCAATCTAACATATTTACATTCTTGCCCTTCGCAGAGCATGTCTGCTGAGTGGAAGCAGTCAGAAATAGGCTGTGCAGTTAGCTAGCCAATAAAAAGGTGATGGCGGCTTGTACCACTGTAGTTGGTAGTAGCACAGATGTGGGGCGGGGGGTGGACAGATCTAGGACATGCTTTGCACGAAGGGCTGATGGAATCTGCTAATGAATTGGTGGGGGATAAAGGGAAAGAAAGAAAGGAATCAAAGTATTTTGGGACTAGAACAACTGAGCAGATAGCAAAGCCATCTGCTGAGGTGGGAAGGTCTGGGGGAGGAGCTGTGCTGTGGGAAGGACCGGTGTGAGGAACTCTGGGAGAACGTTTCATTTCAGGCCACCTTTCCCCAGTAAGGCATCTCTGTTTCTGTCACTCTACTCCAGCACAGTGGTCCCCAAAAGCAACCCAAAGAGTTCATGAACCTTATGACTTCACAACCTAAAGTCTACACAAGCATAGGTTCTACGCATGGCATTTCTCCAGATGACAGCCTTAAACCTGTCTGAAGTTGGGGACCATGCTTGTCCTCAGAAGCCAAACTCTTGCTCAATCAATGGCTAGTAGTAGATGCTTAGTACATGTTGGTTTCAAGCCAAAGCAATGGTAAGCATTTACAGAAAACTTACAGCATCAGACACTCTGTTATCAAATCATGTTACGCCTTCTTACAAAGGCCCTGCTTGTTAGCCGCAGTCCATGTGATAATGGACAGATTTAGAAACTTGGGTTTAGAGGAAGGATGCAAATGCTGACCCTTCAAGGTGAAATCAGGAGGTATAAATAGTGGAGTGGACCAGTCACTTATAAAGGAAGTGGTGCAGCCTCCCCGCAAGGCTAATTGCAACCCCACTGCCACCGAGCACTGCTCTCTGTGACTGCGGTGCCATGCAGAATCGCCAGCTTTGATTTTTCCAAGAGAAAATTTAAATCTAGTTTGTCAATTATGATGTTTCTTTTTTTTTTTTAAAAAAAGCAGTGTTCTAGAGCAAATAGTAAAGAACTGACCCCAGCATTTACCTTCTGCACTGTATGTGTGTCTGTATGTTTACATCCATCCATCTGTCTGTGATTGTTGGTGTATGTCAGCGTGTGCAAACGCCTTTCTAGTGGGAGAGAAGTGAGTCTGCCTTGGTTAGAACTGGTGCATGTGGTATCAGGCACTGCCCTGTGTGCTCAGACAAATGCATCTTTTGCAGAGGTTGTTTCCTGCAATAGCCAAGAAGGGCAAGTACTTGCCTTTTGTGTCAAGAACACTGTAGCCATTCTCTGATGCCAGAGATCCAACCTAATGGCTACAGAGAAGCATCAGATTATATTGTCTGAGAGGTTCGTGGCTGCCTATAGTTCTCCTGATACAAGGATGCCACCAACTGATGTCATTGTGCTGCCAAACAGTTGGGAACTAAGATATTAAGTGTTTCTCCTATCCATTTGTTTGTTTGTTTGTTTGTTGTTCTATTTTAAAACATTTACTCTCTCTCTCATGTGTGTGTGTGTGTGTGTGTGTGTGTGTGTGTGTGTGTGTGTGTGATAACTTTGTGAATATTTTCCTCTCCTCCCTTATGCAGTGGACTCTGGGGACTGAACTCAGGCCTCCAGACATGATGCTGGCTAACCCATTTTTGCTTTATACAGTTGAATTCTTGCCATTGAGTTTATTTTATTTATTTATTTATTCATTGGAGGCTGACAGTCATATTGATGACTTCAGCTTAAATTAAATATTTAATTTCATAAAATTTGGAGATTAGAAATCACCGCTCCTGGCTTATTGATTCAGTTTTCAACACAACAACCCCAATAGTGTAATGAAAGGAGAAATTGAGCACTTAAAATTCCTAACAATCCAGTTAGGAGAATGATTACTCGGTGCCAATTATATTCCAGATTCTATGCTCTGCTCCAGCATACAAAGTTAGTGAACCATTATCCTCACCCATCAACATTAGCTGTCCATTGAGAGAGATAATTCATAAATAAATAGGTGGAGAAACATGCTATAGTAGAAATGTTGCAAGATGAGTCAGGAATTAATAATGAGCTAACAGACGCAGAGCTGGAAGACGTCTAGGCCTAAGAAAGAGACTGAGAGAATTGCTCCTGTGTTAACGCTGACTAGAGTTGCTCTGGGCTCTAGGTGTTGCATGTCATTTTATAAACATCTTAAAAAATGCTCAACTTCATTAGTCATTAGGGAAATGCAAATCAAAACAACCCTGAGATTTCACCTTACACCAGTCAGAATGGCTAAGGTTAAAAACTCAGGAGACAGCAGGTGTTTGCAAGGATGTGGAGAAAAAGGAACACTCCTCCACTGCTGGTGGGATTGCAAGATGCTGCATCCACTCTGGAAATTAGTCTGGCGGTTCCTCAGAAATCTGAGCATGACACTTCCGGAGGACCCTGCTATACCACTCCTGGGCATATACCCAAAGGATTCCCTGGCATGCAATAAGGACACATGGTCCACTATGTTCATAGAAGCCCTGTTTGTAATAGCCAGAAGCTGGGAAGAACCCAGGTGTCCCTCAACAGAGTAATGGGTACAAAAAAATGTGGTATATTTACACAATGGAGTACTATTCAGCCATCAGAAACAATGAGTTCATGAAAGTCTTAGACAAATGGATGGAGCTGGAGAACATCATACTAACTGAGGCAACCCAGTCTCAAAAGATCAATCATGGCATGCACTCACTGATAAGCGGGTATTAGCCTAGAAACATGAATACACAAGACATAATCCACATATTAAATGATGTCCAAGAGGAACGGAGGAGTGGCCCCTGGTTCTGGAAAGACTCAGTGCAGCAGTATAGGGGAATACCAGAACAGGGAAGGGGAAAGGAGTGTGTGGGGGAACAGGGGGAGGAAAGAGGGCTTATAGGATTTTCGGGAGTGGGGCGCCAGAAAAGGGGAAATCATTTGAAATGTAAATAAAAAATATATCAAATAAAAAAATAATAAAATAAAATAAAATAAAATAAAATAAAGCCATCTCTTTCCTTGTTATGCCTGCCTTTTCCTCCTGGGACCTGGAAGTCCCACCTGAACCTTCTGCCCAGCCATTAGCTCCTGGCTTTCTTTATTGACATCTAGGTATGTGAAGAAGTGCCTTCTAGCTGAAAGAAACTAATAGCTACAAAGTTCATCACAAGAAATTATCAAACATGAACATATAACACATTGTCACAATGATCCAATAAGTTAAGTGTGCCTGTAAACCCCATACTTGAGAAGTGGACGCCTATGACAGCAGAGACTATAGGATTATCACTTGAATTGCTGACAGCTTGTGTTTTGCAAATTCACAACAAGAGTGAAGAGCCCACCCATATTCAAATAATTGGTGATAGAGAACCATGGATTGATTGTGGAAATTCACGAAACATAATACAATGGGAAAGTGTCTATACTCAGGAAAGGTGCAGAGCTGAAATCCTACAATGGAGAATTAACAGCAGTGACAGTTACAATAGGCATTTACCCTAACATTTAGCTTGGCATTGGGTCCTCTCTCCACTGCCTCTGCAGCATCGTGGTTCTTTGACTGAAACTAGGTAAGCAGGAATGATTGTGTTCACAACTATTTCATCTACACAATTAAGGTATTGGTTGAAATGAGAGGATGAGGATACTGAACCTACTTAAATTCACAGTGAACACAGAGATCATGTTACTTAATCCGTGTGTGTGTGTGTGTGTGTGTGTGTGTGTGTGTGTGTGTGTTCTGTGTGCTAACAAAAGGCACAAGGGATACTTTTCATATCCCATGAAGGCTTACATAGACATCCATGTGGAAGTCTGATAAACATTGAGTTTATCAGTGTGAAAAGAGAAATACACCTGCTTCTATGAGTTTTATATCAAGACTATTGACTGAGATTACCATTTGTCTGCTGTGACTTAGTTTAAACTCTACTAGTTAGAAATTATTACTTTTCAAAATACACTACTTTTCAAGATTATTTTTATGTAGCACAATGACTACACTTTCAGAGAGAAAAAATTACAGAAAACACATATTTCACTCATGTTGCCAATTACAGGAAAAATCATTCGACTTTATAAAAACAAAGAAAACTGTCAGGGAAGTGCCTTCCCTGGCTTTACTCTGCTACACATAAAGATCAGGACATCCTGATCAAGTGGCCTAGATTCTCTGCACACTTCTGAGGTTTTGTGGTTTTGTTTTGTTGTTGTTGTTGTTGTTTGTTTGCTTGCTTGCTTGCTTGCTTTTTAAGAGGCATTCATTCATAAAATGTTGTCCTGACCATAAACGTTTAAGTGGCAATAACCTATTCAACATGATACATTGTGTTTATTGTTTGTTTCAGGATTTGAAATAGCATTATGAACGAGGTTTAATAAATCTCCTTAAGACAGGTGTCTGTGGGAACTCATCTCAATGGAAGGGAAATGGACACAGGTAAATGGAAAAGAGACTGGGAAGAAAAAAGAGCGAGCAACTATTATTTGGTGTTCTGTTGTCTAGTGTCCAAACAAGGCTGAACAAGGCTGACCATACTTGTCTGTAGATATGACTGAATAAAAATAGCCTGGGCTTTATCCCCTCAAGTGCAGCCATTGTCTCTGGATTGACCATCTGCTAACACAGGTGAGCAGCAGTGAACAAAACAACAGACATGGAGAGAGGAGGTGGGGAAGGCAGGTGAAGAAACAGATGGATGCAGAACACTGCACTTCCTGTGTCCCAGAAGCCACTAGATTCCATCACATTTTCCAGTAGGTGCTCAATAGATGCTTTTAAGTTTTCTTTGTCTTTTTTCCCCTCCTTTCACATAGTTTACATTGTCTATTTAAAGGAGACTGGGTATTCTGAACTAAGAGGATCGTTGTGGCTTATTGGCCACAAGATTGCTTATAAAGGATGCTTATTGGCCATGAAAGAAACTAATCACTTATAAATGCAGAATCCAGGAGCCAGAGGTGCACCTGCGGCAGGGGTAACTCTATGGACCTTTTCTCTGGTGAGGTGTACTCTGATGAGGAGGGAGGAGATCTTCACAAATGGAAGTTCCTTTCATCACCATGAGAGGAGTACAATATGTGGCATTAGGAGACCACCTCGTCACCAAAATGACAAGTTAGTACCGATGGTTGCACACGAGTCTAGAGGAAACCTTTGCAAAACTCTAGCTCTTTCCAAAAGAAAGGGCCTGTTCAAATCAGCTTGGTCAGGGAATAAATCACATGGGCTTGGGTGAATCCTGGCTCTAATCCTTAACCTGAACCTAGCTGTGTGCTCCTCAGACCCTGGTTGCTCAGCTGATAAGTGACCTATTACAATAATATTTAGAATACCTGTCAGAGAAACTGTAGAAACCATGCATTAATGTATTATAATTACTTTTAATAAAGATATATTAGTAAGTTTGAAAACTTTGAGATTTACATTTATCCAAAGTTTTTTCTATTGTGTTGTTTTTCATATATATCAAGTAAAAATACTAATTTTAATTTCTTTATCAGTTGAAAATTCTACCTGGAATTTTTAAAACTCAAGCAAAAACTATATCGTATGCTTTTTAACTTAAAAGGATGCAGATTTCTTTATTAAATAATTAACATTCAAGAATACAAGTTTAAAATATTTTGCAGGATTTACATCAAGCACCAATCTCATACTAAATTTCATTAAACTCATTAACTGGCAAAAATTATTCATCATAAAAGTTATATTAACAAATAGCTTTATAGGTTTCAGAAAAAAATAAAGGTCTCTGATCTTACTCCCTTTGACTATAGTGCTACTAGACCAATAATGAGAGCAAAGAAGTGCTGGGCTTATCAGAATGTTACCAACTGGTTGCCAATTTTACAACTTCACCTAAATCATTATAGAAAAGTTCATGGCAGTGTAGCAATTAAACGATTTAACTAATTTCTATCTGCAATGAAACTCTCAGCAAGTAATTGCAAAGATGCAAATGAAATCCAATTTAAAGAGAGGTAAAAATAACTTCTTTGAAAGTACAAATTTAATATGAGATGGATCAAAGAAAACTATTCTGGATAACTTAAATAACCTTTATGCCATATGTCACAATAGGTTCCATGTTGCAAGGAACTACAAGATCTCTGAATGAACAACTTCCAAACAGGTTTTGGTTATAGAAACATCAAATTACTCCTGGTTGGTATTGTTTGTCAGCTTGACACAAGCAAGAGACTCATCTGAGAAGAGCCAACTGCAATAGAGAAATTGGCCCCATCAGATTGGCACGTTTGTCTCAATAGATAGAGATGTAAGAGAACAACTGCTGTGGGTAGTACCACTTCTGGGTAGGTGGTCTTAAGTTGTGTAAGAACTTGGCAGACTGATCAAGCCCCAGGAAGCAAGCCTTAGAATTGTGTGTCATAACAACCTCATGAGAACATAGCTTAAAGTCTATATATGCATGCAAAACTAAATCCATGAAGGAACAAAGGTCCCAAGTGAAATCTGTGGAATATATATTTCACATATACTTTTCGTGTTAATTTGGGGGTTGCTGAGGATCAAAATTAAGGCTCTATAAAAGCTAGTACTATATCACTGAGATATATCTCAAGCCTTGATAAACTAAGTTATTATAATAAACAGCTCTAAGGGTGGTCCACTTATCAAGAGACACTGGGCTTCTATGACTTTCTGAAGTGTATAGTCTGCTCTATTGTTCTTCGAACGTTTCTCTGTCTCTTTCTGCCTTCTTTTTACTTTCAGTGATAAAGATCTCTATAGATAAAGAAAGAAGCAACACATTTTAAAGGTTATAAAGGCCTTATAAATGTTTAATCTGACATCTATTGCTGGTAAATTACCTCAAGAAGATAATTAACAGGACTTTTTTGTTGTTAATGCAGTCCTATGGTGGTTTTTCAATATGATTTAACAATGATAAAGGATAAAGGAAGGAGGATACAATGAGGGTGGGGAGAATGGAAATAAGAGAGGAAAAGAAAAAAATTTCCAGAATGTCTTATTGGGTAGATGCCCAATCATGGCAGCATTGTGTTCGAAGTGAGTTTTGTGGTGGTGTACGTAGTCACACGTAGAGTCATTTACAGTGACTCTAACCTAGATGATGCATCCACCACATAGCTGTGTGCTTACTCTTAGGGCATGGTTATAAGGTTCAAGGAGGTGAGGGCACTGTAGTAGAGAGTTTGGGAAGCATCAGACAGTGTGAAATGGAAAGGGTGACTGTGGCTTTTCTAGATTGGATGCGTTGATGGGAGTTCTAAAGGTGAGGACATCTATGCTGTGGTTTGAATGACAGAAAGGTGAGAGGTGAGAGAAGACACCAAGTGGAGAAAGTGAGTCTAAAGAAGAGACAGAGAAGCACACCAGGACTGTATGGACAGGAGCACACCAGGACTGTATGGACAGGTGCACACCAGGACTGTATGGACAGGCACACACCAGGACTGTATGGACAGGCGCACACCAGGACTGTATGGGCAGGAGCACACCAGGACTGTATGGACAGGAGCACACCAGGACTGTATGGGCAGGAGCACACCAGGACTGTATGGGCAGGAGCACACCAGGACTGTATGGACAGGAGCACACCAGGACTGTATGGACAGGAGCATACCAGGACTGTATGGGCAGGAGCACACCAGGACTGTATGGGCAGGAGCACACCAGGACTGTATGGACAGGAGCACACCAGGACTATACGGACAGGAGCACACCAGGACTGTATGGACAGGCGCACACCAGGACTGTATGGACAGGAGCACACCAGGACTGTATGGACAGGCGCACACCAGGACTGTATGGACAGGAGCTAGATGCGAGGGAAGGCAGACTCTGCCCCACACAGCGCGGTGGATGAAGTACGGTTTTATGGCTAAGCTTCCTTGAAGCTGCATCTAGGCTTGTTCCATCAGAACAGAAAGATGCCAGGCTCTGTCCCAGCTTCCACACAGAACAACTAATGGAGCTCTGGGTCTTCAAACAGCCCCAGCCTTATTATATTGTCTTTTCTGTTTTGGCTTTCACCCCTCTCCTTTTTAGTTTTCAATAGGGTCATGGGGAAAATATCCTGAAGTGGAGATCCAGATCACTATTTAGCAGGGTAAAAGGGTAATGTTACGCCCATGGTTATTCTATGCATCTTATAAGTATTCAAAAGCACACCAACAACACAGAACTCACTAGGCTACTACTCCTTCACATCCGGTCTGCCTCCTCTGAAATCAACCCCTTCCTTTCTCTTTTCTTCTCTCTTTCCACTTTGCTTTACTTGAATTTTAGAGAAGTTCTTTGAGAAAACAAGAATTGAAGATAAAGTTTTAATAACAATGGAGAGATGTATGAAGTAAGTTATTAGGGCTTCATAAATTTTGACAGGAATTTTGTGCTTATTACATGATTTAGGAGAGAAATTCGGACCTGGTTTATGTTTTGCAGTAACCTCCCTCTCTCTCTCTCTCTCTCTCTCTCTCTCTCTCTCTCTCTCTCTCTCTCTCTCTCTCTCTCTCTGCATGTGTGTGTTGGTTTGTATAATGTTCTTGGTCTTTGGTGATGGGGGGGCATTTTTCCAGTGTTCCAAACACTGAACCCAGGTCATTGCTTATAGTGGGAGTTTTAAAAAGAAAATAAGGTACAAATGTATATTTGCTAGATTATATGAATAATCCAGACAAGAGGGGGAAAGTGGGTTATTCGGGGAAATAAATGATAATTCAATTTCAGCAGAGAAGCCCTTGAGATAAGAGTAAATAAACAGAACCCACTGGTTCTTTGCTGACTTGAAGAGCTTCAGGGGTGTTCGTGCGGTGAAAATATGAGGCATATCTACAAAGTGTATATTCTTCAGCTATAACAGCATACATGTCATAGGCAAGCTTTAGGGAAGCATGAATTACTAAAGAATTACAGAAGTGCATAGGTAAATATTACATCCTTTAATATTCAGTACTGCCTGCTTTCTATAATAATTTTGGAGTTATAAATTTTCACAAAATCTCATAAATCAGGGCTTTTCCACCAATGCAGGAAGAGAAGAATGGGCAAATACATTGTTATTTGCATACAGAAGCTCTGCAAAACAATGCGGCACTCCTGGTGGTAAATATCAATTGTATTAACTCCTTATACATGTAATAAACGTTCATGTAGATTTATTATATGCCAATGCTTTCGGGATACTTCTATAAATATTAACATACTTAAGATTACACAAGATTACTTTAGGTGGGCTCCATCATTATTCCCTTTTGAGTCCCAAGGAATCTGGGGTACAGAGGTTAGGCCACATGTGTGGTCACAAAAACAACAGATGTGGAAGCTAAAATAGAAATCTGACCCCAGAATCTTTGCCTTTAACCTCTCCACCGTTAACTTCACAAATTACACAAACTTCACAAGAAAAGTATTCTTCTGTGCATAAGCTAAGTATAGAGCAACTTCAAAGAAGTTAGGCAGCTTTCTCTCAGAGTCATAGTATTTCAGTGACTCTCAAATATTTAAATATGGATTTTTTTTATCTGAAATTGAACATTCTCAGAACAGGGATGGGATGATGCAATGCTTAAAAGACTCACAGGGCTTATGGGATGCCCTGGTTCTTTTCCTATCACCCATGACAGGAGACTGAACAACGTCCCATAATTCCAGCTCCAAGGGAATTAACACCTGTTCCAGCTGCTACAGGCATCGAACTCACATAGGCACCCCAGACATGCATACTCACATAAGATAATAAAAATGTTAAATCTTTAAGAAGAGAAGTTTTAGAAAGACTGAAAAGGTCACAGGTTCAATGTGAAAGGGAGCTTTCCTACTGTGAGAATGAAGATAGATTAAGGTATAAGAATAATGAAGAGGATTTTTTAAAATAGCATTATAGGCAAGCGTGTTTAAAATTCTAGTAGCTACTGACTTTTAAAAGGTTATAATCTGGATAAGTGTTATTCTATTTCAAATGCATTTTAAATCATGAAATTAAAATACACATATCATATGGATATTTCCCAAAATAACTCATGTACATTGGAGAGGGAAAAAATACTTTACAGGCAAAGTTATGAAGAAAAGAAGGAAGACCCAGATTTGTTGGGCAAACATGGAGACCCGAGTCTGGATTCGAGCATCCACTTGAAGGCCAGTTGTGAGCATTGATTGGCCTGCCTGTAACCTCTGCTGAAGGTGAACAGGGCTTTTGCTGGCCTGCCAGTTTAGCTGATATGAGGCATTTCAAGTGCAGTTAGGAACCTTGCCTCAGAAACAAAATGATCAAAGGCAGAGAGGCAACTAAGCCTGATGAAGGATGGGGATACATCAATTTCTGGCTTCCATGGTGGCCCACATAGGCAAACACACTCACATTCATAGTACACACCACACACACACACACACACACACACAGAGAGAGAGAGAGAGAGAGAGAGAGAGAGAGAGAGAGAGAGAGATCAAATTTAAGGTTTAGTGAATACAATACAATAGTTGGCACTATACATTCAGGCACACAGTTTTATAGAAATAGTACTTTTCAATTTCCTCCTTTTGCATCTGAAGCCTACTATGAATAATTTAAAGAAATCAATGAGCACTGCAGAGCTTGTGAGAGTAGAACCCAGGTATAACTTGACTCCCTTAAGGATGTGCAGAATGAGTGTCTCACTACTCTGTATTTGGGGGTGTTTCCAGATAGGCCTGACGTGTGGAGCTCGAGGGTGGAAGGGCTCTCCAATAGTGCCCAGATGAGAGCACAGTGTGACAGTATCATGAGATAGGTAGTGGTCTCTATTTGGAGGTACTAACTGTTCTATTGCTGCTGTTTCCAGCTGTTTCTTTGGCTCTTCAGTGGGGGGCTCAACAGCATGGCACCTCTACACTTTAGGCACTGGACTTGGATGGTAAAATGTTCACTTTCTGGATTTGCAATCAGTTCTCTGTCTTCCCATTATACAGGTACTTTGTTTTTGCTAGATTACCCCACCTCTATTGTGTAAGGCAATAGAGCACACATTTCCTCTTGCAATAGAGCAAACTTCAACTACTATAGATCCTTGTATCCTATAATACCATCATGAAATTCTACTCTAATCCATGATATTTCTCTTTACAATTGAATTGTGTGTTCATTTGTTAATGCTTATAACAATAAAAATTCAAATATAAGATGAAAGTGCTGGCAGGTTTATCCTGGGGTCTTTATTATAGACTTTTGGATATTCTCGCTGAGTTCCCACAGGGCTTCTATATGTAGTCATCCCTGGAGTCACTTCTTGTAATAATACCTGTCATATTTGATGAGTGCTTTATGCCCTCAGTGAGGCTTAAGTATTTTTTGAAAGACTGCGTCTTTAAATAAAATGTCATACTGGGCATACGAGCCTCAATATCTTCGCAGATTTCTGATAGTATAGATCTTAAGGAGGTCAATCATAAATGATTTTTACTCAGCTATTTTCTCAGGGTGCAATTATCTAATAGGGTTATCCCTAGGCCAAAGAAGCAAGTCACTATAAGCCTGTTGAAATCTATAATCAAGTTCATATCCACAGCCAGTCCAAAGATATAAGCTGCTAGTGCATAGTATGTGAAAATGAAGACACAGCAGTTTAAAGTGTGTGTGTCTGTGATTTGTGTGTTTGTGTGTGCATTGAAGAGGGATGGACAGACAGAACAGACAGAGACCGTGTTCTCTAAACTGAAATTCCTCCTTAGCTGTGTTACTTTTTAATTGTAAACAAGAGGGGGCGCATTTTAGGCCTCTGGTTATAGTAGCTGGTTTGGTTGCTCCTGAGTTGCAGGTGGATCTGTAGTGCAGACAGGAACTCTGAAAGGAAGGGTACAGGATGAATAGCTTGGATAACAGCCTCCAAGCAACGGTCACTATCTGCACTGAGTCATTCTCTTTCAGCTGTTCACGCTATATTACTGCATCATCTAAAATCCAGTTAAATCCAGCTGAAAGTGAAATTCAGTTCATTCCAATGACCTGCAGAAATATAGCAGCACAAAGAACGGAGAGGAACACACAGGTTAATCTGAGGAGGCCAGGAGGCTTCTTCCTCAAAAGCTAAGAGCTGGATAAGGGTCCTTTCTTTCTCAGCATCCCTTCTTCCCTGAGACCCAGTCCCTTCTGCTGTCTCCTGCTGATATTAGGTTGCTGTATAGCCTAAAGGCACTGTAGGGAATTAAATACAGCATCGTTACTTGCTCCGCTGCACCTTTCTGCTGGAATCCAGTATCCCAAAATGGGTGCATATTTTAATTTCAAATATATGGGAATCTCAAATGGAAATAGATAAAAGGGGGGGGTGTTCCTAATGGAATAGAGAAAGCTTAACATGGTTCCTGGGACAGGCTGAGATTAATATATTAGACCCTTTGCTTTTTAATATAGTTTTTTATGAGTAGGAAAATGTCACCAAGAAAAGAGATATCAAGGGAAGAAGGGACTTTAAGCCTAAGCAGGAAAAGACATTCAAAAGCAAGGTTTGGTTGGATTTAATGTTAAATACCACTGACTTGTCAACACAGTTATATGAAACTGCACAAGAACATTGGAAGGATAGACAATTAGATAAAATTCTCATTTTATGAGCCACCAGATACCATGTAAGAACAAAAATGGGGCAGAGGTGTCCAGTTCTAAGCAGTTATGTATTGTGAGGAACGTATCAAGGCTCTCTGCCTTCTAGTCACCTTGAATGAAAAACTCAAATGAACAACAGAGTGTGTGGCACACAGGGTTCCCTCCTCAGATGGGCTTCCCTCCAGGAGAAATGCCAGTTCTTAGGTGCCTTTCATTACACACGAGACAAACAGTGCACTGAACAGCGAGGCAGTGTGAATACCACAGAAATTCAGACTCGAGGATGTCTGAGTAGGCTGAACTGCTCTGCCAGGGAGACAGCCATCTAATTGTGTGGTCACAGATACGGGAATAAGTGACTTAGAAGAAGCTGGTAAAGGTGAGAAGTCGAACTGCAGGGTAAGGGCAGGGTGACAGAGCAGATACACAGAAATAGTCCTGATAGTGTGTGAACAAAAGAAAGAAATGAGGTTATCCAGCTCCTTTCTTCTTTGCACATACAGATACATATTTAACAGATTTTCAAATAGGTCTTTATTGAAGAAAGCAATTTATGCTCATAATAATAGCATCAGAAAATACCTCGAGTGACTAAGAAAGATTGCAGTGTGAGTATGCACTGAATACTCACCAAGAGATGACAATAATGGCTTATCAGAATTCATTTTAGAAATTAAGAAAAAAATGAATTAATATAAACCAATTAGTCACCTTTTCAAAAAAAATGACCATGATATTAAACACCAAAATGATTCATAGGGGGAGCATTAAGAAAGTCTGTTCTTTTCTATTGATCTCAGTGACATGATTTCTGTTGTCCCCTTGGTCTCACCTTGTGGCTTTTCCTTAGGAATTTTTACACCTTTAATTTGGAGAGGGCAGCGTTGCATGTGGACCTCATTTGGTTTTTACATTAATGAATGGCCATTATTTTAATTCATACCTAATTTTAAAAGTCTGAAGGAACAAAAATAAAAACAAAATAACATTCAGCTTAATGTTGGAGAAAGGGGATGTTTATCACCGCCCAGGATACATGGGGACCTTTCTAGAATGCTCAGTTGCTCGGTCTTGCCACTGGGATGCTGGTGTGCCTCAGAGAAGGCAAAATGCAGTCCAAGATGGGGGTCTCAGCTTGTGTTCTCCTGGGGTTTGAGTCAGATGCTGGGATCCTCAATCCCCTGTATGCCCACTAGGGAGCCGGAGGAGGGTTCCCAGGCTCCTGTGTACTCACAAGCCTCGGGGGACGGAGAAGTTGAGAATGGGTATCCACAAGCCCAGATTTCCCCTACGTGCCAGGCAGGAAGGGGATAGCTGAGCCCAGGGTAGTGGTGATGAGATTCGATTTGGTTCCAAGTGAGTCCCGATAGTATGGAAGGCCGCCTCCAGAAGATTTAGGTGCAACTCTTAATAATAAGGCCACACTCCATCCCTATACCCACTGCAGTGATCCTTGATGAAGGAGACTGTCCGTGTTTGATCAAACTGTTTTATTTATGGCGGAAGTGAGTGCATACGCACTAGTCAGGGTAAACCAGAGATTAAATACCGTTTGCAGGAAGGGATGCCCAGGAAAGGAAGCTCATTGGCTAAACACTAGGGCTCTATCATTTGTGTGGTTTTTATGCTGTATAGGTTGTCATGGTCCTGTCAGTGGGGTTTCATGATTATCTTCTCCAGGACAGGTAGACCCTGGCTGGGAGCTGGTTCTAAGGCCTGTCATTCTCAGTTATGAGAATTCCTAGAGTTTTTGAACCTACTTTAACCTTACCAGGTCTCCTGTCTGGTGGCACAGTCCACTTACCCCACACTCAGTTAAAGCTACCTTTTAACGTTCTTTCTGGCATGTTCTTTTCCCTACTAACCATGTCATAGATGTACACTGTGAACAATTTAAGAAGCATGGGCCATAATGAGAAATAACCTCAAAAACCAAAATTCAACTGTGTTTCTACCACCTGAGTATGTTTCTCTTTTTCTTGTGAGTTTTTTCTCTTTTTGCACAGATAAGTGCATTTTAAGTGAGCACAATGTTTTCTGATCCACATCTGTACTCATGAGCACCTTCACGGTCACCAACATTTGCACTGTGATAGTCTCTAGAACATTGACAGCCCACACCTCTCAGTGATGCTGTCTCACTGTGTACCAGCATCACAGCTGGAACAGCTGTACTTTACAAGTCGAAGGAATAAGTCAATGTGGATTTGACTCATCTTCAGGCTCAGATAAGTTCCCTGGGACTACAGTTCTGCCTTTTGTTTCCTGCTCCATTCCATCTCAGTGGCTTCGAGGCGATTGTAGGCTAATGGGAGAATAAAGTGGACCTCTCAAATAATCATGCTCACTGGCAATAACTGGAAAATAAAGGGGCAAACTATTATAGAAGGCTCATGGTGTTTTTACCAAACCACTGGCAAATCTGCCTACATGCTTGAAAGCAAAGAATTAAGAAATCTTTATTCACTTTTTAAAATTCTTTGCCTTTTGACAAATACAGAGGGGGACACTCTCAGTCAACCATTGAACCAAGCACAGAATCCCCAATGGGGGAGCTAGAGAAAGGACCCAAGGAGCTGAAGGGGTTTGCAGCACCATAGGAGGAACAATGACATGAGCCACACAGTACTCCCAGAGCTCCCAGGGACGAAAACATCAACCAGAGAATGCACATGGTGTTACCCATGGCTCCAGAGGCATAAGCAGCAGAGGATGGCCTTGTTGGACATCAAAGGGAGGAGAGGTCCCTGGTCCTGGAAAGGCTCAACTCAGCAGTGTAGGGGAATACCAGGACAGGGAAGCAGGAGGGGGTGGATTGGGGAACAGTAGGAGGGGAGATGGCTTATGGGACTTTTGAGGGAGTGGGGGAAACCAGGAAAGGGGAAATCATTTGAAATGTAAATAAAAAATATATCTAATAAAAAATAAAAAGAAAAAAATCTTTGCTTTCAGAATAATTTTTTAAAAGAGAAATGGGATCATTTATTTCTATCTTTTCACAATTAAAACAAAACAAAAAAAAAAGCAAAACAAACAAAACGCAAACCAGAATGGGGCTGGAGAGAAGACTCAGCAGTTAAGAGCACTGACTTCTCTTTCAGTGGTCCTGAGTTCAATTCGCAGCAACTATGTGGTGTCTCACAACCATCTGTATTGGGATGTGATGCTGTCTTCTGGTGTGTCTGAAGACAGCAACAGTGTACTTACATACATAAAATAAATAAATAAATACATCTAAAAACAAACAAACAAAATGGATGGGCTGCATGCTCACGTCACCCCATTAGCTTCCCAGGACCAAAGAACCCCAGTTTTGCCCTTCCAATAGCCCATTGCTCCATCTTCAAAATGTCAAGTCACAGCCTGAACAGAATGTGGTACCTCAGCCATGGCCATGGGGACAGGGTCCTTTTCTAAACAAGGGGTTCTGGTTTTAAGACACATACTACTTTTGAATATGACCTCAATGCGTGTCCAGAAAGGTTACAGGAGGAAGGAGATAAACACATCCTTTGATGTCTTCACACAGGCAGAGGGATGCTCATACTTTGATTAAAATATCACACATATGGCTAAGCTGGCTTCCCACCTGGCCTCTAAAAAAGGAACATTAGACAGTGACTCTTTGTAGTCTGCAGGGCAGAGAAAGAGCTGTGCTTTGAGGGTGCATTTAAGACAGGTTCAGAAGGTTGAATGGAAAGAATCTATAAACATTCTCTCCTGTAAACTCTTAAGTAAGCTTGGTAAGTAAAGCATCAGTGTTTCTGTCAACATGTCATCTACCTTCTCCAAGGAGGTTTTGGTACATATGTTAAGCAGAGAAATAGGTTCAGATCCTTTGAAGTATTGCATTGATTAATTAGCCTGGCATTTGCATTTTTGGCTGTGCTTAATAAAGTGTTTGCTGAACTGGACAGCAATATCCTCTAACTCTCTTTCTGCCCCTTCTCTTTTTTCTCTGCCATCCTTCCTGTCCTTCTCTTCTCCTTTGTCCCTATTCCCTTTCCCTCCCTCTCCCTCACCTGCTGTCTGTATCTATTTCTCTTTATCTCATTCTCTCCTGTCTCTCTGTGCTGTCTCTGTGTTTCTGTATATCTCCCTCTTCTTACCCCTGACATGCAAGCGCGTGCACGCATGTGTATGCGCGAGCACACACACACACACACACATACACACTTTGAAAGATAATCCAGTACTACTTGATTATAACAAGAATGATCTATTTAAGACATTAGATAGTCAAAAATTGTGCTAGACAGTTACAAAGATACAAACACAGACTTATAGTTAGAAGAGCCATGTAGATACCCTAACCCAATGTTTTCTTTTTAGTTAAACAGAAATAAGGAGTTTAAGGAATTTAAATTGGTTTTACACACTTCTGCTTCAAAGATATTTGGAGAAAGACAGAAAAAAGGTACATACTATTTAAAATTGAGGTAGGGGATCTGACAGTTATAACTGAAAGAAGAAAAACCAGCAGGGTAGAAGCAAGAGTCAGGATCAATACTCTTATTAAATACTCAGTGACCTTATCCCCTCTGGGTTTCCATTTTTTCTTACTTTCAGGGTTATGCTTTCTGTGTTAAATGAAGAAAACAAACAATAATGAAAGAGTCCCTTGACTGTGACTGGAATCGATGTATTTAATGTGCTTTCTAATATTTACTGTTCATGTGTTCTCACTAGATCCATATGCAAGTAAGGGAGGGCTCTAAGGGGGAAAGAGCTGTAGAGAGTCATTCATAATTTTTCTTATAGAATGTGACAGTTGATTTCACTTCAATCTTACAGCCCGTTTCCCTGCACAACCATGTGGCAGCGTTTCATACATGCTGGAATTCAGAACATGGCAAGCACCCAAGCCTGCCAAGGGCTCTGTGTGGTGTCATTCTGCTTTATTTTAAATGTCACACTCTGCATTGTTTCCTGAATAATAGGCATTTGTGACTTGACCCTGCATGGCTGTACCATCCCACTTTAATGTTAAGGCAAGGTACTTTACAGTCCTGATCCCCATTTAGGTCAGTAAATGGAATCTTCACAAACTCATTTTACCTTTCTTCCCAGGCCTGGTTAATCTCTCCTTACCATGCATCCTCGATATGTCTTCTTTCTCCATAACTAATGCTCAGATACACCTGTGTTCTAATAAAGGCAACCAGGTCTCTTTTGGTGCCTAAATGCTTCCTGAGTGTTGTACTTTGAGTTGGAGTCTGAATCATCCTTGTAAGTTTCCCATTCATTCCTGAACTCCTCCACAAATATGTCTAACTTAGAATGCATTGCTAGGTGCAAGGATCATTTTTAGATTCAAGTTTTGTATTTATTATAAATCAAGAGCAGAAATCTAGAGAACACACACTATAATTTTGTTGAAAGAATATCTTAAATTCTATTTTAGTTGAAAATGTTGTACTATTTATCTTGTTCATAACTGAAACCATTAACCAGGAGAATATGAAATAAAAAGACACTGTTTATCTCACAGCACTTTCCCTGCCCTGACTCCTGAATTCTTTCTGTCCCTTCTTCTGGATCCTTCCTGAGCTGTGTGTGGGTGGGTTGGTATAAATGTCCCATCTATATCTGTGAACTCACAATCACTTATTAACAGTGCTTTAAACAATAGCACTTCTGCATTAACCACTACATGTAATATTCTCTGACCAAAACTGTGAATATGGGAATCCATGGATATAAACACAGATATTTAGAAAACAGTTTGAAAAATATCACCATCTGGAGAAAAACAACAGCAATAGGTTCTCCCTTAGGGCATATGGCTTGCCTAGCCATAGCTTTTGACAATGTTTATAGTACTAGGAGTAAATTCCCTGCTGTGAAAGAAACCTTAAATCCAATTAAAAGGGGATTGGTTAACCCTTTAAAGTCATGATGCTATTGCACCAGTAGGCACCTCTTGCCTCACAGGTATAGCTCTGGGTAAGACCTCACAGGTAGGTATAGCTCTTAGCAGGAGAGATACAGCTCTGGGTAAGACCACTGATGCCTGTTATACTCCTTTCAGCTACACAGTACCTTTCAGCTACACAGTACCTTTCAGCTACACAGTACCTTCCAGCACTACAATGTAAATAAAAAGGCTTTCGTGGGCAGCTAAAGGTTGACTTCTCTGTGTTTTTAAGCCGAGATGTGGGGCATCTTTGGCCACAGGGTCTTACTATATAACTGTTGGTGACAATAGCCTGCATTGTTTTGGATATCTCTGGGACCTCCCTGCACAAG
Organism: Apodemus sylvaticus; assembly: GCF_947179515.1. NCBI lineage: Eukaryota > Metazoa > Chordata > Mammalia > Rodentia > Muridae > Apodemus > Apodemus sylvaticus. The sequence goes on along the minus strand of NC_067484.1, from coordinate 54,591,213 downwards.
GACTTATAAGGAGGTAACCCTTGCCTGCTACTGAGATTTTCATTTAATAAAACTCATGTCTTCTTGGAGCCACTGTGTCACTATTGTGTGATACTTTGGCTCAGTCACTTGTACATTTTTTTTGTAAGTAGCTTACAATCTAACTGAAACTTATATGGCATCCTTGGTTTTGGCTACCTATCCTGTGTCCCTTCTTTACCCCTACTCCTTTCCCTATCCTTACCTACCCAGTATTCTCCCCTGCTCTTTTAGTTCACATTATGCTCTATCAAATCCTCTTACATATTTTTCTCAGACTGCCTGACAACAGGCTTCCAAGTAACTTCCTCACGCACACTTCACTTTGGCTAAACTTTCCCTGGCCCCTCATTTTTGCATCATCATCACTCTACTCTCTTTTGATTTCTCTGTCCTCAGTTTACCCTGTCTCAGCTTCCATTGCACTGGTATTCTCCTGCTTCTCTCTCCAAACATTTCTCCTCACCCTATGCCTATAGTCCATTTCTAGATCTCCAGATTAAAGACATGTTAAATGCATAAAACAAAAGATTTGAAATGTGCATACATACACACAGAGACAGAAAGACAAAGAGATGCATAAAATGAACAAATACATGTGTTTAAAAAAAAAAAACAGAAAGAAGCCCTAAAATTGGAATAACCAAGTCTTAAAGGATCACAATGAGGTTTTTATGCTCAGGGTTTGAATAATTACTAACAACAACAACAAATTCATGACTCTAAACTGAAAGTCATGGCATTAATAAAAAGAAGACTGGAAGCTGAAGGAAAATAAGAATTTTCAGCTTAAAGGAAATTTAATATTTTGGCATGTAGAATATCACATTTATTTGTTTCAATGCTTTATTATAGAAAAGTAAGAAGAGAAAAGAGAGAGAAGTAAAGAGAGAAAGAAGAGATAGAGAGATAAGAGCTGGCCATGACCACATGGAAGAGGGGAGAAGAATGGGGCAAGAGGGGGGACAGGGGGACAAGAGCCCAACAGCAAGAGAGAAAAGCAAGAGGGTGAATATCACATCAATTGTATCACTGCTATTGAGGTTTTCTTATAGACAGGATCTTTTTTCACAAAACTGTAAGAAGACACCCTGTAGGTGATAAGGTGGAGGGTTTGGATCCTGTCTAGATCACCAGAACACTGTAGCAACAATGGAGCCCAGACTGGAAACCTATGAACTAGGAAAAAGGAAATTTCCATTTTTCATAGTTCATGCAAAGTTTCTCTATGTGGTCACATTCTTTACAACCTTTACACACTTCGGTAATAAACTGTTTCCTTTATATTTAAAAATCATAGAAAACACAAATGTAAAATTTATTACCTTACTACCATCAATTAATTCTTGTTAATGTTTTGATTTATATTACATTGCTTTTAATGGGTGTGTATAATTTATTCTTCTTTACAAAATTGGTGTTAAATTCTACATTTTGTTTTTCTATTGGATTTTAAGATTAAAAGTATTATTTGACATGTTTTCTAGATATCAAATGTATTTTCACTTACATATTTAAATAGCTCAACTGAATTTCCATTTTTATAGGTCACAGGTAAATTGTCTTCTAGACACAATCAGTATATAGTGACAAAGACTAAAAATAAATAAATAAAAAGTTATTGATTTATTTTTTTAACATTAAACAACGTGAAAACACACATTCTACACAAAGTCAAAAAGAATTAAGTGCTCAACATTTTTTTTCTCCCAATTTGAGTAACTCAAGGGAAGGAAGGAAGTTTCCTGTTAGTACTGTATTTAGAGCATGCCAGCTGTATTTGTTGGTAAGAGGGCCATATCTACCATTGTTCTTATTGGAATGAAGTGATTTGCTTGGATTATTCAGAATCTTCTTAACTATGAATCTCTTTCTTCTTCTAAAGAGAGAAGTTGAGTCAATATTGAGTCTGAAACAATCTTCACAGAGTCCAGGGGAGCGGCAATCTTTGTAAGAAGCCCATCTTCTCAGCAATGCACTCTCTGTTCTCATTAGTGACATCAAAATGTCCTTTCTTTAGTCACATGGCCTCTAAGCACATTAGGAATGTGGTCTGCAATGGTTCCATATAAACTGAGAATGAATCGATTCTGCTTAGATTACATTTGGCTATATAGTCAAAGAATGATGTTCCCAAGCAAGAGGATTGTACAAAATAGAGCTAGCTAATGGTTTCAAACTGTGCATATGGTAGTAAAATTTCACAAAGCAGGTGACTGTCATCTGGAGACACACACTGCCTTTCTATATTTCAAGGTCTCTGGCTAAGTCATCTAGGCTTGGCTTTCTACTCTACAAATAGAAAATAGAAAAGAATATGCCACCATCTGCTGATGGGTGACAGTATATGCGTAGTCAATGATACAGGTACATCAAAATAAACCAGGTGTTTTCTAGCCTGACATTGGACAATGGGCTCTTTCAAACCTAAGCAGGATAAACTCTTGAAGGTCACAAAGGATCAATACCCTCTGCTGCATGGTGTTGCTCGTTTTTCCCTCATTTCTGAGTGTAGCACTGCACCCACAGATGTAAAATGTAAACAAACTAGCTATAAATCAGCAAGAGGCAAATGACTACTTCTATAGAATTTTGACCAGAGACAAAGCTTCATTACTAACTCCATCCTTAAAATCCAGGATTTCCTTTTAATTATTTCTAGAGTTTGGGCATCTGAATCAAAACACTGGAAATTCTAAGTATTACAGGTGATTGCATTAAAGGAAATTCCTTCAAAGGGCATAAGATAGTACTCAATAGTGGAATGTCATCCTATACTTGAAAGGGACTATCATCAAGACATGAAAGACACCAAGTACTGAAAAAAGAAATAAACCAAGTCTCTTCTAATACAGCTGACATCCAAGTATTCCCTAGCATACAAAAACAACTTCATAGTTTATTTATGCTAAGGAGATACAGAAGCCACTGGAGTTGTGTGGTTATTGCCTTTATTAGAGGGTCACTACAACAAGACAGCTGTTGCTGAAATCCTAGAAATTGCAGAGTAACCATTTTCATAAATAGAATTATCTAGCAACTTCATAAGTATTGAAGTTTGGAGTATATTACATATATTTTAAAATATCTAAATCCTAACTCTCTCTCGTCAGTGCAGGTTAGTTAAATCGTAAAATGGGGAATTCTCATGGAAACTCCCTACACAGACTTTTAATAAATCCCACATTTGTTATCATTATAAACATTACATTATCATTTAGCATTACAATGTAATTGTCAAGGGCCAAGTATGGATGTAGCCCAGTGGTTAGGTATTGGCCTACCATATATAAGACATTGAGCTCAAATACACCCCAACACACACACACACACACACACACACACACACTTATTGATCAGTTTGTTACTGAAGAACTCATTGCTAGAATGACATCATAACCTATATTTTGCAAATTCACACTCATTTTTAAAGTTTAAAGGTTTCCATCAGTATTCTAGCATTAAAATCCGAATACTCTTTCGTTTTGGATAATACCTTAAAATTGGTTACCTTTGACCTTAACACTCATTGTAGGGTCATGAGTATGGATCAGCGATTACTAGAGAAAAAAGTGTATGGGTTTGTTGTTGTTGTTGTTGTGGTTGCTGCTGTTGTTATTTTGGAAGGTGTTTCTCTCTATGAAATGCTGCACAGGCAAGCTTGATAAGGACTGAGGGTGAGGAATTTTGCTGGGTTTACATTTAAAATGTGGCTATGCTGAGAAGTAGTTTCCAGGGGGAATATTTCCAATTTGAAGCAGAAGGCAAGATGAAAATACCACCTTTTTTTTTCCCTAAAGCACATGCTCACAGCCTATTTCAGACATAATACTCTCAGCAAATTTTTCTCCTTGAAAATAACAGCAATGAGTTGTTTTCTGACCAGATCATGTCAGCTAAACTTCTTTAGATTTTTGTTATGTTTTGTTTGTTGTTGTTGTTTATTTCTTAACTACAATTTAATTCCAGGATTCCTAGAAGGACAGTAAACACTATGAGACTTACATGCTACCAAAAAAATAAAGACCCTTTCTTTTTCCTTAGGTTTTGTTATACAGATAGGTTTCCTCCATTACAGGTGGGATCCAACAGCTATACATTCTGTCTTCATGTGTGCCAAGCATAACCATCAATTTCAAGTCACTCTCATTATAGTTCACTTCAAAACATTCATAAAAACAGAATGCTGCCTTCATTTATTAATGTTGTGACATGCATTTTTGTCTTGCCTTGCTTTTTGAATATAGATATGAAAGAATAATTTGTTTATAATTAGTGAATTTAGTTGAGTCACTTCTTAAATAGTAGTAGAGATGTGAATGTATATCACACATCCCATGCTAATAATTAATAATTAAATTACTAGTTTATTTTAGTTAATTATAGCAAATTATGGCACAGCCTTAATGCTGTCACATTCAACTTAAAAGTCAGTTTTCAAAGGGAAGTGAAAGGAGCCACAGAAGTGTTGACAGCCTTTGTTATGCCTCAGCACCTAGTGAACCAACAATCTTTCATGGCGGCAGATTACTAAATGTTGTGCTTTGTAGCTTTAACAGTTCGGTTTTCTCTTTCAAAATCTTAACAGCAACCTGAGACTATTGCTCATATGTATAAATCCTATCTATTTTGTTCTCTCAGATTGTTTATTTGGAGTGCCAGAGAACGAATTCAGAGCCTGTGGCATGCTAATTAAGGGCTTTCCACTGGGCAACATCCCCAGGATTATAGGACACATTGACAAGATGAGACTCTAAAAATTCTATAGTGGAAATCTCTTCTGAAATCAGGGGCCTAAGGCCTGTCTGTTCATCTGTCTGTCAGCTTCTCAGTGTGCCAGTCAAACAGTCAACGAGTCACTACTGGACACATATGTGATGAAGAGCACCTAACATGAGATCTTAGTCCTTTGTGCTCTGAAAGCTTGTGTTCTAGTGGATGGCCAACAACTGTTTCCCAAATTACAGTGGTTGTTCTGTATGATAAAGAAGCCCTGTCCCCAGAACACTGTGCAGGGCATGCCCAGGAAACCTCTACATACAGTTCAGATTGAAAATATACAAAGAAATAGCCAATTGAGATTTAGACTCTTAACTGTTGGAGAATTCAACCACTCATTTTTGAGAAGGTTGGGAGTCAAATAACCAGGTTTTCATTGGAAACGTAAATATGTTTAATGAACACAGTGAAAGTCAAATGATGAAAGTGGGTCTTGGTTTATTTTGGAAAGTCTTTAACAGCTGATACATGTTGTTTGAATATAGCTCCTAATACATGTGAACTGGTCACAGGAGTTAACGCCACAGAATGCAGCGCTATCACACTGAAGAAATTGACTTGACTCTCAAAGAGATTTCTTCTAGGTTTTGTTCTGTAATTGTTGCTGATGCCTGTACTTTGTGACTCTCCTAGTGATTCAGGCAGGGATTTATTTCACTGGCTTGGGTTTAACATTCGTTTATTGTCAGCAGACAAGAGATGACCAAGGTGAATTTAACACTCACTGTAAGATCCAGTGGCAGGTAGGACAAGAGCTACTATTTCCTAGAATAAAGCTTGTCTTACAGCTGCTGTAAATCAAGGAGGTCCTACCTACATAAGAAGTATTTAAAACCAAAGTGGAATGACTCCTAAGTAGGAAAGGACAAAACAAAAGAAATCCAATTATCCAAACCTATACACAAATGGAAAATTTAACGGAGACTCACTGATGTGAAACGATGGCCACCATATATAAAGTGAATGAAATATGGGCCATTTGTTAAATTGTATGTCTGAGTGTCTATCACTCAGACAGTGAATATGGGGAAAATGCAGAGTGACTATCCCTGTATGCTAACAGCAATTATTTCTTAATAGGAAGCTTACAGAAGACACTTCATTCTCCCTTTATATATTACTGTATTTTTCCCTCTACAATAAGAATATACAATTTTAAAGAGAACAAAGTCACTGAGAAACAAAGTAAATTGTGTTAGTAAAATGTGCCTTAAGTAAAACATCTTCATTGCAGTGATCTCAGCTTTATTACAGCTAATTCATTACAGACTAGTTTTCCCAAAGAGGTAGTTTAAGAAGCACGATTCACTTGGCTACAGCTGAATTATACCAACTGTCATAAAATATATGCCATATTATTAGTAACAGTAACAGCAATAATAATAACAACAGAATAGTCAGCCATATGGCAGATTTCTGCCACAACTTAAACCTAAACCTAGAGTACTGAGCCAGGATGATATCAATTTCTCACTTTAAATATTATAAATTTTATCACAAAAAAATCCTGAAAAAAATCACACACTACAATAAGAAGACTTGAAGTCTATAAAACTCAAAAAACTTGAACACAGTTAAAATAGAAATTCAGAATGCAAGCTGTGAAAACTTACATTAAATTTAACACTTTCAGCATCAAATATGTTTAATGCACTCATCCACCATCAAAACAAAATATTCATAAGACAGCTGGAAAGCAATCAGCCTGATATCCTCTTTCATTACTCTTCCCATTACCTGCTCTCAGCCTTGCCTTCAGGAGTGGTATTTCAAAGTTAGCCTGGGTTGTGTAACAAGTTCTAGGTTTACATACACTAAGTAGCAAGACCCATCTCACACAAAATACGTATCTGTGTATATATATATATATATATATATATATATATATATACATATATATATATATATATACATATATATATATGAATACAACTCCATCTCACAAAATATGTGTGTATATATGAATATATATTAATATGTATGTATATATATGAACATATGTGTATATATTCATATACTATAGTTATATACTATATATCATATATATATATACTATAATGCTTTTAAAGCAATTTTTGATATTTGATATTTTTGAAATGTATAAAGTATTTGTCTAAGAAAATACTTGAATTTTCAAACTTAGAATAACTGTTAACATTTTTTCAAGATAAAGTAGGTACAAAGATGCATAAGCAAAATGGCACAACTGCTCTTAGGATACAGGACTCTTGAGAATATTAATTTGGTTCCACCATCTCTGTGTCAATGTTACCTCCCCATCTCTGTGTCAGTAGAAACCAAAACAACATTGTCATAAACTAAGTATATGGCTGTCTACTGAAAATCTGACTTTCTCCTGGCAATTATCTCTTTGCTTCTGTGATTTATCAAGAAATTCAATTTTTCTCTTAAATATATCAGGTTTATCTTTTTTTAATCTCCTATACACACTTAATCTATTTGTAAAATGACTGTCATCAAAAGCCAGTAAGAGTGCCTGGAATAGTCTAATCTAAATCCAAAAAAAGTAAATCATATAATGCATGTTTTGTATATTCTATATTGTAAATCAAATCTTCAAGTTAATGTATTGGGTCTTCAAACATGAAAGACTTGGGCTATCACCCCTGTTTGATGGTTTTCTAAACACAAACACGGACAAGCTTAGCTTCTCCGAATCAATTTTCACTTACTAAAACCAATCAAAACAACAATTTAAAAAGAGCCTTTCCTGACTTGAGAGAGTGCTGGAATTTAAAGTGATTTTGAGAAGTATACTCACATTATATTCACATAAAATGTATGGGTAATTAGAGTAGAAACTGTACTGTTTCATTGTGAGCAGCTTCACATGTGTGTATCTTATATCCTCCAAGGAAGTTTTATGTTGCTAGTATATGCAAATTCTGCTAATCAGATAAGAGCTCTACAAATAGTTGTTAGTAAAATGCTTAATTCGCTGTTTGAAATACATTTTAATTAATGGAATAATAGACATGTGAAAATGGGGTTATTAACTGACCTCTCTGACCAAAAACTAAGTGTAAAGCTAGTTTATTTATTTCAATGCCAACTAATATTGAAACTTTCAAGATAATGTTGGTTTCTTTTAAGCTCTTACTTTGAGAATTTAAAAAACAAAAAGAAAACATTGAAATTTTCAGGTATTAATGAGAATTACAGGAAGTAGATTTTACTATCCAAATATAAACTTTCAGTCACCCAGAAGCAGACTCATGGAGTGAAATCAAAATTACAGAACATTCTGAGGTCATTGGAAGAATTTGGAAAGATCACATCATGAAGCAGTAAACTAAATGTTTATCCCAATTATAATGGGTTTTAATAAAGACTCACATATTAATAAGTATTTAACTTTAATATTCTAACAGAGTACAAGAGTAGTACTTTCAAGACATAGTTTGAGCAAAAGTCAATAAACTTTTCCTTCTTACTTCCTTTAAACATACCTTGAAACAATAAATTGCATATAGTCTTCATACAATTTTTTTTCTAACACCAATTTGGTAGCTCTTGAATTATTCTACAAAATACTACAGTTTTCAAAATCAGCCATATAATGGAGAGTTATTTTAGTACAACTATTTGACATAACCATCTGTGAAGTTCCTAATAAGCAAAGATAGGCAAATCCCTGCATCCTATTAAGACTATATAAAATAAATTCAGATTGATTATCAATCACTTTCTTCAAAAGTACCCAGATTTGGTAACTAGAAGTACATTACAAAATGGAGTTTACATTCAAAAATGTCAAAATATCCAATGCTAAACAGCTAATCTGAACCCTTCAAAGGACAGTTGACCCTAGTAAGTTAGGTGTGCTTTTAGGAAGAAGCGTAGTCCATCCCAGACAAGCGGATATCTAGACCATAAGCTAGCACTCTTTAATGGCAGAAGAGCATGCATGGCCACACACACTTTCTTGGAAGACTTTTTATGCTTTGTATATTTAATCTTAATTCTTTCTGTGAAGCAGAAGCCCATGGAACACATTCCAGGTTCCAGAAAGTAGCAATTGTCAGTTTCCTACTTGAAAGCAGAATCTCATATGAAACAAGTGGTGCATATACCTCAATTTCCTCTCCTCCAGATTATATAGTTCTGGCTTATTTGTCCTTCTATGGGGTCCAGACCTATATTTGAATGGGATTACCAACAATGAGTTTCCTAACCATGACCTATTGTGATGAGTCTCTCTTTAATCTTTACCAATGCTACCCATACAACCATTTCCTAATTCAGTACAAAGGTAATAAATCAAAGAGCAGGGGTACCTGCTTTCTGTTTATAAAACAGGTCATTTTGTAAGTTTACTGTAGAAATATTTAAACTTTTATTTTAGGGAATCAAAAGTTCCATTCAGTACTATACTCTAAAATCTTTATACTGTTGTATAAATCCTTTTTGCAGGGACATACAAGCCCAGTACCTACTTCCTTGACCTACTTTATAGAGTTGTTATAATTAGGACCATGGTAGCAAGAGCTTAGACGTACGAATACATATCATACATGAGCATATTAAATTAAGTCACTAACTATCATTCTTAACCATAAACCAAATAAGTCTCAGAAAAACAAAACTAAAATACAATGAGATTAAAAATTATAAATTAGGTATAAATATGTAGAATAAGATGAAAGAATCTACTATTCTAAATTTAAAATATATCCTCAATGGCAGTCATGGTGGGAAGGTTGGTAGACACAGTTCACGTATTTGATGCATGTAATATTACTAATACATTTTTACCTGAAAGGATTTTTCTGGCTTTAGTTCAATGAAATCCATTATCCTAGGTGGTAATGGAGCCCTGTACACTCCAATCTCAGGCATCTTTCGTCTCCTGAGCTGCCTTAAAGCCTTAGCATAGTAAAAGGTCAAACAGATACCAGTAAGCATTTATAAACTACAATCGCCCCGTCTCAGCTACAAGCCACATCCTCCTGCCAAGCTTTGCTCGCTCTCCTTCATTGTATGAGCAGACTAAATCATTCTGGAGTCCTAAAGCCATCCTGCTTCCTACTTAATCACTCAGAGAAGCCACCTAAGAACGGAACATTCTGAGAGAACCATAAAATGGTGGTGGACACTGAAGGAATGAGCAACAAATATCTACACAATTAAATAAAATGAATGCCTCTCACCTGCCAGTTCAGCTGGACTGGTTGGAGCACACCATACAGCTATGAAAGGGAGGGATCAGAATTTCAAGCAAACCTATCTGCTTCAACATTTATTTCAGACGATGCAATATGCTAAATAATATTTCAAGCCACCTCCCTTTCCCATCATCGTAAATTTGGGGCCCTCAACATAGGCCCACAAATCCAATTAAAAACAGCCAGGCTATGAATTGGCATCTAGTTCTCTAATACAGAAGAAAACGACAGGCATCTGTCCTAATTGGCCACAATGAACCTAAGGGACAATAACAAGAATAAATGTCACATTAATCCAAATGAAGTCAATGAATAATAATACCAACCAGAAGTCCTGTTCCTAAAACATGCAGTTACTTCCAAGAATGCAACGGCATCAATAACCCATAAAAATCAAGCATGCCGTGCATAGAAATAGGCTCCACAAATGCAACACACCTGCAAAGTAGCATGTGCACATGCGATGTGTATGTATGTAGATGTGTATGTTCACAATTAAATAACATCCTGAAAAAGAAACTCTGGATCTCGGAAATGTTTTTTTTTTTTCAACAAGAATATGTTAAAGTGTGAAGCAGAATGCCTAATTCCGGAACCACGTTATCACTAGAGCAAATAAATAAAATCACCTTATAATTAGGCCAACAAGGTTGAGACACCAAATGTGTTCTTGAGGGAAGGCCCAACCCTGTTTGTGAGACCTGCAAAGGAGACGATTGCTTTCAACTACATTTTCCTCTTGTGTGCTCCTTTCCACCCACTGATTTTGTTGCTAAGCTTGAGAGGAAAGGAATCCGGCAGTTCTCTTAGTATTCTGAGCCAGTTTGTGATAAAAATCAAAACATCATTTTTTCCCCCTAAAACACAAGCGGATGCCTTCTCACTCCTCTGCAGACAACCTTCCTCTCTCTCCATCCTCATCTCTGTCTCCATACCCCCAACCCCCCTCCTAGTCTGAGAGACGCGAGTCATTGTTTAAGTCTAGGCCACAGATATATACACAAGTCATTTAATAACCAGCTAGATCAAGAAGGTAGCCCCTCTGCCTTCTACTCACCATGCTGAGACCAGGAGAAGATGCTGAAAGGAGGGAGGGCCGCACACTGAATCCATTTTTCTTGTGACCCGGTCGGATGCCGCCTCTGAACCCAACATCAGCAGCGGCTGCCAGGATTTTTCCCCTCCTTCTCTGGTTGGCGATGGTGCGATAGGAACCACCCTTTCCAGCTCCACTAGAGTACCAGCAGCAAAGGCGGCAACAGCAGCAGCATCACTGGAGCCTCCTCCCTCTTGGAGGATGGTGTGAGCTCAGAATCAGCCAGGAACTTGCAGCAGACACCTCTTCAGGCTCCTCCTTCCCTCCCCACCCCCACAGCCCCACCCCTGCTGCGGTAGAAGCAGCCGGCCCGGCAGCTGCTGGTTGTCATGGCAATAGCCAATTGCAAGTGGCAAGCTAAGGGGGAAGGGAGAGGAGCTAGGCAATCTGCAGGGGTTGGAGTAAAACTAAGTCCCTGACTCTGAGATGCTCTTGGTTTCTCCTAATCTAAACTCTAGGTCGCTTTGAGAGGCGCCAAGGGTGAAAAGATACGAGCAAGAAACCGAGTCGAATCTAAGTTATAGGTTGAAATATACCAAACAGTTTGGCATCTATTTGTACTGTTTATAGAGTTTTGCACTTTGTATTGGAAGAAATAAACTAAAAAATTATGTGAGAGATTGTTATCACTCCAAAGTTGTGCGTCCTTGATACCATCTCTTGTTCAGTGCCACTCGAGGTTGCTAACTTAAAACAAACAAAAACAAAGCAAAACCTGCTGGACTTTGCAATAAACCTGGTACCTGCTACGTTCCTTTACATGTGAGAACATCAGTTGGTTCTCGGATCACTTGATTCCAATGTTTATGCAAGTCGTCCCCTGAAAACGACCTGGCGATGTTGGCAACACCCATGAGGAAAAGGAAGTTGGAACAAAACAAACCGGAAATACCTATGAACAACCACGGCTCTCAGCAGCACTAGACAGTGGACAGTTCCAAACCTGTCCTGCTTCAGACTCCTGGAGCGAACATTCACAAGCAATTCCACGCTACTTCCACGGATGCCCTTTCAGAGTTCCGAAGCCAGCTGTCAGTCAGGGTTGTAGGTAAGAGAAAATCAAGAGAATGTGCAGTGTTGAGTTCTGTTCTAGCCATAAATTATAGATGACACTAGAATTTGTCTCGGGCAGTAGTTGTAAAGATTGATTGAGATAATGCACTAAAAGCCCTTGGCGTGTAGTAAGCACACAGTAAATATTTACTATTATTAGCAAGAGCTGTAGAGAGGTACACTGTAGACATCACTTAATCTAAAAGCTTTAAGGGAAGGATATAGCAATTCCAGGTAGAAGAGAAGATGCTAACTAAATGCATGATAGCTGTGATGGCTGGCGATAGAGGCGGCCAAAGTGACCAAAAGCGCGAGTATTCTAAAAAGTTTCATGCTTTCTAAACTTTGAAAATTTAGAACATTGTAAATCTTGGACAATACAGCTAATTTTGAAAATTGATATACAAATAAAATAAATGTCAACTTGATATTTAAAAACTAGAGTCTTCTAAGACTTCAATTTGTTCCAGTGTCCTCTTTCCTGCCATTCCTCTGAAGAACAAGGTTAATTTTTATGTTTAACTCATGCAGTTACTTACAGATTCAAGTGAACTGACACAGGTGTCGGGAATCCTAGTAGTTCAGGCTCCATTTCCAGTATTTCTTAAAGCTATTATTTAAGGCAAATTTAACTTTTCTGGACCAATGTTTCTTCATTTGTATAATGAACATACTGTAAGCTCTCATGAGTCATTATGGGAAGCACAGTGTCCAATGAACAGTAGTTGCACATCAAATATTGTCTATAATTATTGCGATGTATTCATAGGCATACTTTTGAACATATAAGAGGATTTTTTTTTTCTGGTTAGAACCTTGATGCCACAGGCATGTTCTGACAACACTGAACATTAAAGATAACCATGCAGTGAAGGGAAGGGAACAGCTCATTCTTAGCACTTGATATCTGAGTCCCCTCCAAAAGAGAGCCTGCCTCTTGATTTGGGCCCTTGTCTTTAGCCTCCAGATTACAGCCCTTGTCTCTAGCCTCCAGATTACAGCCCTTGTCTCTAGCCGAAGCTGCCACACATGGCCTGCTCACACTTAAGTACGGCAGCATAGGAGTGATTGGGGTATGCATTTTATTTCTTCTTCTATGTTCTGTCTGGTTTTCTTCTGTCCCCTCAGAGGTGTTCTCAAAGAGAAAGGAGAGAAGAGGCTGCTAGCTAAAAAGTAGGGACCACAGGGATTCGGCGAGCCCTACCATGGACAGAGCTTCTCACCATTTTCTCCCAGAGCTGACCTGGACCAGGGAACCTGAGAGCCTCTGATGTTTGAAAACCTTGCAAACTTAATCACTTTAAGACACCCTGCCTCCTCCCCTGCTCCTCCTGTGCCCCCATACTCCTGCTTGCTAGGGATATACAACATTATCATTATTTGTTAGTATTTGCTTTAAACATTTAGAAAATTATTTATTATTTACTTCACCTTATAGCTGTTGGGCTTTTTTAAAATGAAATTTGTTTCTGACTTCAACAGAACATGATAAAATTTTGTAAAGTTAAAAAGATTGGCCCCAGAGCCAATAAACTCAGCAAAAGCAACCAGACTGAAGAATTATTAGTAGATCCAACCTAGCTTTGAAGAAAGACTGTGTATTAAAATAAAAAAAGCAATGAAAAAGGAAAGAAAGTAATGACACTATAGAAAGAACCGGAAAGCCAATTCTTAGTAAAATTCCTCAACTACACATAACACTTTTAACCAAGAAAAGAAAATTTTTAATTTCACTCCATTTTGTTATGTACACATTTATTTTAATGTGCTATAACATATCATATCAATGTGTTATAATAACCATATCATACCATACTGTAATAATTGCAAATTATAATATAGTTTAATGTACATACTATAGTATATTCCATAGCATCACATATAAGGTCCCATGTACTTTTAATTATGTGCCATATAATTAACTTTTTGCCTTTAAATGTTTCCTTACTTAAGCTAATTTTTTGACCATTTCTTTCATGACTACTGTATTTATACATTTATCTGCGTTTATCTGTTTTCCCCCTTCAGCGTTTCCTTTGTTCTCATTTTCTCTTTCAAACTTCTGAACACATTTTCTTTAATTATTATTATTATACATATATATGTATATATGTATACATAGATGTTATATACATATATATATATATATAAAGTGTGTGTTTGCGTGCGTGTGTGTGTGTGTGTGTGTGTGTGTGTGTGTGTACAGCCTGCTAAATCCATTGAGTGTTGCTTGTATGTATATGCATTTAAGGATGACCTCTTAAGATCGGATAACCTATCATGGAATTTGACCCCAGAGAAGACTGAATCTTCTTCTCTTGCAGTCATTAATTGCCTATAACTCTTCACAACTGCCATGTGAGATTAACCTGCCTGCATTAGCATGTCAGCTGATGCTGTCGCTATGCAGGTCTTGTGAGCTGACCAGATTGCTGAGAATTCATGGATACAGCTTCCCTGCCGTATATAGAAGACACCATCTTGTGGAAGACATCCTGGTGTTCTGGCTTCTACAATTGTAGATTAATCAGTTGGCATTGGACACTGTACAGTAAGTTTTCTCTGTATTTTGAATAATTTTGGATTTCTCTAAATGTCTCCTTTTGCTTCCATATGAGTAGTAAGTATGAAAGAATATAATTAGGACCATTTCTTTGACCTTTTTTTGCCATTCATGTTTGGTTCTATACTAGGTCTCTTGGCTATAGAGTCTCTGATTCCTAGACCTCCAGACAGGGTTAGTGTGGGCCTTCTTAAGGCATGAGTCTCAAGCTGGACCCCAAATGTCATCATAGAAGCTTTATCCAGCAACTCATAGAAACAGATCCAGAGACCCATACCAATCATAGGTAAGAGCTTGGAGAATCCTGCAAAAAGGGAGAAATTTTAAGAATTTAAGAGCCAGATGTGTCAAGGACATTATCCACTGACATGCTAATGCAGGCAGGTTAATCTTACAGGGCTGTTGTGAAGAGTTATAGGCAATTAACGACTGCTAGAAAAGAAGATTCAGTCTTCTCTGGGGTCAAGGACATCACAAGAAAACTTACAGAATCAACTAACCTGGGCCATAGGGCCTCACAGAGACTGAGCTGCTAACCAGGGAGATTACATGGGGCTGACCTTTTATGAGCCTCTGCACATATGTTACAGTTGTGTAGCTTGTTCTTCTCATGGGACACCTGAAAGTGGGGCAGAGGTTTTCCCTGACTCTGTTGTGTGCCTTTGGGACCCTTTCTTCATACTGGATTGGTTCATCTAGCCTTAATGGGAAAGGTGGTGCCTATTCGTACTGCAACCTGATATGCTATGGCTGACTGATATCCACGGGAGACCTGCCCTCTTCTGAAGGGAAATGGAGGAGGAGTGGATGGGGTGAAGGACTAGAATGAGAGGAGGGAAGGAAAGCCAAGATAGATAGATAGATAGATAGATAGATAGATAGATAGATAGATAGAAGATGATGGATAGATAAATAGCTAGCTAGCTAGATAGATAGATAGATAGATAGATAGATAGATATTTAAACTTAAAAAAAAAAGAACCTTTAATGAAATGTGAGAGCTACACTTACCAGGGAAATCAAGTGTAGAAGCTTCAGGAACAGACCTGGACCTGGGAGGGTGAGGACAGCGAGAGGGTAAGGTTTTTGGAAGTCGATCAGGCAAAGTTAGTGAATGAGCTCCGTATCAGAGCCAGGCCTGGGAATGGAGTATTGGTGCAAGTAGGCTTTGTTCTAGGATAACTCTCCAGAGGAGACTTGGAAACTTTCCTTTCTCTTTACTAAATGTCTCAGGCATTTATTTAACATAATATGAAGCTGAGGAATATACTTTTCATTCTTCCTTCCTCAAGAAGCCTCTTTGTCTGGCTTGTCTCCTTAACCTCTGAGAGCTTCTATAAAACTTCAGGTGTCTTTGAAGCTAAGATTAACATTACCACTGACATCAAGCCAGGCATGGTGGCTTTTGCTTCTAAACCTCCACATGAGAGGGAGGGACAAGAGGATCTTTGAAAATTTAAAACGAGCCTGATGAATGGAGTGAGACTGTGCCAAAACAGCACCAATTGTTGAGATGGCACTTGCTGTCCTATGGTTTCTATCACTGTGGAGAGACACTGTGACCACAGCAACTCCTATAAAGGAAGCCATTTTATTTGAGGCTCCCTTAAAGTTCTGAGGTTTAGCCCATTATGGCCAAGGCAGAAAGCATTTCAGCACACAGGCAGACATGTTGCTAAAGAAGTAGCTGAGAGTTCTATATCCAGATCCAAAGGCAGCAGGAAGAGAGAGGGATCCTGATGGAGCCTGGCTTGAGCATCTGAAACCTTAAAGCCCACTCCCAGTGACAAGCTTCCTCCTATAAGGTCATGCCGACTTCAACAAGGCCAGACCTCATTATAGTGTCATTGCCTACGAGCTTATGGGAGCAAATTTTATTCAATCAATCATAGCCACAAAGCTGGATGAAGTGAGTTTGATCTCTAGGAGTACATCATGAAAGGAGAGGACCAATTCCTACAACTTCAAGTTGTTGTCTGGTCTCCTCATGTGAATCATAGCATTGTCATAGTCAAAAACACACCCATATACCTCTCTCTCTCTCTCTCTCTCTCTCTCTCTCTCTCTCACACACACACACACACACACACACACACAGATACACAGACACACACACACCACAACTGTACCTCAGAATACACAGAATAAACAAACAAGTATATAAATAACTATGTAGCTAGATAAATGGCTCAGTGAGCACTGTCCTTGTTGAACAAGCATGAGAACTAAGTTCAGATTTCAGCATCTATGTAAAAGCTTAATGTGGAACCACTGGAATGTAAGTCTATCACTGAGGGCAGAGATAACCAGATCATGGGAATTTGCTGACTGCCAGTTTTGCTGTAATGGCAGCCCCCAGGCTCAATAAGAGATCTCCACCATCATGTAGGGAAATACACCCGTGTATATATATATATATATATATATATATATATATATATATATATATATATATATATATACAAACTCTGACATCAGTTTAAGTCATCATCTGGGACATCTTAAGGAAAATATTCATGAGAATGAGGAGTACATGTTCTCACTCACTCCCATTTTACTGTTAGCACTGAGATCAGGACTGATGCTCATTGGTTTACTAATGCACTGATTTAACAGCTGTAACTGCAAGCCGCTACTGTGCATTGGCACTAATTCCCAGAGATCTACCCACAAATCATAATATGAATATTCCATGAAGCTTAAAGTCTAATGATAATTATATGAGTAAGTTAAAAATGAGGTTCAGAGCAGGGAGCTCCACTAATGGATAAGAAAAGAATATAATCTCCATTGGGAGAGTAGGGAATATATTATTGGAGGGATTGTGGGTGGGGTGAAGCAGGCTGTGTGTATGTGTGTGCACGTGTCCTGTAGGACAGAACATCATTTGCTTCTCAATCTTAATCTTTAATCATGTTTGCTCGAAACATGTTCTTAGTACACATGGAACACCAACTGAATTTTATTGAAAGATAATGTCTCATGAAACTCTCAACACACATACAACTTCTTTCCTCTGTTTTTTTTTTGTTTGTTTGTTTTTTTGTTTTTTGTCAATTTGTTTGGAAGATAAAGATTTACCAATATCTAAGGATCTGTGAAGTTGCTAGGATATAAAGGAGGAAAAGCAATCCAAAAATTAGTTTTCTTACAAGATTAGTTTTCTTCCAGTAGAAAAAGACACCAGAGGTACTGACAGTAATGGCTGTTACATTACAGATTTAAAAGTGCATTTCACAATAAAATCTTTGCTTTGATGTGGAAACAAGTAGCAGAGTTTTTTTCATATTTTATATTTTTCATATTTTCACAGAGGAGTCAATTGTAGATGACATGAGTTTACAGCACCAGCAAATCAAGGACTCTTAGTTGGGGATTCTATGACTGCGATAAAAGACTATAACCAAAAGCAACTTTCAGTGGAAAGGTTTTATTTCAACTCATTCCTTTGCAGTTTATTATTTAGGGAAGTCAGTGGAGAAATTCAAGGCAGGAACAAATATAGACACTATGGAGGAGTGGATGCTTTTAGGACTGTTAACCATGGCCTGGTCATTCTTCATTTTTATACCATTCAAAACCATGGGCCCAAAGGTGGCACCACCCCTAATAGAATGATGCCACTGTCTTAGTCAGGGTTTCTATTCCTGTACAAACATCATGACCAAGAAACAAGTTGGAGAGAAAAGGGTTTATTGAGCTTAAAGTTCCACACTACTGTTCATCACTAAAGAAAGTCAGGACTGGAACTCAAACAGATCAGAAAGCAGAAGCTGATGCAGAGGCTATGGAATGATGTTACTTACTGGCCTGCTTAGCCTGCTCTCAGAATACCAATAGAACTCAAGAATACCAGCCCAGAGAGGGCACCACCCACAAGGGGCCTCTCCTCTTGATCACTAATTGAGAAAATGTCCCACAGCTGGATCTCATGGAGGCCCTCCCCCAACTGAAGCTCCTTTCTTTGTGATAACTCCAGCCTGTGTCAAGTTGACACACAAAACCAGCCAGTACAATTGACCTCTTGTCAACTCGACACACAAACATCACTATTAAGCCTCAACCCTTACTTTCTTATTAACCCAAGCCTTAACCCAAGATCTAAATAACTTTAAAAGTCCCACAGTCTTTACATATTAAAAATTCAATCCCTTTAAAAGGTCCAATATCTTTTAAAATTCAAAGTCTTTTAAAAATTCAAAGTCTCCTAACTGTGGGCTCCACTAAAATACTTTCTTCATTCAAGAGGGAAAAATATCAGGGCACAGTCACAATCAAAAGCAAAACTCAAACTCCAATGGTTCAATGTCTAGGTTCCAACTCATGATCTTCTGGGTTCCTCTAAGGGCTTGGGTCCCTTCTTCATCTCTGCCTTTTGTAGAACACACTTTGTCTTCTAGGCTCCAGATGTCTGTACTCCACTGTTGCTGCTGTTCTTGGTGGTCATCTCATGGTACTGGAATCTCCAAAACACTGCTATCTTCTGCTGTAACTAGGCTTCACCAATAGCCTCTCATAGGCTCTCTTCATGGTGCCAAGCCTCAGCTCCTTTGCATGAATCCTTCAAGTCCTGGACCATCAATTGGAACTAAAGCTGCACCTTTACAAATGGCCTTCCACAGCCTCTTATAGGGCTGAGAGCCTCAGCTGCTCTTCACGACCCCTTTATGCCTTCAAAACCAGTATCATCTGGGTAACTCTTACATAGTACCAAGTCCTGCTACAGCACGAGCTACAGTCTTGGCTATCTCTGGAACACAGCCTCTGTGCTCTCAGAAAACACTTCCCAGAAGATTTCACCTCAGTGATGCTGGTCTCTACTTAATCACCATTAATTTCTTATCTCCAGATAACCAGCATCAATAGTCCCAGTAACACAAAGGTTTGCTTTAGTGGTTCTGGTATCTTGTTACTCACAGCTGATTCTTCAGCCCCAGCTAACAAAAACCACAGAATCTTCACAATCAAAACATGGCCCTGATAAGAGTCTTTAATCTTCCCTCTGAAATTTCACAAGCCAGGCCTCCATTTTCTGCACCGTTCTTAACATTATCTTCTAAGCTCCTACAGAACTTTCCATAGAGCTCTTAACATCCTAATGGCTCTTCTAGCTCAAAGTTCCAAAGCCCTTCCACAGTCCTCCCCAAAACATGGTCAGGTTGTCACAGGAATACCCCACTATGCTGGTACCAGTTTGTATACTTTCTTCCTTCATTGTTCCCCCCCGCCCCCGCGAGATGCTAAAAGCAACCAGACAGCAAATTTATTTTCTGATTTTTTCCCCAACTTGTAGAAAGTATTGTATACCACCAAATCATCTAATTCATCAAGATATTCAAAAACATTATCTTATTTGAGCTTGAAATATAGTTTCAACTAGGGGTCTTCAATATTCTCCGAATTCCCAGGAGGAAGAGCATCTGGAGAGGTTTCAATAGTTGAGGTTGCTGATGAATTACCAAACCAATTCCAGATTTTTAAAATATTCATCCTTATACTTCTGCTTCTCTAGAACCACTCCTGGTACCAATTTGTCTTAGTCAGGGTTTCTATTCCTACACAAAGATCATGACCAAGAAACAAGTTGGGGAGGAAAGGGTTTATTGAGCTTATACTTCCACATTGCTGTTCATCACTAAAGGAAGTCAGGACTGAAACTCAAGCAGGTCAGGAAGCAGGAGCTGATGCAGAGGCCATGGAGGGATGTTCCTTACTGGCCTGCTTAGCCTGCTCTTTTATAGAACCCAAGAATACCAGCCCAGGAACAGTACCACTCACAAGGGGTCCTCTCCCCTTGCCCCACAGTTGGATCTCATGGAGGCACTCCCCCAACTGAAGCTCCTTTCTCTGTGATAACTCCAGCCTGTGTCAATTTGACACACAAAACCAGCCAGTACAGCCACCTACATCCATCATTAATCCAGAAAGCCCCACAGGTTATCTGTAGGCTAGGTTTGTGTGGATATTTTCTCAACTAAGTTCTGTTTTTCCAAATGGCTCTAGACTGTATTAAGCTGATATAAAGCCAACAGAGATGGAAAGGGCATAAAAACAGTTCTGTTCCAGTTGCCTTTTCTAACATTTGCAAACATAAAATCAGCAAATAATCTAGGCCAATTTCAACACATGTGAACATTCTACTTTATGTTTTACTTATCTATAGGAAGTACAAATCTTTTCATAGTATTTTTATTTCCTAAAGACTTGCATGGTCATTTTTCAATACAAAATATAAGATCAGGAGCCTTGATGTGCAATGAGTATGCACAACCCATAGGGGACAAAGTATACTTCCTGCCCTTGGGGAATTTGGAGTCTAGGGGTGGGAATAAGGGGAAAATTATCTATAGCATGGAAGAAACTTTTTCTATGTACCATGATGCAATGAAAGAAAGAGATTGAATAAGGACTGAGAACAGAGAAAGTGGTTATAACACAGTGGCATCTATGATTGACCTGAAAAAATGAAATTGTCTTGTTCTTGTCATGTAATAACTGACAAAAGAAAATCTCGTTTGAAAGATGAACTCTGAACTAGGAAAAAAAAATCAAGAAATGAGAATATATTTGAAAGTTCAGCGTAGGTGAGATATAATGATAAAAACAAAAACAAACTACAAAACTAGTAATGAGAGGTATATGTGAAGGTGGGCATGGATAAATATTCAGCACCTTGAAGCATGTAGCCTGGTATACAGTTTGGATTTGGCTAAAATAGAAAATTAATTAGTGCTGAGTCATGTCTCTGCATCTGCATGGTAATGGTCAGCACGGTATCTGTGTAGGTAAAGAAAACTGAAGCACTTCACAAATATTTTATAGCTGGAACTATGAGACACTACCATGGATTGGCTTTCCAGGTTGAGGTTAAGGAAGATATTAAAGGTGGTGGCTGGCCAGTATCTTCCTTTAGAAAGATGCAGTGGTAAATTTTAGTTTCTCTGCCTTACAAAATAAGAAAAGGCCTCGGAGTGATAACTTTCAGCAATGTGTGGAAGTTGGAGGATTTCAAGCACTTGACACACAAGGTTCCTGTGCTCACTTCTCTGGATCTTGTGCTTTTCAGAATTCAGCAGTAACAAACACAAGCGCTGAGCTCATGCTGCCACAGTGAGAACAAACGTGGCTAAGAAGACTACCTGAGCCTCTGGAACACCAGAGATTTTATTCTGAAAATTGCAAGATTCATGAAAAGTGGGTTGCAAAGAAGAGAGTGCCTTCCTTTCCTCGGGGTCTCTCAACATTCCAAACTCTATCTCCCCACTATAACTAATGAGGCTTCCTTCTCTGTAGTCCTTACTCTTATCCTGTAACTATGAGGCCTGGGAACCATATTGTCTGTTATTTCTCCTATAGAGTCACGTGTCTGAATACGTAGTCCCCACCTGGTGTTGCTGTTTGGTAAGATTCTGGGACATTAATTAAGAAGGCGGAATCTTGTTGGAGGCAAGATTTGATGTTTTATGCTCCACTTCCCGTTCTTGTTCTCCCTCTTAACTTCCTGTATGCAGATGAAATTTGATCAGCCAATTTCCTGCTCCTGTTGCCATGACTACTCTGACTGGCATCCTGTCTTCTTTATTATGGACCCCAACCCTCTGGGAGTGAAATCCAGAATAAACCCTTTCTCCCCTAAACTGCTTTAGTTTCACAGTTATGGGGCATAAATTAATAAATCTCTCAGTCTCACTGTGATTGCAACTAAGCCTAACAACCTATGGTCAATCTCTGGAACCGGCATAGTAGAGGGAACCAGCCCCACAAGCTGTCTTCTGCCTTTCCCTTTCATGCTTAGTATATGTACACAGATAAGTAAATAAATGTAAGGGTAAACAAAACACACCAGCAAGATCTGACCACACAGCTGGCATGAGAGACTCTGACCTCCAGCTTCAGTCTATCACTCTCTCTTCAGATTCTGACGACCTTGTGAGACCCTTGGAAGCTCAGCCAGTCTCTTAAATCCCCCACATTTGTGAAACTTGTTTCCTTATACCATCTACTTAACAATTCCAAAATTATCCTTTAGGGGGATATCCCTTGAGAGTTGAGTGCTTTTGTTCCTCTAAGATACAAGCTGTGTGGTAGGAAAGGAGCAAAGAGAGTTCTCGGAGCACAGCACTTTCAGATTCCAGTCTCTGTTTCTTATATTCATGAGCCAGTTTTCTTTGAATATTTGCACCTTGAATTTATATTTCTTTTATTTTTTTATTGAGTATCTTCTTCATTTACATTGCCAATAGTAAGACCTTTCCCAATTTCTCCCCTCCCAAAAGCCCCCCTTCCCAATGATTCTCTACCCCTCCTCCCACCCCTGCCTCCATGTATATGCCCTCTACCGCCCCTCTACCAGACACAGTCCCACCTCCTCCCCAACTTCCTCCTCACCCACCCCTGCCCTGTCCTTTTCCCTTTTTTGTGGCCTCTATTGTGCATTTACCTGACCAAAGACCACTCCTCCCACTGATGCCCAACAAGGCATTTCTCTGCCACATTTTTGGCTGGAACCATGTATACCCCTTGGTTGATGGTTCAGTCCCTGGGAGTCTTGGGGTGTCTGGGTGTCCAAAGTCATTGTTCTTCCCATGGGGCTATATACCCCTTCAGCTCCTCCAGACCACCCTCCACATCCTCCATTGGGGACCCCAAGCTCAGTCCAATATTGGTTGCTAGTTTCTGCCTCTGTATTTGTAAGGCTCTGGCAGGGCCCCTCTAGAGACAGCCATGGTATGCTCCTTTTAGTACGTTTCTTGTCGTAGTGTCGGGTTTGGTGACTGTTTATAGGATGAATCCCCAGGTAGGGTACTCACTGGGTGGCCTTTCCTTCAGACTCTGCTCCACCCATTGCCTCTCTTGCTGCTCTTGTGAGTATTTTGTTCCCTTTCTCAGAGGAACCATAGCACCCTCACTTAAGTCCTCATTCTTCTTGATCTTCCTGTGTTGGGTGAATTGTAACTTGTTTATTTTGAGCTTTTGGACTAGCATCCGCTTATTAGTGAATGCATACCATGTGTCTTCTTTTGTGACTGGGTTACCTCGCTCAGGATGACACTATCTAGTTCCATCCATTTGCCTAAGAAATTCATGAATTCATTGTTTTTAATAGCTGAATAGTACTCCATTGTGTATATATACCACAGCTTCTATATCCATTCCTCTGTTGAGGGACATCTGGGTTCTTTCCAGCTTCTGGCTATTATGAATAAGGCAGCTATGAACATAATGGAGCATGTGCCCTTATTACATGTAGGAGCACATTCTGGGTATATGCCCAGGAGTGGTATAACTGGGTCCACAGGTAGTACTATGTCTAATTTTCTGAGGAATCACCAAACTTATTTCCAGAGTGTTTTTGCCAGCTTGCAATCTCACCAGCAATGGAGAAGTGATCCTCTTTCCCCACATCCTCTCCAGCATCTGCTGTCCCCTGAGTTTTTCATCTTAGCCATTCTGACTGGTATAAGGTGGAATCTCAGTGTTGTTTTGATTTGCATTTGTGTGATAACTAAGGATGCTGAACATTTCTTTAGGTGCTTTAGAGCCATTTGAGTTTCCTCAGATGAGAATTCCCTGCTTAGCTCTGTATCCCATTTTTTAATAGGGTTATTTGATTCTCTGGAGACTAACTTCTTGAGTTCTTTGTATACGTTGGATATTAGCCCTCTATTGGATGTAGAGTTAGTAAAGATCTTTTCCCAATTTGTTGGTTGCTGTTTTGTCCTATTGACTATGTCCTTTGCCTTACAGAAGCTTTGCAGTTTTATGAGGTCCCATTTGTTTATTCTTGTTCTTAGAGCATAAACCATTGGTGTTCTGTTCAGAAACTTTTCCCCTGTTACCATGTGTTCAAGGTTTGTCCCCACTTTCTCCTCTATAAGCTTCAGTGTGTCTAATTTTATGTGTAGATCTTTGATCCACTTGGAATTGAGCTTTGTTCAAGGAGATAAGAATGGGTCGATTTGCATTTTTCTGCATGCAGACCTTCAGTTGATCCAGCACCATTTGTTAAAAATGCTGTCTTTTTTCCACTGGATTTTTATAGCTCCTTTGTCAAATATCAAGTGACCGTACATGTGTGGGTTCTTTTCTGTGTCTTCAATTCTATTCCATTGATTTTCCTGCCTGTCTGCATACCAATATCAGTTTTTTATCACTATCTCTCTGTAGTAGAGCTTGAGATCAGGGATGGTAATTCCCCCAGAATATGTTTTGTTGTGGAGAATTGTTTTTGCTATCCTGAGTTTTTTGTTATTCCAGATGAATTTGAGAATTGCTCTTTCTAGACCTATGAAGAATTGATTTGGAATTTAGATGGGGATTGCATTGAACCTGTAGATTGCTTTTAGCAAGATGGCTATTTTTACTATATTGATCCTGCCAATCCATGAACATGGGAGATCCTTCCTTCTTCTGAGACTTTCTTCGATTTCTTTCTTCAGAGGCTTAAAGTTCTTGTCATATTGACCCTTCACTTGCTTTGTCAGGGTCACACCTAGGTATGAACTATTATTTGGGACTATTGTGAATGGTGTCATTTCCCTAATTTCTTTCTCATCTTGTTTATCCTTTGAATAGAGGAAGGCTACTGATTTGCTTGAGTTAATTTTATATCCAGCCAATTTGCTGAAGTTGTTTATCAGCTTTAAGAGTTATTTGGTGGAAGTCTTAATGTCCCTTAAGTATACTATCATATCATCTGCAAATAGTGATAGTTTGACTTCTTCCTTTCCAATTTGTATTCCTTTGACCTCTTTTTGCTGCCTGATTGCTCTGGCTAGGTAGAACTTCAAGTTCTATATTGAATAGATAGGGAGAGAGTGGGCAGCCTTGTCTGTTCCCCATTTTAGTGGGATTGCTTCAAGTTTCTCTCCATTTAGTTTGATGTTGACTACCGGTTTGCAGTATATTGCTTTCACTATGTTTAGGTATGAGCCTTGGATTCCTGATCTCTTCAAGACTCTTATCATGAAGGGATGCTGAATTTTGTCAAAAGCCTTTTCAGTATCTAATGAAATGACCTGACCATGTGTTGTTTTTCCTTTCATTTGTTTATGTAGTGAATTACATTGATGGATTTTCATATGTTGAACCATCCCTGCATCCCTGGGATGAAGCCTACCTAATTGTGGTGAATTATAGTTCTGATGCATTCTTGGATTTGGTTAGCCAGGATTTTGTTCAGTATTTTTGCATCAATCTTCATGAGGGAGATTGGTCTGAAGTTCTCCTTCCTTGTTTGGTCTTTGTTTGGTTTAGGTATAAGCATGATTGTGGCTTCATAGAATGCGTTGGGTAGTGTTCCTTGAGTTTCTATTTCGTGGAAAAGTTTGAAGAGTATTGGTATTAACTCTTTTTTGAAGATCTGATCGAATTCCCCACTAAACCCATCTGGTACTGGGCTTTTTTTTTTTTTTTTTTGAAGGGAAACTATGAATGACTGCTTCTATTTCTCAGGGCTTATGGGACTATTTAGATGGTTTATCTGATCCTGTTTTAACATTGGCACCTGGTATGTACCTAGAAAGTTATCTATTTCATCCAGGTTTTCAAACTTTGTTGAGTATAAGCTCTTGTAGTAGGATCTGGTGATTTTATTAAATTTCCACAGTTTCTGTTGTTATGTCTCCCTTTTCATTTCTGATTTTATTTATTAATTTGGATAGTGTCTCTGTGCCCCCTGGTTAGTCTGGCTAAATATTTATTTTTTATTATTGTTTGATCTATCTGAAGTGTGAAATTGGAAATCTGGAGCTTAACCACACTTACCTGTTAGATAAGTGTACAACAAAATTGTTTGAGGTATGGGTGTGTTCTCCACTAACTTTTTCTATCAAGGACAACAAATTCTTGGGAAGAAACCTATCTGTCCTCTGCCCCCTTCTTCCTTCTAGAGCAGCCAGTGGTCCTTAACCTCTGAGTAATGATCATCAGAAAACACTTAATATTGAGGGTCTTAGAAATTGAGACACCACACAGTAGCTAGATTACAATTTTGAGGTAACAACAAAAATCAACTTATGTTTGATGATCTGAAGTAAGTGTTTCCTGATGGTTATGATCTACAGGTTGAGAAGTACTCTCCTAAAACCTAGCTGATTCAGATACCCTTGGCCACAGTTACTTCTTATAGGCTAACGGCTTTACCAGTGATGTTAAAAATGATTGTTCTGGACTGGTGGATTTGGGTTTCAATTAGAAATAATGAAACACAGGGCCAAACCTAGTGATGGAAGTTAAACCTCAAAAAGGCATCTTCTGATATCTTAACACTTTCCAACTTCTTTTACTCCATGTTAAAAATTCCCTTTCCTCTGTTTCTCCTTTTAATAAGGTTCTCAATATTTAATAAATTAGGTAGATAGATAATAGATAGATCATCTCTTATTGCTTGTTGATGTATCCCTTTCTAAACTGATCAAATCAAGACTATTGGACAAATATAAATCAAATATATCAAAGATATTAATTAGGTGTTACAACTTTCCAAAATGACATTAGAGAATCAAGTTATTTTGAAGTACCCTATATAAAAGAAGACAAGTGCAGCTTTCATTTTGAACTCTCACTTGATGCTGCATGTAAGTCTGGTCTTGGTGACCTTGATTAAATTAAATAAGTGGCTTCCTTTTGTTGGTCACAAAACCCAGTTCTTCTGTCACCTCATCAACAGATGGAGTGAATATTAACTTATTTTTTTCTTACTGATAAACACTCCTACAGGGTATCTGATACTAAAGCCAGAGAAAGGTGTACTGATACCTTGTGGATCACAGCATGCCCAAAATCAAATTTGGGATTAGTGATTCATCCATGTCTTCACTTCTTGCAGTGTCTTCAAACTTCAAAGCTCTAGGTATCAGATAGAGAGATAACAAGAAGTTAAGGAAAAATAAAGAAGAGATGAAACATTTTCCCCTAGGCCAACTGGGGTGCTAAACCCAGAGTTTGATTTTACCCAGTTACAATGGTAGTATTAAGCTCTGTAAGAAAATTAAACAGTTGATGATACTCAACACATTGGAGCCTAAAGAATTTTGTTTAAAGGGAATTAATTGTTCTCACTTCCCTAAAACAGCTACACATAAAATTAAAGTTCTTATGTATCCTAAAGGAGTCCAAGGAAGAGGCCTAAATTTCTTTATCTCGAGAGAGATGGCTAAACATTTCTTCCTATAACAAGAACTATTGGTGGCTCATTTAAACTAGTCAACTGGTATGCCGTGAAGATTATTAGCCTTCCTGCAGGTGGCAGGAGGGGAGCAGACCTCTATGAAGTGTATCTAGAAACACTAGGTCTGTGTGGCAGAGGCAGTAACATTTTGTGCACAGGTCTGCAGCTGATTCTTGTCCTCCTATAATAACTTCTTGGGGACATTTACAAAATACTGGACCTGAACTTATAGAAGGAAATCAGGGAAGAGGTTCAGGAGTCATGTGGCTTGTCCACATGAGCAGATCAGAGATCAGTCATTGCCTAATCAAGTCAGAGTTTGGCATACTGTGATTACCACACAAGTATTTATTTTTCTCTGATTTAACTATGTTTTTCTTTCTTTCTTTCTTCCTTCCTTTCTTTTTTCTTTCTTTCTTTCTTTCTTTCTTTCTTTCTTTCTTTCTTTCTTTCTTTCTTTCTTTCTTTCTTTCTTTCTTTCTTTCTTTCTTTCTTTCATGGTTTAAAGCCTTTATTGTAGGTGGAGAGTTGTGATGAGTGAAAAGTAGAGATTGGCCATGGCCACGTGGAGAGAGGGGGAGGGGAATGCAGAGAGAGGGGCAAGAGAGAGGGGCAAGAGAGAGGGGCAAGAGAGAGGGGCAAGAGAGAGGGGCAAGAGAGAGGGGCAAGAGAGAGGGGCAAGAGAGAGGGGCAAAATAGAGGGGCAAGAGAGTAAGAGGTATGTTTTTCTTTCTTTAGCAGTTTTTCCCTCTCCTTCTCCATCCCCTCTTCCTCCTTCTTATCCTCTTCTTCCGTTTCCTCTTCCTCCTCTATTTCCTCTTCTTCTCATATTAAATGATCAGTTGGTCTCCTCTTCCTTGGGTTTCTTCCAGAAAACCTTCCAGGGTTTCTCCCACTCTCAATATTCTTTGGTCGCCTATAGCTTCCTGTATAGAGTTAGGGCCTTGCAGACTTTCACCCATGCCCTTTAGCATGTTTATTGTTGCTGTCCTTGCTTAATTTAAGTTAGCTTTCTTTCCTCAGGAGAGGCTTTTACAGTATTAAGAAGAGGGAGTATTTTCCCCTGGGGATGGGTATACAGTACTGTAGGCTCTATCTCTAATCTTCCTTTGAGAGTAGGCTACTGTCTGCAATAGCAGTCCATGCCCAAAGATCTCCAGAACTCTGCAGCTGTCTGGTGTGGCTGTCTATGCATAATGCCCCCACCCAGGATTAGCTCTGGCCTCCTCCTTGCTTCTACAATCTCCACCAGATATTATGGAACTCCACACAGCTGTGTATCTTACTGTCTGTCAAATCTGGCCCCTTTCTTAAGTCTGTGGCCTATTCTATATGTTGTGCCACTCTGTCTAACTGTGGATTTTTTTTTAGGCTTTTTTTTTAAGGTTTCTATGTATAGCCCTGGCGGTCCTGGAACTCACTGTGTAGACCAGGCTGGCCTCATACTCAGAAATCCACCTGCCTCTGCCTCCCAGAGTGCTGGGATTACAGGCGCAAGCCACCACTGCCCGGCTGTGGAATTTTTTTTTAGATTGGATATTTTATCTACTTATATTTCAAATCTTATCCCTTATTCCAGTTTCCCCTCTGCAAACCCTCCATCCTATCCACCCTTACCCTGCATCTTACCCTTCAACTCCTTCAGTCCTTCCCTTAACTCCTCTATTGGGGTCCCTGTGCTCAGTCCAATGGCTGGCTGTGAGCATCTGTATCTGTCTGTATTGGTCATGATCTGGCAGAGCCTCACAGACTCCTTTCAGCAAGCACTTCTTGGCATCTGCAATAGTGTCTGGGTTTTGCGTCTGCATGTGGGATGGATCTCCAAGTACAGCAGTCTCTGGGTGGCCTTTCCTTCAGTCTCTGCTCCATTTTTGTTCCTGTATTTCCTTTAGATAGGAGCAATTCAGGGTTAAAATTTTGGATATGGGTGGGTGGCCCAATCCCTCAACCAGTAAGGTACTGGGAGGCTCATGCTATGCTGGCATCTGGGACTTTCTGGTTGTTACCCCCAGTTTCCCATCCCCCCAGAGATGCTACACATCTCTGTTCAATTTCCTGACCCTGTCTACATCTCCCTCATCTCCTCCCTTACCTGGTTCTTCCTCTCGTTTTCCCCCTTCCACTCTTCTTTTACTCTCAAATCCCTCCTTTCCTTTACTTCCCTTGATTATTTTGTCCCCCCTTCTAAGTAGGATTGAGATACTCACTATTTGGTCTTCCTTCCTCTTAAGCTTCATGTAGTTCTTGAGTTTGGTATTCTACACACTTTGCCTAATATCTTCTTATCAGTGAGTCCATACCATGTGAGTTCTTTTGTGACTGAGTTACTTCATTCAGGATGATATTTTCTAGATCCATCTATTTTCCTGTGAATTTCATGATGTCATTGTTTTCAACAGCTAAGAAGCATTCCATGGTGTAAATGTACCACATTTTCTGTATCCATGCCTCTGTTTAGGGATATCTGGATTGTTTCCAGCTTCTGGCTATTATAAATATCACTGCTATGAACATAATGGAGCATGTATCCTTATTAAATGTTGGAGCATCTTCTGGGTGTATGCCTAAGAGTGATCTAGCTGGGTTCTCAGGAACTATGTCCAATTTTCCGAGGAACTGACAGACTGATTTCCAGAGTGGTTTTACCAGCTTGCAATCCCACCAACAATGGAAGAGTGTTCCTCTTTCTCCACATCCTCTCCAGATTCTGCTGTCACCTGAGTTTTTGATCTTAGCCATTCTTACTGGTGTAGGGTGGAATCTCAGGGTCGTTTTGATTTGCATTTCCCCCATGGATGTTGAACATTTCTTTAGGTGATTCTCAGCCATTCAAGTTTCCTCAGTTGCGAATTCTCTGTTTAGCTCTGTTCCCCATTTTTTTTATTATATATTTTTATTTTCTATTCTTTGTTTGCATTCCAAATGATTTCCCCTTTCCCAGTTCCCCCCTCCCCATATGTCCCATAAACCTTCTTCTCTCCACCCATTCTCTAATCACTTCTCTCCTTTTTCTCTGTCCTGGTTCTCCCCTCCAATGCTAGATCAAGCCTTTCCAGGATCAGGACCCTCTCCTAACTTCTTCATGGGAGTCATTTCTTATGCTAATTGTGCCTTGGGTATTCAGAGCTTCTGGGCTAATTAATATCCACTTATCAGAGATTGCATTCCATGTGTATTCTTTTGTGATTGGGTTACCTCACTTAGGATGATATTTTCCAGATCCAACCATTTGCCTAAAAATTTCATGAATTCATTGTTTTTAATTGCTGAGTAGTATTCCATTATGTAAATATACCACATTTTCTGTATCCATTCCTCCACTGAGGGATATCTGGGTTCTTCCCAGCTTCTGGCTATTATAAATAAGGCTGCTATGAACATAATGGAGCATGTATCTTTATTGCATACTGGGGAGTCCTTTGGGTATATGCCCAGGAGAGGGTCCTCCAGAAGTGTCATGTCCAGTTTTCTGAGGAACCGCCAGACTGATTTCCAAAGTGGTTGTACCATCTTACAACCTCACCAGCAGTGGAGGAGTGCTCCTCTTTCTCCACATCCTAGCCAACACCTGCTGTCTCCTGAGTTTTTAATCTTAGCCATTCTGACTGGTGTGAGGTGAAATCTCAGGGTTTTTTTGATTTGCATTTCCCTAACTACCAATGATGTTGAGCATTTCTTAAGGTGCCTCTCGGCCATCGAAATTTCTTCAGTTGAAAATTTTTTGTTTAGATCTGTACCCCATTTTTAATAGGGTTATTGGTTCCCTGGGGTCTAACTTCTTGAGTTCTTTGTATATATTGGATATTATCCCTCTATCAGGTGTAGGGTTGGTGAAAATCTTTTACCAATTTTTTGTTGCCGTTTTGTCCTTTTGACAGTGTCCTTTGCCTTACAGTAACTTTGTAATTTTATGAGGTCCCATTTGTCAATTCTTAGAGCATAAGCTATTGGTGTTCTGTTCAGGAACTTTTCCCCTGTGCCCATGTCCTCAAGGGTTTTCTCCAGTTTCTTTTCTAGAATTGAAGACCCAGAAATTAAACCGCACACCTATGGTCACTTGATCTTTGACAAAGGAGCTGAAAACATCCAGTGGAAAAAAGATAGCCTTTTCAACAAATGGTGCTGGCTCAACTGGAGGTCAGCATGCAGAAGAATGCGAACTGATCTATTCTTATCTGTTCCCCATTTTTAATAGGGTTATTTTGTTCTCTGGAGTCTAACTTCTAATTTCTTTGTATATATTGGATATTTTCCCTCTATTGGATGTAGAAGCATTGGTAAAGATCTTTTTCCAATCTGTTGGTTGCTGTTTTGTCCTATTGGCAGTGTCCTTTGCCTTACAGAAGCTTTGCAATTTTGTGAGGTCCCATTTGTCTAATGTCGGTGTTAGAGCACAAGCCATTGGTTTTCTCTTCAGGAAACTTTCCTCTATGGCCACGTATTTGAGGCTCTTCCCCACTTTCTTTCCCGTTAGTTTCAGTGTATCTTGTTTGATGTAGAAGTCCTCGATCCACTTGGACTTAAACTTTATACAGAGATAAAAATGGATCAATTTGCATTCTTCTACATGTCGATCACCAGTGGAGCCAGCACTATTTGTTGAAAATGCTGTCTTTTTCATGCTGGATGATTTTTGCTTCTTTGTCAAAGATCAAGTGGCCCTAGATGTTCATTTCTAGGTTCTCAATTCTATTTCATTGATCTATCTGTCTGTCAGTGTATCAATGCCATGCAGTTTTTTTTATCAAGATTACATTGTAATGCTTGAGGTCAGGGATAGTAATTTTCTGAGATGTTCTTTTATTGTTGAAAATAGTTGTCACTCTACTGGGTTTTTGTTATTCCAAATGAATTTGAGAACTGATCTTTCTAAGAAGAATTGAGTTGGAATTTTAAAGGGATTGCATTAAATCTGTAGACTGTATTGTTGTTCAAGACAGGATCCCACTATCAAGTTCAGGCTGCTCTGGAACTTTTAATGTACTCAAAACTAGAATTGAGCTTCTTTTCTATACCCTTGCCTGTGCCTTTCGTTTTCCTTTTTTCCAAGACAGGGTTTCTCAGTATAGCCCTGGCTGTCCTGGAACTCACTTTGTAGACCAGGCTGGCCTCCCAAGTGCTGGGGTTAAAGGTGTGTGCCACCACAACCCGGCTGCCTGTGCCTTTCAAAAACTGGAATCACAGGTACAAATTAACAGGTATGGATGTTTCCTTCCTAATGATCATTTGTTCCCCCCAAACATTATTTCATGATGATGTCAAGGGAGACAAGTGGTTTACTTCATACAATGTCACAATTTCATAGGATTTCCTGCAAAGTGGCCTATATTAGACTTTATGTAGCAGTATACAAGGGATGATGGATATGTTTCATCACTTTTCTCTGAGTGAACAGCATTATGTTCTAGAATGTTCCTAGGACATAAGGTTTAGGAAAAAGGTATGTTTTTCCTTATTATGGCTTCATTATCCTAAATTATACTGTTCCAAAAGTTTGATCTTTTCAATAAACTCTATAGGAATAGTCTTTTCTGATGGTTTGAGCCAAAAATAGGGTGAAATTTCATTTTTATTTTTAAATCTCAGTTCCTCAAATTAACTTAAGTAAGAACCTATATGGAGGACTTTTAGTCTGAAATGGAGAAAACAAACCTCGTGCTTAGAAGATTAATACCTTTTGTGACTATTTCTTCTCCCTACCTCTTCTTTCTTCTCTTCTCCCTCCTCTTCCTCTTTTTGTTTCTTCTCCCACATTGGAGACTGAAAGTACAGCCTCTACATGCTGAAATGAGAGTTCTGCCATTAGCTGAATCCCCAGTCCTCTACTTACTTTCTGAGATTTTGAAAAGTTTTCCAGTCTAGTCAACTTGTGACTCTCTCATGTCACTCCCCTAGGTATCTGGACATACCAGCCTGTGCTTTCTCCTATTTATTTATTAAGCTTAAGCTAAATTATCTTCTTTCTTTGTCTTTACCCTCTACATATTCTTCCATTCGATACCTGTGATGGTTGGTTTTAATATCAACTTTCTACAGAGTAAATTCAACTGAGTAGGGAGCTTCACTTGAATGATTATTCTGATTGTCCTAACTGCTAAGGGAAGTCATACTTGAAGGTAGGAAGCATCAATTGGTAGCTTCTCAGATGTAAAAGGGCATGGCAGAAAGAAGATTACTGTCCTTTGGATCACCTGGCTTCCCCTCTTGTGGAAAACTTAATCTATTCCATTTCTGCTGCTGTTATCAGACCCCCAGTTTCCAGTATTCTATTATTAACCGAGGGCCAAACCAGTATCTGTCTGGGAACCCTCTGTGTTTTCAGTCACAGATCAGAACTGATGAAGCGAGGATCCTCATACACTTAGAAAGTGTCATGTCAATCTCCTGGGTGAGAAAGCGACCATGGACGTTCCTTGCCTGGTACTAAAATGGAGTTCCCATCCTCTCAGATGTGAGACAACTGTTGTTACTATTTGAACAGAAGATGATTTAATAAATTTATATACATATATAATCTTCCTGTTTTTTAATGGTACTGTGTCTGGGATGGGAATATGTTTTAACACATATATTCTGGTGTACAAGTTGCTATGACAATATTCGGTAGGATGAAGCTTGAACCTCTTTTACCTGTTTCTCAGCTTAGTTACATTTTTTTCCTTCTGCTAAAGATCTCAAACCTGAGGAAAGAACAAACACCAGTAATAGAATAATTCATGTCTAACACTCATCTTTTCAAAATTCCATCTTTCTTTAAGTTGTGTTCAAGTTAACTTTTTTTATGTCGTTCTCAGGGAAGAGGAGACGATGTCTTCCATTGAATCACCCCTGCAGGAATCTTAATATTCTAATATCTAATTTTAAGGAAAGCCCTGAAGACAGGGCTTTAATTGCCTTTTAAAATTTGTATCAGTTTTCCTTGGCCTTCTGTAGACAATAGAATTTATATGAATAGTTGCAGAAACATCCACTGCCTTGCAAGGAAAACTGCAAAACAGAACTTCAATCACAGATGGTCTCACTAGAGAAAACATTTTCTTTATTTTTGTTCACTTTGCAACCCAATCACAGTCACCTCTTTCCTTCCTCTCTTCCAAGTCCCACCTTTACAGATCTCTACCCCCATTTTTCCCTCCTCTTCTCCTCTTCCACTGAGGCCCAACCAAGCAGTCCTGGTAGGGGGATAGGTATGCAGTATCAGAGAACAGAGACTGAGACAGCCCCCACTCCAACTGCTAAGTGACAGCAATGAAGACCAAGCTGAACACTTGCTAAAAACATGTAGGTGGTCTAAATATAGTTTCCTAGAAGCTGGTAGAACATGGGAAGAGGTGGAATTATTAAAACACGGATTCTTGGAGAAGTGACCTTGGAATTACACTCAAGCGTCTTAGGAAGGTGAAATTCTCAGCTACTCATGGTGCCTTTGATGAGAGCCTGTGAAGAACACCCTAGAGAGTTGGTGTGATTGCCTGTCATGCTTAAGATAAGCCTGATCTTACAATGACTAATACTGCACTGTGAACTGTTTACTACATTGTAAGGAATTGTTGCAATCTAGTAGATGCTGAGAATCACTTACAAGGACCTTTAGACAAAAGCAAATGACAAGGAATAAGCCCTTCTTAATGTTGTTTATTAGCATGGGAAGTTGGTTGTCTGCAAAAAATCAGTGGGAATGCTTTTCTTTCCACCCTTGCATTTCAGGTCAAACATTAACTAGGTTTCGAACTGAGGGATGCTTGCTTGCTTTCTCTCAGCCCTTCACAGTCTTACAGGAACCTTCCTGACATATATTCCACCATGACACTCAAACTTACACAATGAGCTTCATGTAATTTCTAAGATAGGCAGGATTCTGATCTATGTGCACCTCAAATTTCTAGGATCTCATTCCATTTCATAGATAATACACTACTTGCTTTATTATTACAGTTAAAAATTTCTATAAAATACTCAGAAAGTTTTTCAAGCCAATACCTCTGGGATCTACTATAATATACAAATATGGTTTTCCCTAAAGAAAGGTTTTAGTTAACATTTAATTATCACCTGAAGACTTTATCAGATGCCAGATGCTTCTATCACAGGGATGCCATCCCTTCCTAAGAGCATAAACAGATCTTTCTGTCACTGACCTTATGGAATGAGTTTTACTTTTTTATCATGCCTGTCTTTGAAAGAACATTATCATATGGGAAATAAGAGCTGTACATTGTGCTCTCTAGTGAAATTGTGAAATAGAGGCGAACTTCAACAAGTCCAGTTTAAAGCAGAATTAGGAAAACCACAATTGCACATTGACACTTTTAATGTGTCTCTTTATTTCCCTCCAATTTTCTCAAGCTCTGACATAATGAGATACCTAGAAAAAAACGACAAAGCAATTTGCTTCAAATGATGATGCCCTTATTTCTTGACATTTCTGTACACTCAGCAGTCCTGTTTAACGACAGTGGATAGCAGAGTATGAGACATAAGAAAGCATTATCTCTTGAAACCCCCTTTAAGTTTCAAACACAGCTACTTAGGAAGAACTTTTATGAATCAGTCCGTTGGATAAGAGATTCCTTTGTGATGTATTCATTACAACCTTAGGCATATCTAAAATTTCTATTGCTTAACTTAAAAAGAAATCATTGTTAGGTTTATTTTTATATATGTCCATGTTTTTCTGAATGTGTACTAATCCAATGTGGTCCACTGAGACTAGAAAAGGGCATCTGCTACTCTGGAGCTGAAGTTGGGTCTTCTGAAAGAGCAACAAGTATTAACTTATGAGTCGTTTTCTCGGGCCCTGTACTTGAATCTTAGGGCAATGACTTATTCTTCAGAGTAGGATCTGGTCACAACACTATTATGATATATAAAAACAAAATAAAACAAAACAAAAGCATTTTTGCTTAACAAATTTTCCTTTGGGACCCATCTTTCTGGTATGGCAACAATAGCAAATCAGTTTTGTAAGTTAAACAAAGAAATTAAAAGGTTATCTAATTCTGTAATTTTCTATGGGGTGGGTGATATATAACATCATAGAAATAATGCATTGTCTTTCCAGTGAGAACACATTTAGGCTTCACCTCTCAGAATCACAGGAAGGGTTTAGCTGGAGCCCAAAGACGTGAAGGTAAATGTTATGTGCACTAATCATCAATGCATTCTTTCAGTCACGTTATCCTAGTTAAGGTCATCTAACCACTGTGAACAAGGGAAGAACAAAGCAAGAAGTCATTCTCATCTTTCAGTGTTTCCATGTCTTCCAGTTGATGGGAAAGGACTCATGCAGGGACTAAAGGACCCCAAGAAAGGATTTTGTTATTCAGCCTTTGTTTGTCTATGGAGCTCTCTCAGAAAGATCTTTGTGATCCAGTTAAAGAAATGATACTACAAAGAGGTCTTTATCTCCTTTCTTTGCATCCTCAAATATATGTAATGTTTCCTCTGGTGCCCCTTCTGATAGTTTGAACAATTTTCCCAGTTCCCATGAGTCCCAGCCTACTATGGGCAACAAATCAAGTTAAGAAGAATGTTATGAATGCACATGTTTGCTGTTGGTTTTGGGTTTTAAGGCTCAGCATAGATTATATCATTGCTAGGTAGAGCAGAAGGCTTTATTTTATTTCAGACACTCTCTTTTCTATTTCTGTCTCTATTTTGTGGCATAGATTTGATATAGAAAAGGCTAAGCAAAGAAAGTAAAGTATTTTTTTATGAGACCCCTTTGGAATTTCTGAGTACTGCACTGATATTCTCTTAGAGGTTTAAAGCCTGTATAAGAAATCAAAACTCTTTGAAGAACTAAAAATGGTGGGGGTCAGTAAAATATTCATGTTTGTGCCTTTTTCTGGATGTTTTCCTAGTGTTTCTCAAAGAAAAAACTTATACCGTTATTTGCTCTTTATTTTAGGGAGAACACACTACACTCTAGACATAAAACAAAATAAAAGGAAACAAAATCTATATATACATATTTAAAATTCAGTTGAGTGTCTCTAGCCCAAGTATCTTACTCAGTAGCTTTTACAAGTGAACATCTAAAAACCCAGTCATATGTGAAGCTTGAAGCTTTTGCCATCTCTGTAGTAAAAAGCAAACATGCCCTTTTGTAGGTCTGCCTGATGCTAAAGTGAAATTTCTGAAACTAATTTTGGGGCTATGCTGACTTTAGTTCTTCCTCCCATAGAAAATGATATTTCATGCATGGTGATTTGAATAGAAAGGTCCCCATAGACTCATGTGCTCGAACTTGACCAAAGTATGCCCAGTGTTGCTCAGTCTTCTTCTGTTGCCTGAGGGTCAAGACGTGGAACCCTTAGCTCCTTCTACAGCATTATGTCTGCCTATCCACTGCGAGGCTTTCAGCCATGATGATAATGGGTTAACTCTACGAAACTGTAAGACAGCTGCAATTAAATGCTTTCCTTTATAAGAGCTGCCATGGTCATGATGTCTCTTCGTAGCAATAGAAACTTAAACTAAGACATATGACATACATGTTTTGAAACTAATAATTCATAACTCATTTAACTCATCACAATTTTAATGCCCTTCCTACTCTTTCTTCTTTTCTCTGATCTTGACTATACTAGTCTTCCCTTTTCTAGAATCTTCTCATATGCGGTAAAACATATGTCCTTTGTAATTCTCGGCAGACTAGTCAGATTTTATTCTGTGACCTAAGTTGGATTTCTATTTCCCTAAGCATTTATACTGATCTTTCTGATTGTGCTAAAGAATACAATCTGTATCAAATTATAACATTTTAAAACAGTGATTGTTTTATAAACATCTATTATCCCTTTCTCAGCATAGAGGTTGAACTACTTTTGAATATGCTGATGCTTTGTAAGTATTAGATGTGAGTATTTATCTTGCTTCTCAAAGCCTCTGCAATATGAAGGCTTAGAGCCCATGGGCAGTAACCTAATCAGCATTTAATTCTATTAATTTTTGATCTCTTAAAGACAATGAAACTATTCAACAAATCCATGAACAAATTCCTGAATAAAATAAATAAGTTAGTGAACACAATAAAATTCACTAACACAGTTGATGAGTGTTTGCTTGAAATCCAGGTGCTTAAACTAAACTTTCACTAATCATACAGTAATAGGCATAATCAATTGTAAAAGGCATCGTTCTAGCAGATACAAGATCATGCATCTTCTCTCATGAATGGAATTGGTGACATTTGTATGGCTTAAAGATGACAGAGAAGGCATCCTATCTTCTTGCCTTTCTATCTTCTACCATGTAAGAGCAGGGGCTCAGAGAACTAGAGAAGCTGACAAGAGGCTCTCATCACATATTAAACATGTCTATACAGTAACCTTGGATTTTCAAGTCTCCAGAGCCAAGAGAAACAAATTTCAGTTGTTTATGAGGAAGTTGTTCAGTCTTTGGTATTTTGCTGCAGCAGCACAAAAATGGAAAAGATACTTCGTTCCAAGAAACTGAAGGCAAGATCTAGAAAAGGTGGGAGATGAGAAATCCCCCTGCTCATGTAATTCACAGTTTATGGAGCTCACACAAGTGAGCTCAGCTGAAGGTTTGAATGGCTATGATATATTTTAGCAGTCATACTGTAGTAAT
Source organism: Apodemus sylvaticus (assembly GCF_947179515.1). Taxonomy (NCBI): domain Eukaryota; kingdom Metazoa; phylum Chordata; class Mammalia; order Rodentia; family Muridae; genus Apodemus; species Apodemus sylvaticus. The sequence continues at coordinate 54,551,752 of NC_067484.1, read as the reverse complement.
AATAGTCACATCATTGTTGACTGGTAATTATTCTTCAAGAAAGTAGAGCTCAAATATTCTCCATGACTTATGCTTCTGTAAGAGAATTTTTAAAATAGGTTCACTCTGCTTTTCTTATCCCCTCAGAAATCTCACTGCATTGACACTGATGTGAAGTTCTATTCGTCCACATTGCAAGGAAAATATCTCAAGTATGAGAACATTGGAAATGTGTTTCTTTAAATAGGGAAGAGAGTTCCTTGCAATTAAGAATTTCACAAGAAAATTCTCAGTCACTGAAGCTAATCTAACAAAGGTAAGCAGACATGGTGGGAGCAAGTAAAACCCGAGGACAGGCTGGGTGCAGGATGCTAATTATATGATGTCACACAGGAAATGTGCAAATCCCAGCTACTATTATTTTTCTAAAGAGACATAATGTCATACTTTTTGTTAGATATTTATTCTTATACCCATAGAGTAGTACTGCACTCTTCCTAAGCACAGAAGCATCTCTATCCTATGGGTGGTGGTTAATACAGAGACTTAAAACTGGCAAAAGTTCTGAGAATAAAGGTATCTGGAGTACTTGTCTAAGTGAGGTGTCTATAACACATTCCATCCCAACAATTCTCAGGGAGCATTGTGTACTGGGCGTGGGACATAAGAGCCAGTGGCTGAAGAGATATCCAAAAATAATAAGGTTTTTTGAATGTGAGAAAGCCATTGCACTCCTGAACACTCAGCAGCTGTATTTGCTGACACAAGGCCTGTACAAGATCAAGTCAGTTGGCATACCAGCATAGACAAGCAAGGTACTCACTAGAACTTACTTCTAACTGAGGAGCTATTGGCAGTTGAAGGTACAGTTAAGGCGTAGAGGGTCTCTTTTCTTCATTGATGTGACCCATGACAGTTTCACTTACTCTATTGGATGGTACCCTATCCCTATGTGCCTAGAGGCATCACTAATTACATTCAATGAATTATCAAAAAGCAGGGGCAGACATAGAGAACAAGAAAGAGAGGAAGACTTGAAATCAGAAAGTAGGCAACGGGGTACTGGGAGTATTTGGAGGAAGAAAGCAGAGGGTGGTAGTGGATATGGTCTATATACATTGTATTCATACATGAAATTAGCAAGGAATAATAAAATATATAAATTGTATGCAAATCTTTTCAATAAAATCTTTATCGAAACCTCCAATCCTCATGTGTAGTTATCTCACAGGCCTGGGAGTTAGCATTACTAGTGAGAAGTAACTCTTTGTACATTTCACTGTACTTAGCCATCAAGGTTTAACCATTGCAAGTTAATAATATTATATTTATTTGATGGCATAAGTAAATCTAGCATCTTTCAAAAGCTAGGAGGCTTCATTCATTCATGAGCTAATATTAGCAGGAAAGTATACAAGGTCTATACTATAAGTATACTAGAAAACTAGTCTGTCTTGTAATCAACTGTCTTCCCCATTTTCTACTGACAGAGACATAATTACACAGAATGTAAAGCTCACTGGACTGATGTTTGAAGAGATGAAAACTAGTTGATCAATTGCCCTTTTCTAACAACTGTGAGTAAATAAGCATATATCTTTTAGAACTGACCCCAGTCCAGATTTCTATTTTTTCAACTTCCAAATTTCATATTAGTTAATTTTTCTTTGACAATGTCACCCATGTCTATAAAGGATACAGACCACCCTCATATCTGACCCCCTTTTACTTCCCTATTTACTTTCCAAACCTATGAATCTCTTTTTAACATTCATGTTTTGTTGTGATGATCCACTGAATTTACCCTGGGATGTCTGTATGACCATCAGTTTGGAGCTATCCTTTGAAGCTTGGAGGTCTCAGCAGTAGATACATTACTGATGACAATGATTCCCTATGTCCATGAATCTATCAAGAGTCAGTAGCTCAAAAGTAAGATGTAGGGTTCTATAAGCTCTTCCCCACACAAAATTGTCCACAAGGTCAGCAGGCCTATTGTAGGTAACTAATGTTGTAATTAATTCATTTGTAATTAATAATTACAATGTACTTATTACAATTATTACAATTGTAATAATCACAATGTAATTATTAATTAATTACATTGTATAATGTAATTCATTAATTAATTTGTAGGGATTATATTAAATACATAAGAAGGCATTTCATAGTAATTCACCCTATTTTATGCCTTATACATCCTTCCTTCTTCTTTTCCATAAATCTCCTCATGTTTTATAGGGTGTACTTTAATTGTCTTGTTTGGTGCTAAGACGCCAACCATCATTTATTCCCAGCACCTTGAAGAGATACAAGTCTCTACATTCACCACGATTCACTACAAAAAGAAGCTTCTCTGATTAGATCCAAGAATAGCTTTCATCTATGAATACAAACATGCATATTCATAATGCAGTTTGATGCCATGTCACTTAATTAAAATGACAGCAATAAGTTGTTTACTTGGGCCTAGGTCCTCCCTAGGAACAGGCTGAAACCTGGGCTTGTACTACTAGGAATGGGTTCCTTCCTGTAGAGCAAGACTCAAATCCAATGGGAATAGACGACTACCTCCACAACACTCATGAAATTATTTTACAGGTAGACACTTATCATCTGATAGTTAGTTCTGTCGTCCACAAGAGTCATAGCTGGGTAAGAACGTGAATGACACCCAGAAGCCTGAAGGACACCTTCTGCCACTTTGAAATCTAGACAACAGGGTAGAATTTTGTAGTTCAGGTCTAGCATGCTTTCTTTATATCTCTTACTACAATTCAATACAGAGAAAGACTTTTATGAGGGTAGATTTTGAAAATGCAAATAAATGAAGATCTATAAAAAGAAATTAAATTTCATGTGAATTTAGTTAAATAATGTGCTGTGCATGCAGTTTTCACCAATAGATACATTTTGTTCTGGTAGGCAATGAAGAAAACCAGTTAAAGCTTGTATTGTTTGGGAGCCTGGGGTCTCCCCATCCAATTCATATGGAAGTATCTAATAACTGTGTCACTTCACTTTTCTTAAAACACTAATAAGAAGTACTTATGTGCATCAAGGAGGACATAACTACTAAACTTTAGGTTATATTCCATAAGAAGACCTGTAGAGTCAACTAACATGGGCCAATGGGGGCTCACAGAAACCCTACCTAGGCATATGTTGTAAGGGTAGAGAGGTAAAAGCAAGATCAGAGAAGAGTGAATATGTGAGATGCAGTTCACCACCCCTAATAGTACAATGCTAATCTTTCCTTTGAAGATGACTTGCCCTTATTCTTTGCTGGGTTTCTTAAGGCCTGGTGTTTTAAACTGACTCTTAAGATGCTCTATTGACATTGCCATCTTAGGCTGGAAGGAGAAGGTACCAAAAGGTACCAGCCCCCGATCCCACACACTTTTCCCCTTTGGTTACTCTGCTCCTACCTACTGTCCTAGGTGGTGACTTTTTTCTTCCAAATCAGAATTCTACCCTTTGTGATAAAGAAGCAGTCTCAAACAGGTGCTTGAGTTATGTTATTTGGTTGCATTTATTAGTAGCTGTCCTAGAGGAGACTGGAGGGGCTGAACATTAGGGTCAGATTCAGAAAAATGAGATTTGCATGTTTGCTGTCATATGCAGAATCTTTATGATATATATCACATATGCCATAGGACTGTGGACATAGGAAACTTCTGCATGGTGGGAAGATATAATATGTGGTTTTCTCCTTTCCTGGGCTTGCATTCAACTCCCTGTACTATCTCACAGATCCACCATGTTGTCCAATTTTCACCCCTTTCATGCTTTACTTAAAAGAATTCTGATTCAAGAGAAGGAACAATGGCTTCTACCTGTCTTCAGGTCCATAACCACAGGAGCTTCGGCTTTATATGAGATCCTTTACCTTTAGCAAGAACAAGGTTGTGCTTAGTCATTACCTTCAAAAATCCCCAGATCTGTCAAATATCAGTCCTGGTATGATATCCAGTTAATGAAGTGGCATTTGAATTCCAGTTCTGAAGTGTTTAAAGCATATGGTGCATATATGTGCATGAGCCAGATGAGTGCTATTGGGCAGGAGAAAGGATACAAAAGAAGGGAGATCAACCGTCAGTATTGGAGGGTGAGTGAGTGAAGCACAGGATATGCAGGTGTCATGATAAACCTACCCTTTCCTGCTGATTTTTAAAATGATAAATAATATAGATGTAGAGACAGAGGTAGAAACGGCAAAAGGGAAAAGGAGTCTAGAGAAAGATATAGAACAGAGAGAAACATCTAAACATTTATAGTAGTCAGATAACTTCAAATATTCTATTGATTACATGTTTTCTTAAATCGTTCACTGTTTTGCAGAACCGAATAATTTGAGTATTACAGTGTATATAATTGCATTTATTTTTTCATCCACCTTATGTATTTTATTTTATTTTTAGGAAGTCACACTCTGAAAAATAACATAACCTGTGTAAGATCACACAACTGTTCCTCTCCCATGCTCCACACTCCCTGGATGAGGTGGGCAGTCCACTTTCCCAAATAACAGGTCAAGTCCCAGTCAGGGAATGCTGGAAAGAGCTCCCAGTTTCAGAAAATTGGTATTTTTTTAATGTATTATGTAAAACTGATGCTCATATCTATGTTAGTTGGTGTCAGTCCCAAAAATCAAAAGGCTTTCTTGGTACTTCAGGCAAAAAAGATTTAGTGCAGTGAATCAGTTAAATTAACTCAGAAATTGAGAACAAAAGAGGAAAGTCTGGGGCTTAGAATTAGAAGGTCCTATTTAATCTGAACCGATTTGTAGCTGCTCTTGGCAGCGGTCTAATGAAGATGCTGAGACTGCATCCTTGCGGTTGATCAGGCATGCAGGAACATGCAATTCTCCTGATGCTGCTGAGGAGGAAGAGAAGGAGGAGGAAGATAATTTTTTTATATAATGAAATATTCAATACTGCAATGGGGCATGGACCTAGGTCATACTCCTGCTGCTGCCGTGTCTTGGTTTACTACAGACAGCAGATACTAAAATGATATTCTTCCTCCTTTTATTCTATGTCATTTTAATATCTGCTGTCAAGGGAAGCTGGGAAATATAGTTTGCAGGTTCCTATTCCTATCAACTTCACAGAGAAACAAAATTAACTGAACAAAAGACCACAGCCACATTAACCAAAGAATCTAGTAGGATTGGCAACTGCTAGATAATCAGCAAAGCTCATTCTTTGGTGCTACAGTGCTCAGTCAGCTCCTTTCTATCCTTACTTAAACTCCATTCAATAACAATGATGTCATGCTTTTATATGTGGAATAACTTTGCATATAAGCCAAAATGTTCCAGTTATAAATATTCTACAATTTCAACATTAAATTGTAAAATTGCCTGCACTCCCATTTCTGGCATAATATAGAGCAGAAAAAAAAGGAAGAGAATAAATAAATGATTGATTAACTCAAACAAATGTAATAGAAAGGGCAAGAAAAATCACATACAATGGCCACAATTAACATTTCTATGATAATTGCTAATAGGTCATGATACTATGTTGATATTTATAATTCCTTCTTGTGCAGATAATCCCATGTTCCCTTTAACCTCTAATACAACCCCTTGTAGTTTACATTTTTACCTATTAGAATAATTCAAAATTTAGTTTGCAAAGAGTCTGAGTTCTTAGTAGTATTTTTTGTTCAGTATCTGTGGTTTTCCACCAACAATTGTTATTGAATATAAAGAGTCTGATAACTTGTCAGAACTACATGAGTTTTAAACTTATTTTACTCTATTTCATTATATCCCAGCATTCTATTTTCCCAAATAACAGTGATTAACTACCTCACTTTGCATTGTTTGTTGCATTGTTTGGTGACAGTGAGACTTTCAAAATGGCTGAATAATAGTACTGTCTCTAATATCAATAGAACTACCATGCCATGTGGTAGAAATATTTTCTCTTCAAAATTCAGACCTTGAAAGAAATAGACTTGAATTATGAAGGACAGAAAGATAATATCGTTCAGCATGGTCTGTGTGTGTGCTTATATCTTTTGATGTGTGGATCCTTGCAAGGACAAAAACAGCAACATATTTTAATGGCTGGTATGAAGCACATGCTACGTTCTTTAGGACCACATCATACATTTGGAGGATGTTTTCAGCTAGAAAGAAGTTCTTGTTTTCAGAAGTTAATTCATATTACTTTATTCACAGACATGAGAGTGTCTATGTTATAGGATGACAAGTGAATTTCATATGTGTATGGTGACAGACACGCTTTAGTTTCTGTGGAGTAAATTATTGATCAATAGTTGCAAGATAATAATGTCCTAACATGTCTACTCCTATTCTCTGAGCATCTAATCACACTGTGTGAAGAAGGGGATTTCATATGAGCTCAAGTAACTGAAAGTTCCTGGGATGGGGAGTGAATCTTGGATGCTCTGGGTTTTTCAGTGGTGTATCGTGAGTGTTCGTAAAAGAGGCAGATGAAAGATGGTCAAGGTACAAAACAGGAGGTGAACAAAACCAAAACAAAACAGAAACAGATAATCGAGAATAAATTCTCTCCCAGACTCTCCAAAGAAGTAAGTCTTGAGGATACTTTGACTACTTCAAAGTCAATAAATTGAAATCAATTTAGGTTTTTTTTTCATCCCTAGAACTTTTAGGGAAATTAATTTTATGCTGTTGCTATGTCTTTTAAGGATGTAGAATTTTCAATATCAACAACAGGAAACTAACACAGCAACTGCATTATCTTGAATATTATTATACCAAACTAGGGGTTCCTAATCTACTGTGGGTAGCTGCCTCACACAGGATCGTTAACACCACTCCCCAGAAGGATTGTTTCTCACCTTTCTGGTATGGTAGAGGGTCAAGGTAAATCAGGTTCATCAGGTATGATGCTGTCACAGTACATCACTCGTAGCATTGTAGGTGAGATATTCATTGATGACGAGTCACATCCAGACTGGCAAACAATGTTATTTGAACCAATTCATAATTTTCTTCTTTATTTGTTGTGGGTATTTTTAAACTTTATTTCATTGTATAATCTCCAGAGTTCCACAGCTAAGGGATTTTTGATATCCAAACAACATGTTTTATTTATATTGTTACTCAAATCATCTTCTGCAGCATGTATTTTTGCCTGACTAATAGCATAGAACTGAATATCCTTTTAGTCCATCCCCATCCTGAAAAGTGTTACTATTCATTTTTCTGGATTTACCTTCTAACAAAGTCTCCAATAATGTTCTTTCCAATCCCCTTATGAGAACATTACAGTCACTGACCATGAAATAGCTTATAGGTAACTAGAGCCAACTCAGCAGAACAGATCAAATAAATACACTACTGGAAGTTACTAGAAGTTACAAGTTCTTCGTTATGGACCTAAAGAAAAATCCTCTAAATATAGCTGTAATGCTGTAATGACATTTGTAGCTTAATTCTAACACAGCATACAAAGTTACAAAGTACTGAGGATTTATTTACCTCTTTTAACACTACATAAAAAATTCCACATGAAGTTATGGATATATCTTCAAGGAAAGCATATCAGTGTACTAGAAGTTTCAATGGAGTCTAAGCATTGTACACTACCAGACATGATCTTGTTCTAATGAATGGGCTTTAAATTGAATCAGAAAACAATTGGCTGCACCATTTCACCAGTGGGAATATCTTGCTTGGCAAAATGACAGTGTTGCAAAAACAGTTCATAACAAAGTAGGACTGTTGGTGAATTCCCCGTCCCCTAGCAAATTTTGATTAACTCCTGACACTATGTAATCTGGAAGCAGTGAGAAAACTTCCATTAGGTCTCAGCTTAATTTCTCCATGATCTATGTAGTATTTTTTTCAACAGTTGCACCTTACCATTTAGCTCTGATGGGCAACCAAGAGCAGTGATAACTGTTTTTATTTTTGATGTGGGTGGGGTAGGTTAGGGATAAAGGACCTCTATAGCCAATAATTCTTAGGAAGGTAAACTATTCCTGGCACTATGATTTTCCTTTAACAATTTTATGCCATCACCTTCAAGAAAGAGTATATTTTCCATTAATGCAAAGTATCATCATTCAAATTCTGGCTATTGTTTAAACTTTTAAAGGCACAGGCTTTTGGAAGATTTTCTCCATTTACTTTATTGTATGTCTCTGAGTTACCCCAAATTTTCAGATGTGCCTGACGCTTGTACTATGTGTCGATGTGTTCTCCAGCCTCACTCTTTAGGTACACCGTCATGTTTTTAAGTTGTTCTTATAACTCAGTGGAACAGTCTGAGGCTAGTGTCACATGTATTACATGAAACCTTTTGGCACAAGTGGGCAAGATCTCTGAAATTCCATCAGCCAGAATTCTAGTCTAGGGCTGACTGATCTCAGGAGTCAACAGCTAAGAAGATGCTTACTAAAAAATGTTAGCAATATCCAACATGGAGTGGAAGATTCCATTTCTTGTATATTGACTGTTTGCTCAAGATATTAATGCTAGGGTACAGCAGCAGGTATATTAGGCTCAGACATGATTTGAAACTACCTCTGATCCTCTGTTGAATTCATTTTACTCCATATACATCCCTAAGTCTCTCTTCCTTATCAACAACATTTATTCAAATATGTGCCTTTACTCCATTTTTCTTTCTCATTCATTATTCAGTTCATTCCATGGCAGCCTCTAGTCTGATCACTATTTCTCTGAAATTGCTCTTGATTTTGTCACTAGTGACTTCTCTGTAACAACGTCCACCAGACTTTCCTCCATCCCATTATTAAACTTCTCAATAGCAGTAAGCTTCACTGGGGACTCAGGCTTTTTACAACCTGATGTTCTGTGGTATTTTTATCACTTCATACTGTTCTTACTTTCTATGCATTTAACAGGTGACTCCTTCAATACCATCCCTATATGATTAAGATCTTATTCATCCACAGTCAATACAGTTATGGTCATACATGGCTTTACAAACCAATATGCTAAATAATTCCAAACCCACTTGTCCATGTACTCTACCTTGCATCCTGTCAAATAGCCAGTTACTCCCTCTGCATCTCCATACTAAATAATGAAACATCCTCAAATGTAATCTGTTCACCTCTTTCCTACGCTCAGTGTATTTCTCTGTCACTCATCCATATGATTTTTGGCTCAATGCTTTCTTGATAATTCTCACCCCTTCCTCAGGCACTCAGTATATCCAAATCACCAGTAAGTACTATAGCTTTTATATTTAAAATGCATCTTTAACCTTTATTCCCAAAGTCAATACCATGCACAGAAGTCAGTCATTATGTTCTGTCTGTAGTTTAGAATAACCTGCTTTTTAACTTGTCTTATTTACCTTTTATGTACCTTGTACTTCAAGCTAATATATATTTGTAAACATTTTATATCATTTACTCCTAGAATCTCTCATGAGCTTTGTTCTTCTTGAGGATGAAATCCAAAGTTGAGACCAGAGTATACCAAGGTCTACATGATAAGCCTCCCTTACTCTTCTGTTTCATCTTCTGCACCAGTGTTGCCTTTTCTTGTACTCATTTGTTCCTGTTTCTATAGCATGTCTTGCTTTTTCTTATAGCCTTAGGAACTTATTTTCATTTGCCTAGAAACTTGTTTCATGATTCTCTGCAAGGCAAGTTTGGCTATTCTTTTTTCTTTCTTTCTTTTTTATTAGATATTTTCTGTGTTTACATTTCAAATGTTATTCCCTTTCCCTGTTTCCCTTCTGAAATCCCCCATCCCACCCCTCCCTGTTCACTAACCCAACCACAGCCACTTCCCTATCCTGGCATTTCCCTACAGTGGGGCAACTAGCCTTCACAGGACTAAGGGTTTCTTCTCTCATTGATGTCTGACAAGACCATCCTCTATTACATATGTGGCTGGAGCCAGGGGGTCAAACATGGACTCCTTGAAAATGCCCCCTGAGAACCCCAGTTAAAGTTACAACATGTTTGTTTCAATTTCAGTAATCTATTTTCATGTAGCCTTGATCATTTATTCATAACTCAATGAAACTGTCTAATCAGGCTGCTCAGGGATGGCTTGGCTGCTGCAACCTGTCTGTGCCTGTGGTCAGTTGGAAAGTCACTATAAGGATGCCTTTAAATGTCCTTGCTCACCAGTCTGTGAATTTTCAGAGCAAATCTGTTGGAAAGATTCGGTTTTACACATGGTACCACTCCATCAATCAGGCCAGCTCAGTTTTAAACAGGGTGAGAACAGAAACTACACATCCCTTAAGGTGATCTCTGAAACTGAGTATCTGTCACCTCAGCTACTTTTGTTTCATAAAGCTCCATCGCAAAGCTAGCAAAGGTGTTTGGGAAGGAATAAGCTCTGCCTCTTGGTGGCAGTTGGTACAATAATCTTTGTCTATGCTCACTCTGTCCATGTCCCTTTTGCAGTGCTCTACTGTCACTAGTATTGTGTCACCACATTTTTTTAAGACCTTAACATTTCCTGAAACTGCTGATGTATTTACTTTCTTTTGATAATGAATGCCCCTCTTCCTTTTGAATATGAGCTCTAAAAGGGTTGACATCCCTCTGTGACTCAATGAGTACTAAATCCCTTTAATTAGAACAGTGGCTAGCATTTGACACCCAGTAGGTGCCGGGCATATGGTAGTTGAGTGGATTCATCTGTGAGTGAACAGTGTTGGTGAGGATTCAAATTAATACAGCCTTTATAAAAATCATTTTGGAGATTTCTCAAAAAATTAAAAATAGAACTATCTGTGCTAGATAGCTTTATGCAATTTGACATGAATTAAAATTGTCTGAGAGGAGGGAACCTCAAGAAAATGTCTCCATAATATCTAGTGGTAGGCATACCTCAGGAACATTTTCTTAATTAGTGATCAATGGGTCCAGCCCATTGTGGGTGGTGCCATCACTGGGCTGGTAGTTCTTGGTTCTATAAGAACCAAGTAAGTCATGTAGAGCAAGCCAGTAAGCAATACCTCTCCTTAACCTCTGCATCAGCTACTGCCTCCTGGGTCCTGCCCTTCTTGAATTCTTACCCTGACTTGCTGTGATGATGAACAGTGATATGGAAGTATAAGCCAAACAAACCCTTTCTTCCCCAACTTACGTTTTGGTCATGGTGTTTCATCATAGCAATAGAAACCTTAAGATACTACCATGTGACCCAGCGAGGCATACACACTGAGAATTCCACACCCTATCATAGAGGTATTTGCTCTCCATATTTATTGTTGCTTTATTGTCTACAGCAAAGAATTAAAATTAGCATATTTTCCCATCAATGGGTGAATGGATAATGATATATGTATGAATAATATATCACTATTAAGCTTGAAAGTAAAATGAAATTAACTGGTAGGGAAACAGGTAGGCTTAGGATGTGCAATATTAAGTGATCTCAAACAATTTCAGAAGCTTAAAAATACATATTATGCATCATATATAGATCCTAGAGAGTAAATATATGGACATATATGAACAATTACATACACAGTATAACATGAAAAAGAGAACAAGAAAGGCTAAATATGAGGAAGGACTATATGCAGATAATAGACATGTATATGAAAGGGAATCTGAAACTAATTGATTTTTCCAGTTCTAATTGTGTCAGAGAGCTTTTGATTCTGATAACGGGTGAGTGCATAAAAATATACTCAGTAGTAAGTGTGTTGATCCCTTGTGAAGCTCTACAGCTGCAGAATGCCTATTCTAACTACGGAGAAATTCACTTAGATGTATAATCTTTGGGCCTGGTTAATTTTATGTATAATATTTAATTTATTTGCAAGTTTTTAATAAGACAGTTTATAAAACTAAAATTATAATGATTTAGAGAGCTTTCCTATGCAGGTTATTAAACTTTTTAAATGCATTTTTTTCCTGGCTGTGTACAGTAGTGTAACACTGTTTCTCAACCCTGACATCCTGGACAGCTTCAGAGAAATAGTCACAATTGTTATTTCTTGGTTGAGCAATCTGGTTCTCAGGAGATGATGGCTGCTACTCAAAGGAAGTCTCAGTTTCCAATATAAGATAATCGTTCCTGCTTTGTGTGGGGGGTGGGTTTCAGTCAGGGTAGGTTTCAGAGTAATCTGTGGGTGGGATTTACTGACCCTGGAATCTGAGATGAAGTCAATCTAAGTGAAGTTTAAGACAGCAACTAAGGAATTTCCAGGACTCCGCCATAGGAGGCTGGAAAAAGCTGATCAACAAACAAATGATCTGGTGGTTGGATCCACATATGAGAGAAAATATTTGGTATTAGGCTTTCTAGCATTGAATGGCTGAATGAATCTTTAAATTTGCACATTTATATTGGAGGGCCTGTAAAAGTCAGAAAACTAGAAAGGGGTCACAGGCAGTGGGAGTGGAAAAGAAAGATGTTAAGGGAGGAGACCGCGTAGAACACAGCTGTTAGGAAGAGAGAAACAGCACTAATGGAGGACAGCCAGAATGTTAGAGGAATCAGAAGATAGTGAAGAGAAAGATGCTGGGGGAGGAGTAACCCTACTGAGTGCCCGGATAAGGCTCCAGGGAGGTTCTAAACACAGGATTGATGTGTAGAGTATGCAAAAATGAGGAGTCTTACCAGCAGTTGTCTCTCAAAACAGGTGGCCCGAGTAGCTCAAACCCTCTTTATTTATACAAATTCCAAAGCATTCAAGCATGAGCAGTTTCAATTCATTTCTCTTTCATCATCTTTCAAGAATCACTAGCATTTACCCATTTTAGTTTCTTTTCCTCCCTTCTTGTCTTTAATTGACCTTTACTCTGTATCTAAAGATTAATTAACCTTTATTTCATATCTAAGAATGAATTTTATATAGCAAGCCAAGTGATTTTATCTAGCCTGGCATCTCCTACTCGTACTGTGCTCAGGCCAGCAGCAGACATGCAGTTACAAAAATGAAAGATATTTATGCTCTGTGGTTAGTCTTTAACACTATGTTGTAGATTGTATATTTTTGAAGTCAGCAGAGAGTATGATACCTTATACAGAATAATATTTTTCAGGTATAGGTCTAATTTCTATGGCCTGTATGTTACTTTTAAGTGAACAACACTTGTGATGGTCTTCTTCATACGCCCTCGGAATGATAATGATTAATATGTAAGCCTTAACTGTTGGGACCAAGTTGCTATTCTTCCTAGCAGTAACTACTTGTTCTTTTACCTCCAAAGGGACTAGAAGATTTAGATTCCTTTGTTGATTTTCTGGCATTGGAGGGAAGTCTGACCTTTTATGCCCTTTATTTCTTCCTTATGAGGTCTATAGATTTTTAATGTCATCTTTTAAGAAACCATCTCCTAAGATCTTGGAATATAGTTATCTCTTTTTTAGAACAGTTAAGTAAGCAAGAATCATTAACCTTACTGAGATCCTCCTGCTTACTCAGGATGACTGCAGAGTCCACCAAGGACAACTGGAGGAACTGGTTTCTGTCCTAGAATGCAAAGAGGCTTAATTTCCTTGTAGAATCTTTAGAAAAATTATCACAGACTCATCTAAAGGGCTTTTGTTCCCTGGAAACTCAGATGCAATCACAACTGAGAACTGTAAGCACAGTAAAAATTAGAAGGGCTAGAAGCGCATGTACTTCCCTAGGATCAGAGCAGGGGTCTGCAGCATCCCCTTCACAGGTCCTCTCTAGGTGGCAGGAATCCTCAAAGAGCCTTGCCTAAGGAGCTCCACTTGCAAAACACTCATGAGCTGTTCCTACAGGTCACAGCATAGCTTCTGGCAGCTGAGGATGTTTGAAAAGCCATAGACAAACCCACTACTTCCCAAACTTAATATATTGAATACATTTGGTTACCATACATGGCGAGTAATGTTTTCCAGAAGCCACAAGTTGCTAAACTAAAAAAGTTGTTGGTTAGGGGAATCCAAGAAATCTTCCAAATAAAGCAGATTTTGTGATTGTTCTTGAGTACCCATCATGACTAAGATTCTGTAAGAGGAAAATACTTTAATCACAGAAATATCAAGCTGAAACTGATCTAGAAGCTTCCTTCATGCTAGTCAGATTTCAGAGGACCAGAAAGTGATATGCAAATGCTGTGAAGCAAAGGGAACATTTTGCTCAACTCTGAGTGTTGTGAGTTACAACAACGACTTCTCTGGCAACATAAGCCCAGAAGCAGTAGCAGCATGATGGGGACTGAGGTAATCAACCACTTTATGATTAAATTTGAAGCCTGTTCCACAGAACATATCCATGATATGATAAATATGTCCAAAAAGCCATACTTGAGGGACTGACAAGCTATAGGAGTAAACCTACTGGTATTATTATGCTGAACGGACATAATATAATATTGTTTTTTAAAAACACATATCTGTATTCATAATTAGTGCACTTCTCAGTCCTTATTAGAGAAACATTTTTGTTCAGTTGACATAGAGACTCCCAACCAAGTAGAGAGAACATGTTTGTATGGAGTTCTCTGCTATAACTGGGGCATAAATATCACACCTCTTTCTGACAGGTTCAGAAAACATGAAAAGGTAGGTGGAAAGATTTGGAAATATTTATTTATTCTTAAGAATTTCATATAATATATTTTTATTACATTCTTCCCTATTCCCCAACTCCTCCCAGATCCCCCCACCCCAATACCCAAAGCCAGTCAACGATCCAACATGAATATGGGAGGGCCACAGAAGTACCTAAATAGAAAGCTATTGATAGCTGATAGTTTCTGGGGAGGGAGTCAATTTTCTTTAGGGGGTATGGTCTTTCGTGTATTGACAGTAACAGTTGATGATGTCACACTTATAAGTATATGAACAGCAGTAACTGGACTCCATGAGCTCTTAAGAGAATACCATTAAGTTAGGAAGGGGAAACTTTGGAAAGGGGGACCCAGAATGAGTGTGTGGGAAAGAGTGCAGGTGATACAGATATTCTATTTAGAGCTGAGTTGTTAATATTAATATTCTTAATCCTAGAAGTTCTTTTAAAAAGATGTTCCCAGTTTAGAGGGATTTTCTTTTCAGTCAATTTTCCTTCTTTGAATCACTCTTCATAGCTTGAAACTTTATTTTCTTATCAGTGTTGATAGTCTTGCTCCTTTAAGCATGTTCTGGTTTATTAGATACTCCTTTTGAAATATAAGTACCACACACAGAGACAGACTACACATACCTCCTTCTGATTGGCTCAGGAAGCAGAACCACTAAAGATACATTTGAGATTAGGTCTTATATCTTCTTATAATTACAAAACCAAAACTCTCTTTGTCTGTCTCTGTCTGTCAGCCTCTCTCTGTCTCTGTCTCTCTGTCTGTCTCTGTCTCTGTCTCTGTGAGTGTGAGCGTGAGCGTGAGCATGTGCGTGTGCGTGTGCGTGTGCGTGTGTGTGTGTGTGTGTGTGTGTGTGTGTGTGCTGGCTGGTCCAACTAGACAGGGCAACTTACAAGAATCAGTGATTAAAATTACCATCACAGAATTTTTTAAGGTTTAGTACCCTTCAAGTGTCCTCTAGCATCACAGATCAGATGCTGGGAGCCATCTTGCATCCATAACTTGAGATAGCAAGGTATTTGGTGAGAGCTGTCAGGCTGCTTGAGCTGAGTCAGTTGCTAGATTACAGCATCCTCTAGTGGTAAGAGTTCAGTTTCAAGGCATGAATAGTGGAATAGCACTAGAAGTGGGTAACTAGGCAACTCTGCTTTCCTAGGGTATTTCTGATTTCCTTGGTTATTTCTAGCACAGTGGCTGACCCATTCCCCACTGGACTACAGATCCTGATACAGCCTCACTGTGTTAGCTCTCTACCATCTTTCCATCTGAGACTTAATATTTTTTGATTCTCGGAATCTCAAGATGCTTCCCCTCTTTATTTTTAAGTAGTTGTAGATATTTTCCCCTTGAGAACATTTCATTGTCTCTAATATTTGACTATATTCTATTATATTACATCTATATTCTATTATTGAATATAGACATGGGGGATATTACAGTAGGGAGCTATCATCTAGAATTTCCATTGAAGAAAGACAAGGCATAGTCCAGAAGAGGTGATTGTCATTAAAAGAAGGAGTGCTCATTGTGATTAAAGGAAGGTCAGCAGATTTAAAAGAACATCCTGGCAGTTTGCCTGCTGGGCTTTTATTCAAATGAGTTTACTTTTCTAAGTTTCCTTGCCGGACAAGCGTAACTGTGCAGAGTTGTGGCCGCTCTTATGTGAGACAATGTAGGGTACTCAAAGCACTCACACTCATTTCCTTGGATAAACACCCCCCTTTCTCCTCCTCAGGTTACTTCTTGGGTGTGGTATAGGCCACCTTCTTCATCCTAACACAGACTATTCATTACACATATTCTTGCTCAACTGTGTGTGGTCATCATGTGCCATGCCTGAGAGCATGAGGAAGTAACAAATGAAGTTTAGTCTAGTCTGGGTCTTTCCCCAGTCCCCTGTCCTCAATGTATTCATCCACACCTTTGAACAGAACATCTGGGAAGAATAAGGTATGTTCAGATGCATTTATTCAACAGACCCACTTGCTAAACATTATGTCTGCCTTAACAGAGTTCAAAATATTGACTTTCAGCAAGGCCCACTCTTTCGAATGAGGACAGGGTCCATGCGTTTCCTGTAGAAGAGATTTAAGGAAAATAAATTAAGAGTCAGTTTGAAGTTTATCAGCACAAATAAATGACATTTAAGCAATGAAACTTAAAAATAATTCTGCGTTTCTTTAAAAGAGAGGTTTATGATTTCTTTGGTTTTCTCTTTTTCTAATCCATCTATTTAGTCATGTATTCATTAAATGTCCGTTACTTTTTATTATGTCCAACAGGACACAACAGAGTAGAAAAACTGTAGATCATTGTCCTTTACACAGCTAATGGAGTCTTACTGGGAACCCTTGAAATGAATCTCAAACCTACCACTGCTTCTTTATGCTGTGCATTTAGTGACCAAGTGGCCATCTGAGCTATTGTCCAGGCTACAGTAGGACTTTCTAGCTGATTGACATTTCAGCCTAGAAGATGGGGCCTTGCTTCTCTCAGGCAAGCTTGATTCCCACAACAGAAGCCAGTACCAAGGTCATCTTCTTTAGATAGGATTTTCTCTGCTGTTCCCATGTTACCTTGACCAAGCCAGTTTCTCTCTCAAAACCTAAATGTCCTTTCAGTTCTGAAATTGTTCTTAGGTACCAGGCTGCTTCTAGAATTCTCTATTTAGTAATTGTTTACTTGACCTTTCTATTTCATTATTGCCGAAGAAGATGTGATAGTCATCTATTTTAACAGATACATTTTTTGGATCCATTGTTTCTTCATTTTAACATTAATGTTAACTTATGATAGTGCCAATTTCAACATCATGTACATAAGCCTGTTATCTATAGCTGTGCTGTTCATTTTGGTACATTCTGCTCATTAGCCGCATTTAATTGTTTAATCTTAAAATTTTAACACTATTTAAATGTCAGTGTCTCAGTGTACTATCTGTGTTTAAGAGCCAGTGACTACTAGTCATACATCGGCCCATACCGACAGACAACATTTCTAGTACCACAAACTCTTCTGTTAGTTGATTTTCTATAGAAAAGAGTTACTAACAGTTTCTTTAAGAAAACACAGAAGGCATATAATGTCCAGATTTAATAAACCTGTCAACTCCTGATAATTATAGGCCCCATCTTAAGAAAGCCCTGTTTGGTGTTTTCAGAGCATTGCAAACCCCAAGAGTTAGGGTCAGATTCTGGCTCTGGTAATAGTGACAACATAGGTCATTTTTGGGCAACTTGCAAAATTTGCATTTTAATTAAAATATAGGTCCACCACTTCTCCCTTTTCTACCTCCATACCTTCCAAGTTACCTCCATCTCAACTCTTCAGCCCCCATCTACTTTCAAATTGATAGCTTCTTTTTCTTTGTTTGCTATTGTTATGTGTGTGTGTGTATGTGTGTGTGTGTACAAATGTATAAATACAACCTGCTGAGTCTATTTGTATGTATATCTGTTGTTTGAATGGACAACTTTAAAGAATATTATTAATTTTAGATCCCAACTCACTACAGTTTCCCTTCCCTCCTCTACTCCAAGACACTCCTCTCTGGCCCTTCCTATCCACTCCTCTTTCTTCATTTCTATTAAGAAGTGGTTATTAGCCATAACAGGTACCTTGTTACACTCCACAGACCCAAAGAAGCTAAACAAGAAGGACAGCCCAAGAGAGGAAGCTTGACTCTCACTTAGAAGAAGAAATAAAATAGTCATAAGAGGCAGGTAGAGGGAGGGACCAGGGAGAGAGAGGTGATGGGGAGGAATAGGGGAATTCAGCACCAGGTGTGCAGAAGAATAGGAGAGATGCTAGCTGCCCATGAAAGTGAATGGAGAACTACAATTGATGGGATTAAGGAGGTGGGAGGCATCTCCAAGACGAGACCTGGGATAAGAGAGGTGCCCAAGAATTAATGGGAGTGACCTTAGCTATGACTCACTACATTGGGGATATGGGACCTGAAGAGGCTACCCCAGTGGAGTGATGGAGAGACACCAACCCACCCATAAACCATTCAACCCAAATTTATTCTGTCTACAAAACAGCAGGCATGGGGAATGGGGCAGAGATTGAGGAAAAGTAAAACCAATAACTGGCCCAACTTGATACTCATCCCATGGGCAAGCACCAGTCCCCACTACTAGTAATGATTCTCTCTTATGCTGGCAGACAGAAGCAAGTTGCCCTCTGAGAGGCTCCATCAGGCAGCTGACTTAGACAGATACAGACTCCCACAGCCAAACAGTGGATGGACCTTGAAGACTCTTATGGAAGAACAGGACAAAGGATTGCAGCCCAAAGGAGATAGGAATACCACAGGAAGAAGAACAGAGTCAATTAACCAGGACTATTGGGGCTCTTAGAGTCCAAATTACCAACCAGAAAACATTCATGTGGTGGACTTAGGCTTCCCCACAAATGTGTAGTACATGTGCAGCTTGGTCTTTGTGTGGGTCCCAAACAACTATAACATGAGCTATCCCAAAAGCTGTTTGTTCCGTGTTGGTGGGATATGTTCTTCTAGCAGGGCTGCCTTGTGTTGCCTCGATGGGAGAGAAAGCGCCTAGCCTCTAGCCTCTAGCTTCCAGGAGAATTGAAATGCTAGGATCAGGAGATACCAGGGATAGGTTCACTTACTCAGAGGAGAAGGGGAGGGGGAGGGAGAAGGATTATAGGAGGGGGTGGCTGGGAGTGGGACAGTGAACAGGATGTAAAGTGAATAGGTAAAAATCTTAAGTTAATTTAACAAAAAGGAAAAAGAAAGAGAAAAAGAAAAGGCCATGCCTCCCATGGATTGAGAATCAAACATGGGATAGCACATAGCAGTAGGAGTAGACATCTTTCTTATATTAAGGCTGGAAAAGCATCCCAGAAGCTAGCAAGAGAGTTAAAAACAGTCCCTGCTCCCACCGTTATGACTCCCACAAGAAGACCAAACTACACAGCTGTAACATATGCAGAGGGCCTAGGTCAGTGTAGTGTCCTTGACCCCTCTGGCTCCTACAATCCATTCTACCTCCTTTCCCCTAGCTCTGCCTAAAGTTTGCCTGTGGGTGTGTGTCATCAGAAACTATCTTGCTATCTCTGATAGAAGTTATGCTAGGCTCCTGTTTACAAGTATAGAAGTATATCATTAGGAATCATTTTATTGACCTTTTTCTCAATCCTGTTGAATTCTACCCTAGGTCTTTGGACTATCTAGCTTCTGAGTCTTGGGCCTCCAGGCAGTATCGGGGGACTCCCTGTTGAAATTGTATTGGGCAATAGAAACAAAGACAATATAGAAACCTTAGAATATCTCTTATGTTTGAGAAAGCCTAACTTATCTCTAGACCTAAGTGTTATTTCAGAACACAGAGTGAAATGCTTAGACAGTGGAATGAGCCTCTTACATCTACATGTATTTGAAAGATTGCAAAGAGCGAACTGCAACCAGTAGGTTCAAAGGTCAGAGGAGTGAGTGTTCAGCATTTCACTCATAGTTTCTGAATGCTTCATAATATAATAGTTCACTTCAAATAGAGGCCTTTGGACTTTAGACCTTACACTTGGACATTTCCCAAGTCCCCAGGGTGTTGTGGGGCCCTCCTGCTCCCTGTGGATGGAAATACTGATGCTGTGATCTTAATGTCAACAACACGGGTCATGAGAAAATTAACAAGTGGTTTCAAATGTACTCTTTCCAAACGGTTCACCTGCTCCTCCCAACCCCCTCAGCCAGGGACTCAGCCATTGGCCTGGATGGACAGGTGACAGAACAGACTGGCTTGGATTTCAGGTTTCTTCTGCCTGAGCCTGCAGCGTGGGAGAAACAGGCTTGTGCTATCATGCCTGGAACCTTTCACACACTGAACACACACTCATCATAAAGCCAAACGCCTACTGTTTGGAGTCTAAAATGTATACGATCCTAGGTAAACTGAGAAACTTTTCTGAAATCATTTAGAACAATCCTTGAAGAGAGTATGCAACATAGAGGAGAGACTTATGCAGAGTAATAATGACACAGTGCCTTGAGCTTGAGATGAAGTTGTTAACATAGAGTCAATTCTAGAAAATCAAAGTGTTTTCTGTCACTTTTGGAGTCTCTGTTGTTTGTTTGAAATTCAGAGACTCATGGAAATGTTTTTTTTTTTTTCATTAAGTCTTTTTTAGCCCTTTCAGCTACAGGATATTACTGTCTTTGTTTTGGTTATGTAACACTTTACACTGTTAGCAAGTGCCACAAATTACAAGAAAAGCTGACATGTGCTCATGAGTGTTTTGTTTGTTTGTTTGTACCTTTTGTTAGAGCTACATTGGAAACAGGGAAGGCTTAGCAAAATGACTGACATATAGCAACTACTCATTTATATTGTAAGAGAAAAATTGTGACACATCTGTTTGTCTTGGTGTTCTGAGCCTGATTCCTGTTCCCCAACATATTTAATTATTAATTAAATTATTAAATAATTAACTACTTAATTATTAACTATTTAATTATTAATATTTAATTTCAGATAACTAAACTTTCTGGAGGCTAGCTCTCATAAACCAGGAAGACAAATGATATAAAATACATGTTTGTTCAGTAAAAATTATATAAATCATACTTGCTAATTTGGGGGTTGCATTAGAAAATGCAATTTCTGCTATTATCAAGAACTGTTCTGTTTTTTGTTCAGATTAAAGGCATTTTGTAGGTATAAGCCTCTTGAAAATCTAAAATATCAATGTATTATTTAAATAAATGAGTTTTTATCATCCAAACCATACCTAATTTATGAAAAGAAAGTACCATTTATTGACCAAGCTTTTAAGATGATAACATTTGTGAAATTCTAATGATAAATAACTTAAAATCAAACTTTGTCCTCACCTGTTTTCAAAGCACAGAGAGCATTCACTGGCGTAAGTAATTCCGTCACTCCCACACACAGGGTCATAAACCCTGGGACATCCCACCATTGCAGCATTGCAATTAGCCTGAACACAGAATTAGGGAGTCATTTTCTATCATTTCTCAGTGTTTGGTTATGATAAAATATTAAGACTTTTTAAAGACTTTGCAGTTAAGATAATGACACAGGTATTGTACAAGAAAACAAAAGAAATATATCTGCCCTGAAATAAAAAAAAGCTGATTTGAAGTCAAATCATGGTCCTTTCCTAGTTATAGGACATCATGGGTCTACAAGGTCCTTCCTTGATTTCAGTCAATTCATCTGCAAGTTAGGAAAAAACATCATTTCCCCACTTAAAGCATGGTGCTGTTGTGAGATTGGATAAGCAGAGGAAGACAACATCAACTGCTGACAGGATAGTCATCTTAGATGGTGTGCATGCGTGCCTGCTTGGAGTTCTTGGTTTGTGTTTTCCAGTAAAAGCTGAATCTCATTAAACACCTCTTTCCTATATTGTATGTATTGTTTTATTGGAAAAGTCTCACCATTTTATCTATTTATTGATTTATCCTTGAAAGACCTTGTAAAGTTATCATTACACTCTTATTCAAGTGAAGACTCATGAAGTGATGAATTGACTTAAAGTCACATATCTAGTGATCATTGAATCCTGGTTCTCAGTTCCTAGGCATTACTGCGTCGCCTCTTCATTACAGGACATCATCCCTGCTTTGCTAACTTTTATTCTTCTTCATGGATCCATACTTGGAGAACTAGATTTGGTTTCTAATGGTGCCAGATTTTTCTATAATGCTTACCACAAATGTAATGATTTATTCACTATAAGATCCAGGTTCATTACTAATTTTCGCCATATTTGTATGTAATGAGATGAGGGTCATTTCCTCATCTGGTCTAATTTGGGAATCAGAAGCAATGAAAGCCAACATGATCAAGTCAGGAGTAAGGGCTACTTAAAATGAACACGCGCGCTTCCACTGTTAAACTACTTGTCCTAGCAGCCAACCCTAGTGTATGTATAAAAATCTCCTTTACAACAGGAAGCAGACAATTACAGGGGCATCAGTGGACTGGTCTTTCTACATAGTACCACTCGGATTGGGGAAGTACTATGAATCCTGCATTTAGCAGCTGAGGTTCCCTACCAGTTGAACTCCCAATCCTGACTTTAGTTACCAAAAACGTAACTGTAGAGTATATGTTCCCCCTGCCCCTTTTCTGTCAAGGTCTTCCTGTGTAGTCCAAACTGACCTCAAACCTGGTTCATAACCCAGGCTCCCAAGTGCTTTGAATTGCAAATGTGCACAACCATGTATGCTCAGATCCTGGCTATACTTTTACTGGTTAAAACAATTTCAATATGTATAGGAAATTAGAGAGTTAAAAAATTATGAGCTATCTGGGCGGCAGTGGTATGTGCCTTTAATCCAAGCATCTGGGAGGCAGAGGCAGGCAGATCTCTGGGAGTTTGAGGATAGCCTGGTCTACAGAATGAGTTCTAGGAGAAGGATGATACACAGAGAAATTATCTCTCAACCCCTCCCAATGAGATTATAAGTTATAATAAATTATAAAATTCTCTTTACCTTTCTTCCAACAGCCTTAGCTGTAGTGTTACCTAGAAAACATAAACCAAACATCAACCTAAATCCAAAATAAATAAGCCAGATCTATTGTTAGTTCTCAAAGAATATAGTTTTCATATACTTTCCAACTCTTATTTACATGGACTTTCAAGGACACTAGATGAGTTTTCTTCAGTCTCTGCCTGCTAAGATTTTGAAAAGAATTAAGTAAAATGCTGACCATTACTGAGTATTTCAATTTGGCATTTTGGGAAAGTTCATCTATTTCCTTGAGAATAGAAATGTGCTACACAGAATTTGAAATGTATGAGCACTACTATCTGTTCAGATACCTTTGGCATGTCCATCAATGATCTTTCTGTACCCAATAGAATTTTCATCCCACAGTCAGTGAATTACAAATATCTGTACCTCATGGTATTGGTGACAGTATGGGAAATACACATCAGGTCTTCTGATGTAACTAAATTCCTTCTGTAAACAATGTTAAAAATAGGACTTTTCTGACAACTCACCACCAGTTGAGTTTTTTCCCACAGGTGCATTACAACAACTGACCACATTTTAAACTTGTATTTAATGTATTCACATAGTTCAGAAAAGTTTCTATTCATTCTCCAGGAAACAAGTCTTGCAGACATCAGCACATATGATACATATACACATATGTAACAACAATTGAAGATGACTGAACTTGAAAGGAAACAAGCAAGCACATGGGAGGGTTTGGCAGAAAGTATGGTAAGGGGAAATAATGTAATTATAGTATAATTAAAAACGTTTTTTTTTAAGTAGATGGTAACTGTAAATATGAATGGTTTTGCCTGTGAAGAAACCTAATCCGATAGCTCCCAAAGTAGAAATGTTTCCAAAATTTAATTTTCAGTCAGTGATCTCTGAGGAAAAATAAAGATCTCTGGGACTCATCAAAGAAGATGCAGTTTTTGGGGGTCCCCTGAGATCCAGAATGTAAACGAAGCTAAAAATTAATGGCCAGTGCCACACTACAGGCATTTAGTTGTATTAATTATTAGGCATGAGGTGGGGCAAAGGGGCTCTTGCTTCCATAAATATTTATCTGAAACAATAAGCAGTGGTCTTCCACTTAGTGAAGCATAGCTTTGGTTCTTGACAAAAATTTCTGCGCAATGAATAGCCAAGGTGAAAACATTAATTAATAGCAGTTACAAAAACCAAACTGAGCTCAGATTCAGAATCATCTCCCAGAATTCTTGTGACAAGTTTGGAGATTCTTTCCTTTGCTCAAACAATGTTTGTGTCTAAACATATTACAGATCAAATGTAAAACTTTTAATCACTCAAACTTTTCTGTAAACTAAGTGTTGGTCATTGTTATCTATTTTATACAAGTTTATAAAAATTAAAAATTTTTAAGTCTGCGTTGGATTCACATAGTCCAGCAGCCATTTCTACAGTTTGAAGTGTATTTTAGATCAAAACCCTTTCTTACCCACCACATCCCTACTGAAGTAGCAGCCTTGTCTTTAGAGCAAGCCATGACTATCTCTGGGGACATCTTACTGGAGCTGCTTTCCTCCTTTGTGTTAGCGATAATTTTTTATCCCCCTGTAATTTGCACTAGAAACATTTCTGTTATTCAACTCATTGGCATCAGTTAGCTAGATTATCTAAACTTACAGGAGGTATAAATTGACAGGTTAAATTTTTTTCACTAATTTTTGAAGAATATGCAAACACACCTACCTGCTAAACTGAGCAGGGCCAAGGCACTGAGAAGAAAGAGAACAGCTACCTTCATGGTTGCAGATCTGGGTGCAAAAGTCAGAAGGACTGTACACGGTGCTTCAGAAACTGTGGAGCGGTCATATAGGCAGATGGTAATATAGGCTCCACCCACTGTACCCTACAATAGGTATCTTTGGTTATTGATTGACTTGTATGGCCTCCAGGTTGGGGAAAATGTAAACTAGGTAGGAAAAGGGGCAGAAAAGATTGGACCCAAATTCTGCCAGGAAAAACAAGTTAGCTGGATTCCTGACGTCCTCTCAGGTTTTGGGAAAGCACTCACCTTTCCTGAGCTTTCATTTTCTTATCTGTTGGTGAAGTCAAAGGTCTTGATTGTCTCCTCTCTAGATCTGAAAGGATGAGCAGACATGCAGAACTCAAACAGGCCTTCCATTCTTTTCTTTTTCCCATTTTCCATTACTGTTTTTTGTCCTTTTCCCCCATTTCTCTCTTTATCTGCTGTGCATTCCTTTAGTCCTGATATGCTGGTTCCAAGGTGGGGTAAAAGATAAGGAGAGTTCAGTTCTGTCTCCTGTGTTCCGAGGCTTTGTGTACTAATGAGATTAGCTGCATGCTTCTACAAAATTGGTTCACTTTCCTATTGCCTGGATTTATGCATTGGAAAATTAAAATAATGGTAATAAATAATCTAAAGGATTGTTCTTTATTAACCAATGTGTACTATGTATCTACCAAGCCTGGTATCTATGTTCTTTCATGTTTCTGCGTGTATTCTCAGTAGCAAAACTTTGTTTCAGACAATCTTTTCCAGGGTGTTTGTATAACAGTCTTGACAAATGAAGTAATGCCTCCCTTTGTCACAAAAGGTAAGTTGTTTTTGCTTTGTTTTTCTTTCTAGAACAATAAAGACACATAAGTTCCCAGCAACACGTGGGCGGGGGTTACTGCCCTCTTCAAACAGCTAGGGACTTAAAAAAGTTTGATGTTCTTTTCTAATAGCACAAGACACTTTCTGTTTAGAAGTCCTCCCCACATCATCTTTGGGAAATTGGCATTTGATAAAAATATTGACATGTTACCCATTGTTACAGGATAATTAAATAACTTACCTGAACTTGGTGCCTAGCTTCTGTCAACATATCCAAATGGTGGCTGGTTAAAGTGTTAGCTAACCAGGAGGGTAAATTCTCAGACTTTCTTCAACCAAGTCTTGAGAACTGTTAAACACTAGTCATGTCTTGGGTGTAGGCAAAAATAACATGGAAGTCTATACCTCATGAAGTCTGCATGCATTTTAGTTGAGGAAACAGACAGTAGATTATACTAAAAGGCTATAAAAACATTCAGATGACAAACTTATGGAGAGAAGTAGAGAGACAATATAACAGAAGGTGGGGATACTCGTGACAAAGTGGTAAGAAAAGACATCGATGAGTAGGGGGAATCTGAACAGAAGGAACTGAGTAATGAAACTATGGGCATAGCTATGAATGTCCACTCCACTCCAGGATCTAAGGGAGGACGGAGATGATGTGTCCACCATATATCAACAGTGACAGTCCACCTGGAGGAAAGTTAGAGGAGAAAAGTGGGTAATAATATGAAGGAAACAGAAAGGATCCGAGTCATGAGGGGACATGAGGGATGTGAGGGGATTAATTTTGATGAATAGAAAACCCTTAGGGAATTTCCCTGAAGTTTGGTATCTTCTTCAGGACATCTAATAGGCACTGCAAATGTGGCATACCCTGTGCTATTATTTTAATCACTTTGCAACCTTAAGTATATTTTTCTTAATTTTTCTCACTGTTTCTTTTTTATTTCAAAGTGATTGCTCAAGCCAAAACTATAGTACTCACCTTGACGCTACCATTACCAATCACCACCTTCCACCCTGACCCCTGGGCTCTATTTCCAAAACGTATGCATGCATCCAATCATGTTCACTGTTGTATCTTACATGACACTCTACCTTCCACTTGGGCTAACCACTGATTCTTCTTTTCTCTTCAGAGCTCTCTCTTGCCAAATGGTCTCTGTAGAGTATGACTCTGATCATACTTCCACTAATTTGTTGTTCCTCAGAGTCCTTGGGATGAAGTTAGACTGCTTCCTACTCCTTTTGCTTTATCTCTGGCCAGCATCCCTCTTAATTTCCCAGCCATGTTGGTCATTTCTTTATTCTCCCTGGATAAGAGGTAAAATGTAAAGCCTTCAACCCTTGAAACACAGTGATAAAAGTTTTTTTTTCAGTTACATTCAGCTCTCTGGCTGTATATTTTATGGTACTCTTTATATCACTAAAAATAATTTTAATTTTATGTACTTAAGAGATGGCCCAGAATTTATGAGTACATGCTCTTCTTTCAAAAGACCAGGGTTCAATTTTCAGAACCTATGTGGCTCCTCATAACCATCTGTAATACAGTTCTAGTGCATCTGAAGTCTTCTTCTGACCAAAAAACCCTAATATACATAACAATTCTGAAAAATAATTTTAAATCTATAATGATAGACAAAATCTGTTTACTTTTTGAGAACAAATATGGTTGCCAGAAGGAACTTAGCAAAGTACCTGCAAAATGTTGGTTATTAAATAATATTTGCTGAAAAATACATTTAATAAAATGTAAGTATCCTGATTTTTCAAAAGATCAAAGGTTATGTCTTGTTAACTTATGAGTTTTCATTCTTTCCCTTATGGTATTCTAGTCTTGGTTCATTTATTAGTTTATTTATTCAAGTCTTGATATAATAAAAACACTCCTTGTTTTTCTTCTGTCTGTAAACTCCCATGGGCATGTTTGGGATATGGCTATGTTTTCTGTGGCCATGAAGCATTCATTGGTTTTTCAGTAACATTCTAACTAATCTCATCATCTATATAGTGATAACATTGCTGCAAAGAAAGTTTCAGCAGCTGATGTTGTGGAGAGTTCATACTTGATCAGGTAACTTCTCTTGTCACAACATTGTAAGGGAAAGACTCAGTGCGGGAGAGGGCATTGTCTAGGAGATTGTCCTAGGCATACTTCAAGCAATACTGGCAGCCATAACAGCATTCCGATTTAGGTTTGCAGATTCTAGAGTCTGGATAGTGATTTGAGGTCTAGCTGACTCTGAAACTGGGGTGGGGGGATTATGTTATAACGAATAGCTAAACAAAGTCATGAAGACAGAAACGTAAATGTCATGATGGTGGCAACTTTATACTTTTGATTCTATTTGGCCTCATAATTCATTAGTCCTCGCCTGTGTCTTGGGAAACCCTTCACTGCAGTGTGAATTCCAAGTAATTTTGTGATTCTGAATGTTTAATGTGGGAATTAGTTCTGGTTAGAAATTGGCCATGGCATTGGGAAAAGAATGGCCTTTCCAGTGTCACATTGAAGGCAGTGAAGAAAGCCCCTGAAGAAGGGAGAACTGGTTTCAAGATTCAATTTACTAATTTATCTATGAGGTGACACTATTGCCTCAGAGACAAATGTATACCTTAAAATGTATTTGTTTGGTAAGAGAATACACTTAGAAGGTATACATAAATATTGCACAGAGATATTTGTTCTGGAATTACAATTGCTAGGTGGTCACAATATGGTCCCCCTTTCGTGGCTTAGAACAATTGAGACTGTATTCCTATGCTCAGTGTCTGGAGGATGGAGCAGGCTTTGACTGGAACAACCGTGATATTCCTGTGTTCAACTCTTGGCCATCGTTAGAATATTTACATTGCCTATCCTTGTGAACATTTCTCTTCTCCTTCTTTACTTCTCTGTGTACATTGGGAACTCAAGCAAACACATGCCCTTCTCCCCACTGAGGTAAGGACTGATTATGTCTGTGGACAAAGAATGATGACAACCCTTAGGAGAACTGTTTTAATGGATGCTGACGAAACTTGCTGGAATGAGGATGTTGGAAAGGCACCTGCTGATTTTCACATCCTGAACCAAAGTTTACCTAGTAAAGAAAAGGAAGACGTCAAGCTTAAGATGTTTGCTCTGACATTTGACAATGCTCTTGATAGCTGATTCTTTCTGACACTTGTCATTTGAGACAGGGTCTCCTATCACACAACCTGGACTTACACTATATAGCTAAGGCATGTCTTGAACTACTTATCCTTCTGCTTCTTCCTCTTGAATGCGGGGATTAACATGTGACTTCATGTCCTGAATGATTCAGTTGCATCTTAGCATCATTCTTATTTATTATTATTATTATTATTTCAAAGAACTTTGCATCTCTCTCCATCTTTCTCTCTCTTTCTCCCTCTCTTATATTGTATGTGCATTAATGCATGAATAACCATGTATACACCTGTAGAGTCAGAGGAGAAACCGAGGTGCCCCGCTCTAACACTGGGTGCCCTGCAGTGTCACCATTTACATCTAGGCTGACTGGCCAGTACACCCCAGCAATCGTCCTGTCTCTGCCCCAAACACCAGTGCTGGACCTCATAAGCCTGTATAGTCACATCCCACTTTTTAAAAAGCTTATATGGAGTTCTTTTTTTTTATTCTTTAATTTATTTTCTGCTCACTGACCCCTCCTAGTTGTCTCCTCCTATAATCCTTCACCCTATCCCCATCCCCTTAATCTCTGAGTTAGTGAGTCCCCCTCTCCCCCCATCCTGGGTATTCCTCCCCTCTGGCATATCAAGACTGTGAGGCTAAATGAATCCTCTCCCACTGTCGTCATACAAGGCAGCCCAGACAGATTAAAACGCCCCATGTATGGGTGACAGCTGTTGGGATAGTTTCTAATCCTGTTGTTTGGGACCCACATGAAGACCAAGCGTCGTATCTGCTACATATATGTAGGGAGGCCTAGGTTGAGCACATATGTGTTCTTTGGTTTATGGTTTAGTCTCTGAGAGTCCCAAGGGTCCAGGTTAGTTAGCTCCATTGGTCTTCCTGTGGAGTTCCTATCCCCTTCAGGTCCACAATCCTTCCTCTTATTTTTCCATAAGAGTCTCAAAGCTCCATCCACTTTTTGGCTGTGGGTGTCTGCATCTATCTGAGTTCAACTTCTGGGTGGAACCTCTCAGAAGACAGCCATGTAAGTTTCCTGTCTGTGAACATAACAGAGTATGATTAATAATGTCAGGAATTGGTGCTTGCCTATGGGATGGGTCTCAGGTTGGGCTGCTTATTGGTTGGCCATTCCCATGCATGTGTGGGTGAATACTCTCTCCATCCTCTGTCTCCACATTCTTGTAGATAGTATAAATTTTCTATCAAAATGTTTATGTGTAGCTTTGTGTACTTAACTGTTTCACTGGATACCTCACTGTTTTATTTAACTACTGAGGATCTGATCTAAGGTCTCATATTTGTGAGATGCATTTCCATGACCTTTGAGCCATATCCCTGGCCCTATCATTTTTCTTTGTTTCTTTCTCAAGGAACATCACATTTTAGTAGTGTGGAATTAGCTAAATGCAACAACATCAACATACAACGAGAATTAAAGCAGACTTTGCTCACATGCAGGCATGGCAGTGATACAAACCCATCCTTTAACTTAAATGTCACTCTGTTTTGTTCCAGTGCTTTCACTGGAAATAGCCCCACAGATTGTTATTGGACCTATCTTCTAAACCTTGGAAGATTATTTGTGGTACTTGATTGACTATGTAATGGCTTTCTCACACTCTGGATTCTCACAACAGTCTGTAAAGTTATTGCTTTGTGATATTTATATCAACTTCATTATTCTCATCATCCTTAAAAATAAAACTTGCTACTGCTGAAACATCAAAAACTCTGTGCTACTTTATCTTCATATCTTAATTACTGTGGCACTTTCATTTCCAGATTATTAGGAAAGGAACTGAGGCACAAAGATTTCAATTCTATCATTTCTAGGCACAGAGATCCAATGGAAATTATAAAATAATTGAGCTTAATGACATGATCAGAACAGTGGCTTAGAACCAAACTTTCAAATCTTGCATTGTCATTTCCAACAGATTGATCTTTAAATTTTTTTTACCTTTACATGTATGGTTGCTTTGACTGCATGTATGTGTGTAAGTGCTTATTATACATAAAGACCAGAAGAGAGGCTCAGATATCCTGGGACTGGAGTTCCAGACAGCTCTGGGCTGCCATGTGGGTGCTAGGAATTAAACTGTCCTCTCCCAGAGCACTAAGTATTCTTACTAATTGAGGTATCTCTCCAGCCCCAAGCTGTCCAGTGTCTTAAAGGTTCATATTATCTTGCCATCATCAAGTTTCCCAGATGCATCTATTATAATCACTATTATAAATCATTCTAATGATATGCTTACATTTTACAGGCTCCATGATACACTCTGAAGAAAACAGTTTTTAGCATTGAGTGACTCTTAGCAATATTTTCATTTACTTTTAGTTTTTTGGTCTATTTTATTTTATTTTATTATTTTATTATTTTTAGTGTATTCTCTTTGTTAAACAGTTTATCCACTGTAAGGGAATCAGTTGTTTATGGTGGATGATGTCAATAGAAGTTACAATTAAACTTTTTAAAAATATGGATTTGGGGATCATTTTCTTTGATTAAAATTACAACTTTTCTCCAAATGCAATGCAGTGTGACTCTTGCTGAAAGCCATATGGCCATATACCTGTGGGTGAATATTCTCTACCTTTGCTGAGATGCGTGAAGGGTGTGTCCACAGGGAAGAAAAGGAATTAATGGCCCCTGCAGCCATCGACTTCTGGGGCATCCATCACTATGTCGGGTTCTTCTGACTCAGATGTCATGATCCAGGTAACATCCAGGTACATAGGAAATGAAAGTTTTTGCAAGGGAGACAGATTTCTCCCTTGTAAGGGAGAATCTCTAAGCTGGTGGTAAATGTCTTTTAAGTTGCCAGTCTTCAGTGGTTAGACTGGAAATAAATCAACACCAGACATGAAGTTATAAGGGATCATAGCCATTGTAACTAATTGTAAGGTAATAGGTGACCCAATGGTAGGGGTTTTAAACTGGACCAAAACTAACCAACCCAAAAGGTAACTTAACAGGAATAGATGCTGTTAATTATTCATTCCTAACTTAAAGCTAACTAAACTAGAAGATCAAAAGACATCGGCTAAATATATTCTCCTTGGTTGGTTCCAAATGGTGGGAAACGATTTTCATACCCAAGGTCCATGCCATCCATGTAGGAGTACAGTTTTCCGAGCTTGATGGAGCAGATAGCTTTTTACTTGTGTTCTACTAAATATGTAATCTTCTTTCTTCCTCTTCTTTTACCTACTTTCCCCCAATACTGGTCAAGTATCTAAGTCTGTTTGTCCTGCCATTCCAGGTAATCTGTCTTCTGGATAACTGGACCCAACAGTTGCTCGAGGACAGCCATTGCTTAGCCTGCCTGACTTCTAGTACTCCTCTTCCTTTCACCATTTTCCCTCCCTCCTGGTAGCTGCCTAGATCCATAGTTCCCTCAGTTTTCAATAAAATTATCATCATCTTTCCTTTTGAGGATGTTTTAAATTTTCTTAATCTGTAGATCTAACAAGCTGTCTAACCTCGTGACAATACCAACAACATGGACCTTATGTTCCTGGGACTTTATTTTTATATAATGTCTGCTTGCCCTTCTCTCATCATTTTGTTCCCCAGAAATGTTCTACCTTTGTTAATATTGTGCACATCAGGTGTAAGTTATCCTTCCTTCTACTATGCCTTTCTTTGCTATTGTAGGTATGTTTTTGAGTCTGTAAGGATTGCTAAAGCATATGGGGAAAATACCCCAACCTGTCCCTTAGAGAAGCTCAACTCTACTAAGCATTTAGCTGGAGTTGAATCCCCACCACCACCATCCTTTTCCGTGGTTGTTTGATAGACCGCGAGAGAAAGATAGTGCTTAAACATAGATTGTTCTGATATTTGTTTTATGGTTGTTTTCAACTGGTTGCTTGCTTTCACTCAATGATTACCAGAAAACACATATCCCTGCATTATTTTGGCCCCAGAGAGTGGAAGAATACATAGTATAAAATTTAAGTTCTGCATTTAGCTGAGGTTGTAAAACTGATTACAATGAATGCACACAGCAAGGTAAGGTTGCTTTCATTGTTTTCTTAAAGACAAGTTAAACTTAAGTAGGCTACGTACACAAGAGGACCGGAGATTGAGGACAGACTTTTAAATGATCTCAGGGCACTCATTAACTTGTTTACAACATCTGATGAGATAGTCTTTTCAAGGCGAATGGCATTTTTAGATCAAACTATTATTAAAAAAATACAACTAAGTTTGGGGAATGCAAACACATTTTAAAATATTTTAATACTGCCATGTTAGGGGGCCATTTCAGCAAGCATTTCCAATGTCTGAAGCTCAGATTGAGGTTTAAGTACTTTGGATCCATTACTGGTCATCAACTCTAACCTAATACTTCAGATGATAGGGAGCAGTGGATCCCAGTACAGAGGCTACACCTCCAGGAGTACATTAGTCCTGTAACTGACTGCAAGGTTAGACGAGCCAATGACTGGGTCTCACAGGCTGACAGCAGTGAATGCTCTCCTTTAGTTTTTCCTGACCACAAGCTAACAAACAGGAAGGTGACCTGAACGTAATAAAGGCAGTCATTATTCCATCTTAGCCATGCCCTGAGTTGGAAACCACTCATAGGAATTCTTAGTGACCTTCAGGTTAAAACAAATAATGTTTTTTTTTCTTTTGAGTTTTTTTTTATTCGATATATTTTTTATTTACATTTCAAATAATTTCCCCTTTTCTAGCCCCCACTCCCCGAAAGTCCCATAAGCCCCCTTCTCTCCCCCTGTCCTCCCACCCACCCCTTCCCACTTCCCCGTTCTGGTTTTGCCCTATACTTCTTCACTGAGTCTTTCCAGAACAAGGGGCCACTCCTCCTTTCTTCTTGTACCTCATTTGACTAAATTACTGGAAGAGTTATATTCCCATAATCAAGTACAATACTCAATGCAGTCAAATTATAACTCTGTGTGTGTGTGTGTGTGTGTGTGTGTGTGTGTGTGTGTGTGTGTGTTGGATCCCTTCACTCTAATCACTTTTTTGGGCACAGAATACTTTATAAATTTGCAAAAGTATGGCCAAGGAGATAGAAGCAAACACTAGACAACAAAATGCATGAAAAAAGGGAGGTTTTTATTTTTTATGTGCTCTTACCTAGAAATCTTCGTTGGCCATTTCCACACCTCAGTTGCCAAACACATACTTTTGATTACTCTGTTCTTTTTTCTGCCCTCTACCTAGAAATCAAACAACCAGTTTGTTTCTTGTCTAGAACAAAACCCCATAGCATCTCAGTTCTGATGATGTAATGGCCAACAGGTGGTTTTCAGACTATCACTCTCTAAAAATAGTTTTTTATTTATTTATTTTTCAGATTAATTGTGGAGCCAGCTGTGGAGAGACAAACATTCCCAGAACACTGCCAGATGACCACATTCCTAATTCTCGAAAAAGGATGGCCTCTCAGCTCAGAGCCAGTCTGTGTAACTGAGAGCTAAGCTTAGCACTTAGGACTCAGGTCTCACAGATTTTCACAAAAATCCTGGGACCAGAAAAGTGTTAGAATTCACACACACACACACACACACACACATGCACACACATGCACACACACACACCACATTAAGAAACTTACATGTACATACATACATATACACACATTTATACATATACATACTTTCACAGGTGTCTGTCTATCTTTCTATCTATCTATCTATGTATGTATGTATGTATGTATGTATGTATCTATCTATCTATCTATCTATCTATCTATCTATCACCTTTCATCTGTCTATCTATGTGTTTTAGTAAGGTTACTTCTTGCTGCATTACAGAAAGCTCAAGAATATTTACCTGCAGCATCTAATCAAAACACCAAAGACTCTTCTTATTAAACAGGCCAGAGATATCCCAGAAAAACATCGATTATGCATATGCTCCTAAACTCACAATTTGTTTGCATCTTGATAATCCAGATAAGAGAAAATTCATTTGGTAAACTTAGCCTTCAGAATATTCTATTGAGACTAGCCTGGTGTCAACATGCCTAAAGTACATATATATTGCATGATATCAACTTGCTCTAAGAGTATATATGGATATATACTCTTATATAATATGTCTCTATGAGATTTATCATAAATATTATAAGTTATAAATGCTAATACATGAATATGGTGTATTTATATATTATACATTATATAATATATTATATGATACATTTATATATTATAATAAAATATACTATTATATTTAACTTATTGAGTTATGGGATTAAAAGTAAAAATAGAATGACTACATGGGAATGCTTTGGTACTATCATAGCATTGTTAAATGAGCAATTGAAGCCATTTTAAGTTGGGCTTTGTCTACAAAGAGAATAAGTATCCTATATTTCTTGACAAACTTTACTACTAATAGACTAAACATAAAATGAAAACTTTTGTTTCTTCAGACAGCTGTGGGATTTCAAATATTGAAATAAGGACTGTAAACTTGTACAAATTTCATGAACTGTTTTGAGAAATCAGTAGCATATTGCATGTAAATTCTATTATGGCAACCACAATCATAAGCTTAACAAATGGTTACTTGTGAAGCTACTAAGATGCTTATTTTATCTTTGAGATCAATCTCCCGCCTTCTTTCCTCTTGTGGGTACAGTCTTCCTTAATTGTAAATTTAATTTGCATGAATCCCCTGAAGCTTCTCTTATCCTATTTTGTCCTAATGATGCAAGATATTGGTGCAGAAAATTGTTGTGTCATATGCACAACAGTTGTGAGTGCCTCCCATCCAGCCTTTTCATTTTAAAGATCAAGTCTCTCTGTCCAGATGTCTTGTTCTTTAACCAGTCATGTGTCCTCTCCAGGAATGATTAACTAAATTTTCAGCACAAAGGGGGAAATATTCCAATCATGAAATACAAATGTTTATGTAAAGAAAGGAATTTATGTGCTATCTAAACACCAAAGAATTTTAAAAAGATTATAATGTATATCTAGGGGCAAAGATCAGCTATTAAGTTGCTGCATTCTAAGTAAGGAAACATAGGTGGGGCAGGAAGCAAGTTCAGCTTGATGGGTAAATATGAGAAGCAACTGCAAATAGTTGGAGGTGATACCTGTCTGGCACTGTCACTCCTAACTGACCTATTGCACCTTCTAAATGAGTTCCTGGGTCTTTCTCATGTCCTTAATGCACAGTTTGTGTTTTCAGACTCTGCCTGGCTTTGTTCTCCCATGAGCATTTCCAACAGAGGTCCTGAAATCATGTCACCTGTGCTATATAAAGTTAATCTCTTTAATCTTACCATCAGTTGTTCTGAGGGTTTCTACTTTCCTTGAGAGCATCATTACCCACTAGGGTCACTTTTGCTCCAGGCTCTGCGAGGATTTATGCAATTGGCCATTGCTATCCAGATGTGCAGTTTGCCTATATCCTTCCTATTCCTTTTCTACCTATTCCAGGCTTATCCCTTCAAGTTAGGATGATCTCTCTGATGTGTGAGAGGCTCTGGTTCTGATGGCCCAGAGAGGCAAATGACTTCGGCATAGTAGCTCTTGCCCCTCTTATTCCTGGTTCTACCCCTTTCCCTCAAATCTCTCCTTCTGACAATAACCAAGTTACCAAGCCACAGTGAACCAATTGCTAAAATTTTGATTCTTACTGGCAATTCCTTAGTTAAGACCCCTAATAACTGGCCTATATTTTGCAACTAAAAGTAAATGTTTTATTTCATAATAGTTTTAAAATTACAGAAAAATAAAAATAGGAACTACAGAGTACTTCGCTGTGGATATGGCAAGTGCCCCTGTGAGTTCTCTGATGGACAATAATCTGGGATTTCAGGCTGAAAAAAACTTTCCTTGATAAATTTCTTGTCAGGATATTTTATCACAGCAATAAAAATGAAAATAGAATACCTACCAACACACAAATTCCCTATGGTACTGTAAATAGTGTTGAGGTTTTATTAGGCTCAAGCTTCTATAAGTATATGCACTGTTTAAATTCTCACCTTATATCCTCATAAAAATTAAAGATGGCTTGCCTGCCCCTACTGTAGGATGTGGCTGTTCTCACTGATGAAGTGCCTCCCTTCTCCAACCCTCTACCATACCTATTTCCCCTGCTCTTTTGCCTCTCTATCCATACCTAACTGCTCATCTGCAGTTATTTTATTCCTGCTACCACAACATTACTTACATTGAATATATTGCATATTATAAATTAAGCAAACCATACATGTCTAGCACCTTGTGCATATATCACATTTAACCTACCCCTGTCTGCAAGTCTGTGAGGTAGAATTAATTACAGACAATAAAACTAACATGTAGAGAGGTTAGTAAGTTATAAAATGTCAGAAAGAAATGGATTTTGAGCTTAGTTATGATCATTTTAAATTTACCTTTGTGGCCTGAAATTTGGTTCCTTCTGTATATGCATCTCTGAATGGCATGCAAGAAATTTATATTCACATTTCTAATTTAGTTTCAAAAGAGCATTCCTGTACTTCACACTAGTATTTTGCAAAATCTCACGTTGCTATTGAGCAGAAAGGTCATTTTCATAACCCATCGCAGTATGAGCTAGCATGTCTGTGTCCTGACCAGTGCCTTCTAAGACAAGTGCTGACTCATCCACACATCACTATCATGTTTTCCTATTATGGAAAAAAAGGCATCCCAAAGACCATGTTTGAAAGGGTGAAGCTCTCCCAGTGACACTCCACACTGTCTTAGAGAAAGACAGTCACACTGGCTGCATTAGGATATGAGTTTAAGAGTCAAACCAGCAAATTATTACTTTCACTGTTTCTATGGAAATCTTAATAATTTTTGCTTCACATTGTTCACATTGCCATCTGGTTCTGTTCCATCCACCCATTTTGATTTTTAAATCTCTCAGAGAAAGGACAGTCTTCAAAGCTATCAATGTCTCCATTGTTTTTCTAGGATTCTAAGATGCCTGAAATGCCTCCCCATCCACATTTTCTGTGGGTGCACACACACTCCCACTGGCTTCCCATGGCTTATATGTGACTCTAGCAGCGGTCTCTGGCTTTTAGAAATTGGTGTCTTCATGCCTGTGCCTGTGTATATCACTCTTATCTTCTTATTTTAACACCGCCCTCTAAGAAGTAGATGTATCCTTTCTAAGCTTCAGAACCCCCATCTCTACAAGTGATAAATATCATGAGTACATACCTCACAGGGTTGTTGTGAAAATATAAGGTGATAATTCAGAGAAATATTTAGAAATGCAGCCAATAAAGCAAAATTTGAGTATACTGATCATTATTGCTTTTATTAGTTTTATTACTGTTCCATAATGATATTCTTGGACTATACCAACTATTCAAAATGGTGTTTTTTGTCCTCTCAGTTTCATGAGATCAATGAGATGATATACACAGTCAAGACTGAAAGAATTATCTTGCAGTGCTGTGGCATTCCTTTGTCCAAAGTCCTTTCTTTGGAACGCTCACCAACGTGTGACAGACAGGTGGTGGTAATGTTCATAGACATGTGAATGTGGTCTGTGCATCTCTCACTGGTGCTACTTTCTAAGCTACTATCCAAGACTTATATATATAGCTCTATTCTTTCAAAATATTCCCCACAATTATTAATTATAATATCCTGAAGTCTTAGAAATACAATTTACAAATGAAAGAATGCAAAGAGAGTCTGAGTATTTTATCAACCTGTCTTCACAAGAATTTCAGCTTATTTATCAAGGTCCTGGCATGACAGAATGATCCTGGTGGTACCCTCACTGTTAACCACTTGAATACACTGTGAACATCACAAGATCTAGAAATGTCTATCTTTCCTGGTCCAATAGCAGATTTGATCACCATTCTCTCTGCACCCTCATCCCTTACTCCCACATATTACTAAATTCAGTATTAAAGTATCCAAGCTTTCTGGCATATAGTATCTCATTTTGTGGCTAATCATTGCAAAAATGGAGCAAAACCTGAAAACTAAACCAAACACAGCATAGAGAACACAACAATTTTCTATCTTGAACTGTTCCTTTTTGTCTTTAAAATTTATAATCAATTATTTTCTCTTAACTGTAAGATGACAATGTAATGTACATATATAATAACCATATATATATACATATATATATGGTTATTTAGCATCATGTACATATATATTGTTATTTTATTTCTTTAAATTTCAAATGTTATCCCACTTTCAAGTTTTCCCAGTTTCCCCTCAGCAAACTGTCTATCCCATTACCCTTTCCCACCCACCTACCCACTCCTGCCTCACTGCCCTAGCATTCCACTATGCTGGGGCATCAAGACTCCACAGGACCAAGAGACTCCACTCGTATGGATGCCAGATAAGGCAATCCTCTGCTACATATGCAGCTGAAGCCATAGGTCCCTCCATATATATTCTTTGGTTGGTCGGTTTGTCCCTGGGAGCTCTGGAGGCTCTGGCTGGTTGATACTGTTGTTCTTCCTACTGGGTTGCAAACCCCTTCAGCTCCTTCAGTACTTGCCCTAACTCCTCCATTGTGGTCCCTGTGCTCAGTCTGAATGTTAGCTGTGAGCATCCACATCTGTATTGGTCAGGCTCTGGCAGAGCCTCTTGGGGGACAGCTATAACAGACTCCTGTCAGGAAGTACTTCTTAGTATCAGCAATAGTGTCTGGGTTTGGTGTTTGCAGATGGGATGGATCCCTAGGTGGGGCTGTCTCTGACTGGCCTTTCCTTAAGTCTCTGCTCCACTCTTTGTGCCTGTATTTCCTTTAGACAGGGATAATTCTGGGTTAATTTTTTTTGACAAAAACAATTTTTTTATTCAATATATTTGCTATTTACATTTCAAATGATTTCCCCTTTTCTAGACCCCCAAGCAGTATAGGGCAAAACCAGAACAGGGAAGTGGGAAGGGTTGGGTGGGAAAACAGGGGGAGGGAAGGGGACTGATGGGACTTTTGGTTAATTTTTTCAGATGCATGAGTGGCCCTATTCCTTAACTGGGGGCTATGCCTAACTTGTGAATATGGTTTCTAAATGTTCTCTCTCCCCTTTGTTGGATATTTCAGATATTGTCATCCCCATTGAGGAGTAGATGGCAAGAAATAATCAAACCCATGGCTGAAATCAACCAAGTAGGAGCAAAGAACTATTAGAAAGAATCAACAAAACCAGGAGCTGTTTTTTTTTTTTTTTTTTTTTTTTTTTTTTTTTTTTTTTTTTTTTTTTTTTTTTTAGAAAATCAAGAAGATAGACAAACTGTTAGCCAGACTAACCAGAGGGCACAGAGACAGTGGCCAAAGTAACAAAATCAGAAATGAAAAACCAAACAACCCTATTAAAAAATGGGGTAAACAAAGAATTCTCACCTGAAGAATTTCGGATGGCAGAGAAACATCTTAAAAAATGCTCAACTTCATTAGTCATTAGGGAAATGCAAATCAAAACAACCCTGAGATTTCATCTTACACCAGTCAGAATGGCTAAGATTAAAAATTCAGGAGACAGCAGGTGTTGGCGAGGATGTGGAGAAAGAGGAACACTCCTCCACTGCTGGTGGGGTTGCAAATTGGTACAAACACTCTGGAAATCAGTCTGGTGGATCCTCCGAAAACTGGGCACCTCACTTCCAGAAGATCCTGCTATACCACTCCTGGGCATATACCCAAAAGATTCCCCAGCATGTAATAAGGATACATGTTCTACTATGTTCATAGCAGCCCTATTTATAATTGCCAGAAGTTGGAAAGAACCCAGGTATCCCTCAACAGAAGAGTGGATGCAAAAAATGTGGTATATATACACAATGGAGTACTATTCAGCCATTAGAAACAATGAATTCATGAAATTCTTAGGCAAATGGATGGAGCTGGAGAACATCATACTAAGTGAGGTAACCCAGACTCAAAAGATGAATCATGGTATGCACTCACCAATAAGTGGATATTAGCCTAGAAAACTGGAATACCCAAAACATAATCCACACATCAAATGAGGTACAAGAAGAACGGAGGAGTGGCCCCTTTTTCTGGAAAGACTCAGTGAAGCAGTATAGAACAAAATCAGAACAGGGAAGTGGGCAGGGTTGGGTGGGAAAACAGGGGGAGGGAAGGGGACTGATGGTACTTTCAGGGAGTGGGGGTCCAGAAAAGGGGAAATCATTTGAAATGTAAATAAATATATCAATAAATTAAAAAAAAAGAAAAGGAAGACATAACAACAGAAAATTAAGAAATTAAAAAAAATCATCAGATCCTACTATAAAAGCCTATACTCATCACAACTGGAAAATTCAGATGAAATGGATGATTTTCTAGATAAATAGCAGTTACCAAAGTTAAATCAGAATCAGATAAACCATCTAAACAATCCCATAACCCTTAAAAAAATAGAAGCAGTCATTAAAAGTCTTCCAACTAAAAAGAAACCTAGACAAGATAGTTTTAGTGCAGAATTTTATCAGTTCTTAAAAGATGGCCAGGCGTGGTGGCACACACCTGTAATCCCAGCACTTGGGATGCAGAGGCAGGTGGATTTCTGAGTTTGAGGCCATCCTGGTCTACAGAACAAGTTCCAGGACAGCCAGGGCTACAGAGAGAAACCCTGTCTTGAAAAACAAAAAAACAAAAAAACAAAAAACAAAAACAAAAACAAAAAACAAAAAAACAAAAAAAAAGATGACCTAATACCAATACTATTCATACTATTCTACAAAATAGAAACAGAAGGAATACTACCTAATTCTTTTTATGAAGCAACAGTTACACTGATACCTAAACCACACAAGAACTCAGCAAAGAAAGAAATTCAGAACAATTTCCTTTATGAATATAGATGCAAGAATACTCAGTAAGATTCTCAAAAACTGAATCCAAGAATACATCAAAATGATCATTTACCATGATCAACTAGACTTCATCCCAGGAATGCAGGGATGGTTCAATATATAGAAATCCATCAAAGCAATCCACTATATAAATAAACTCCAAGAAAAAAAAAACATGACCATTTCATGATATGCTGAAAAAGAACGTGAGAAAATACAACACTCCTTTATGTTAAAAGTCTTGGAAAGATCAGGAATTCAAGACTCATACCTAAACATGATAAAATCAATATACAGCAAACTAAGAGCTAATATCAAAATAAATGGAGAGAAACTTGAAGTAATCTTATTCAAATAAGGGACCAGACAAAGCTGTTCAGTCTCTCCCTATCTGTTCAATATAGTACTCAAAGTTCTAGCCAGAGAAACTAGACAATAAAAGGAAGTCAAAGGGATAGAAATTGCAAAGGAAGAAGTCAAGATATCACTATTTGCAGATGATAAGATAGTATATTTAATTTACCCCCAAAATTCTACCAGAGAACTCCTCCAGCTGATAAACAACTTCAGTAAAATGGCTGGATATTAACTCAAATCAGTAGCCTTCCTCAACTCAAAGGATAAATAGGATGAGAAAGAAATTAGACAAACAACACCTTTCACAGTAGTCACAAGTAATATAAAATATCTTGGTGTGACTCTAACCAAGCAAGTGAAAGATAGCAACTTCTTAATACACTTTCCTTTCTCCTCACTGTTGTACATTTCCACTGTCACCTCCCTCCCTGAGTCCTGGGAGCCTCTCACATCCCAAGTCTCTGGTACTTTCTATTGGTTCCCCCATCAGTCCACCCCTCCCAGCAGCAACATGTTTCCATTCATTCTCCTGGCCCTCTGGGCTTCTCTCCTGTCTTCCCTCATCCTTCCTGATCCTGCCACATTTATCTACTCACCCTTCCATCTTTTATCCAGGTCCCTCCCTCCTTCTGCCTCCTATGATTATTTTGTTCCCCCTTCAAAGTGGAATTGGTACATCCTCACTTGTATAGCTTCTTAGGCTCTATGGAGTGCATCATAGATATTCTTACTTCTTAGTTAATATCCACTTATCAGTGTGTACATATCATGTATGTCCTTTTGTGTTTGGGTTACCTCACTCAGGATGATATGTTCTAGTTCCATCCATTTATCTACAAAATTCATGGTGTCCTTGTTTTAATAGCTGAATAGTATTCTATTGTGTAAATGAGCCACATTTTCTGTATCCATTCTTTGGTAGAGGGACATCTGGGTTGATTCCAGTTTCTGGGTATTATGAATAAGGCTGCTATGAACATAGTGGAGACTGTGTCCTTGTGATATGGTGAAGGATACTTTGAGTATATAGCCAGGATTGGTAAAGCTGGCTTTTCATGTTAGAACTATTTCCAGATTTTTTAAGGGACTACTAGATTGATTTCCAGACTGATTATACCAGTTTTTAATACCAGCAATAGAGGAGCATTTTCTTTTCTCTGCATCCTTGTGAGTGTGTGCTGTGGCTTGAGTTTTTCCTCTTAGGTATTTTGATTGGTGTAAGGCAGACTATCAGGGTCATTTTGATTTACATTTCCCCAATGAGTAAGGACTTTGAACATTTCTTTAAGTGCTTCTCATCCATTCAAGATTCCTTTGTTGAGAATTCTCTATTTAGCTCTGTACCCCATTTTTTTGGGAGATGGAACCTGAAGAGATCACCTCCAGTAGTTAAACAGGGCCCCCAAAGAAAGGGATGGGAACACCAACCCACCTTCAAAATTTTTGACCCAGAATTATTCCTGTCTAAAAGAAATGTAGGAAACAAATTGGAGAAGAGACTGAAAGAAAAGCCAACCAGTGGCTCATCTTGGGATCCATCCCACCAGTGGGCATGAAACCCTGACACTATTACTAATGCTATGTTGTGCTTGCAGACAGGAGCCTAGCATAGCTGTCCTCTGAGAGATTCTACCAGCAGCTGACTGAGGCAGATGCAGATACTTACATCCAAACATTGGACTAAGATTGGGGACCCCTATGGAGGAATTATGGAAAGGAGTGAAGGATCTGAAGGGAGTGGCAACTCCATAGGAAGACTAACAGTGCCAACTAACCTGGACCGCTGGTTACTAAATCACCAACCAACTGGCTATTCCAAGGCCCCTGGCACATATATAATAGAGGACTGCCTTGTTTGGCCTCACTGGGAGAGGATGTGCTTAATCTGGTAAGAAGTGATGCCCCAGGAAATGGGGGTGCTCTGTGTGTGTGTGTATGTGTGTGTGTGTGTGTGCATGAGAGAGAGAGAGAGAGAGAGAGAGAGAGACAGAGACAGAGACAGAGACAGAGACAGAGACAGAGAGGGGTGTGTGTGTGCACCGTTTCAGAGGTGAAAGGGAGAGGGGATGGGATGGAAAAATCTGGGAGGGGGGACATGCAAGGAGCAACAGTTGGGATATAAATAAATAAAAAAATAATTAAAAAATTTGTCTTGCTTTATAGACAAACTGTAGTGCATTCTCTACCTTGGCCACAAGAGAGCATATGTATACCATAATTTGAAAGGGTTTCTTGATCAATATCAATTTCACAAATCCTCATGATTTTTTTTTATGACTTGCACTTCTACCTTTTCCTCCACCCCACTCTAAAACAAAGCAAAACAATAAAGATAAGATCTCATGTAGCCCAGGCTAGCCTAAAACTCAGTCTGTAGTTGTGAACCCTTGATCTTCTTGCCTTGATCTCCTGTTGCTGAGACTATAGATATACATTTCCAAACCTGATTTTCTGTGGCACTTGGCACCTCTATTCTTCATAATTAAGAACCAAGAATAAGGTACTTAAGCAATGAAAGATCGCCCTCAATGTTTGTCAGGCCTCAAAGAAGCTGGAGAAGTATTTCACAAACACCATGCTTTCCAGGAGCCTCTGCAACTCCCCAGAACTGTGGCTTGCTCACTAAAACCACAGTGAGTGCAAACATTTAGGAAAAAGGAAATGACTTTTAGCCAAGACACGATTCCCAACCCTTTACTCTGGGAAAGTGCAGTCTGAACTCTGAGGGTCACTGAGTGTGGTCACATTCACTTTGATACCTATTGGGTGGGAATGCAGTTCCCATGTACAGCATGGCCCAAGGCCAGAGCATGACAGTGAAGGGAGAAGGTGTCACTGTTAGATTTTTCCAGGTTACTATT
Source organism: Apodemus sylvaticus (assembly GCF_947179515.1). Lineage (NCBI taxonomy): Eukaryota > Metazoa > Chordata > Mammalia > Rodentia > Muridae > Apodemus > Apodemus sylvaticus. The sequence continues at coordinate 54,506,996 of NC_067484.1, read as the reverse complement.
AAGAATGCAAAATGGCATTGTCCCATGCCCCAGAAAGGACCACACAAAAGAAGTTGGTGGCTACAGGGTAGGCTTGGCAACGCCCTGTTGCTATGGAGCTAATTGTAGCATCTGCTCACAGGTTTGTCATGACCAATGCTCTGGACACAAGCACTGCCTTTTGTATTTCTAAATGTCTTTCTTTCCCCATTCAAGACCTCCAGTCACGTCTTCCTAGATCAAATGTCAATCCCAATCCGTTAATCATGGTCTAGAATACAAGTGTCACACTTCCCAGCTAATCCTTCAGATACACAGTGCTTGTGTGATTGAGAGCATGTATGTGTAGCATGTGTTTGAGTTTTAAGCTTGGCACATGCTGTGAGATAGAAGGATAGTACAAAGAACAGAAAATCATGAGACCTCAACCCAGCCAAAGACTAACTGTTCTCAGTCTAACAAATTACCTCAGTTTGCTTTCTTATATAAGGCATTGAAAATCCTGTTTTGTCTTCTGTCTTCTTATCCAAATCTTTAAAGTCCAGAACCAGTTGAAGCTACAGAGCCTTGACTGAAAGCATCCAGTCAGCTGTGACACATGGCCTCTTTTTTTCTGTTCTTTCCCCAATTTTGTTTTGGTTTTCTCTCCTTTAATCAGTTATTCTCTCTGCTTTTGCCTTCCAGATTACATCCCATTGGGATTTTTCTGTAAAGCATGAAAGCCCAGTGATCGAGGGTAGCATGGCATTATCCCCTTAAGTTTGATTAAAGCAACATGGCTGCCTTCATACTGGCTATACTGAGAAGCTATGGCAGCTCAGTGTGTGTGGATGATACTAAAGACCTGGAGGGCTCCTGAAGGCCGCTGGTCACTATTCAGTGTTGGAAGGTTAAAGAAACTGAATTTTTGTGTCTGAGAAAGATGGCAATGGTGGCAGCTGTAAGAGTGGATAAACTCAACAAGATGTCAATAATTTATAAACATTCCTGAGTCCCACCTGAGACAAGATGACAAAAGGAAATTAACCTTGGACCTCTTTATATCTTGTCTGCCCCTGGAGAGGGCACTATCTTACATTCAGGGAGAGGGAAATCTTCCCGCTTTAGTTGACACAGTCATAACAATCCTCTCAGTGTATGCTGAGGCTTATCTCTCACTTATTCCTGATCCAGTGAAACTGACAAGGAACACTAACAGTCACAGTGTGTTTAACTGATGCTTAGTGGAAATACACCTTAATTACTTAAGCATAGCAAACGTCAGACCAAAATAGAAAGGCCTTACATCTTGGCTATTCGTTTTAATTCTTATAATTTATTCTTTGTCATGGTTTAATTATATAGTGTAGAGTTTCATAAAGATGGTTTCCTTCATGTATGTAGCATATTTTCACTATAGTCTCTTCCTCACCCACCACTTCTCTCTACCTACCCCACTGTGGCTTTGGTTCACTTTTTCTTAATAGCTAAATCTGAACATTTAAACGTACAGTTCTTGACCTTTTATATTCCATCTTTTACAAACTATGTCACCAACTCCGCTATTGAATGGGGTTTTGGCTTTCTGGTATTTAAGTTTGTTTGATTGTTTGTTTTAGTTCTTTTTTTATTCCGGATATTACTTTTCTGTCAGAATAGCTAGCCATACTTTTCTCTCATTCTCTGGGCTGCCTAACTTGGTTTATGTATGCTTCCCGTACTGTGAAGAAGGTTTATTCACAGAATAAGCTCAGTTACCATACGTCCTGAAGGATTAGAGTCATTTTAAGTACGTTCTGAGCTGAATATGAGGACAATCTGACTGCAATGTCACTCACCCCGTCGATCACCAGGGTTGATTTGGCTTATTTAACTGCCTAGTCAGGTGTTCTCTTTTTCCCTGACCACAAGCATCCTTTCTGAAACTGAATGTTCCATTGAGAGGACTTCCCAGAATAGAGGAGGACCAGTTTTAGGTTTCGGATATGCAAGTAGCATATCTTTAAAGAACTCTCAAGAAAATCCTCATTAACCTATGTCTAACAAGTTTTCCTTTAACAATTTTATACTTTCAGGTATAGCATGAAAGTTTTTCATCCATTTTGAGTTTAGGCTTGAGTAACAAGGAGATAGAGTTTTAGATTCATGCTACATGTGAATGTCAAGTTTTCTCAGCACAATTTGTTGAAGAGCGTATCTTTTATTGAATATATGTTTCTTTGTAAAAAAAATCATGTGGGTTATAATTCTGTATACCTATTATGTTCCATTGATATAAGTTCCAGTTTTGTACCAGTGTCATATGGTCTTTGTTACTATGGCCCTGTAGTGTAATGTCTTATCAGATATTATGTTACTTGTCTTTTTTGTTTAAGATTGCTTTGGTCATTCTGGAGTCTTTATAATTACATACAAATTGGTTTTCCCCCTTTGAGAGTAATGCCATTGAAATTTTAATGGTATTTAATCAGTAGATCATTTTTAGCAACACAGCTATTTCACTCTATTAATTCACTTAATTCATGGGCCTTGGAAGTCAAGTATTTTCTAAGTGTCTTCTATAGGTAGTCTAGTGTTTTTTGTTTATCTTTTGTTTGTTTTGGTTTGGTTTTAATCATTTTCCTTGGAAATGTTATTCGGTTCCTTATTCTTATGTATTTATGATTGTTTGAAGCCATTGTGAATGTAATTGATTTTGTGATTTATTTATCAGCAGATTTGTTATTAACTTATAGAACAGTTACTCGTCTTTATATATTTAATTTGTATTTTACTACTTTATTGAAAGTGTTTATTGTTAGAACCTTTTAGTAGAAACTTTATAGGTCTCATATGTACATTTGCAATCAAGAGTAGCTAGCCTTCTTCCTTTCCTATTTGTGTAGTTTCTATTTCTCTTATTTTATTGATCAAACTAAGATGTCTAAGACCATGTTGAATAAGAGTAGAGTGAGTGGGAACCCATATCACCTCATTGATTTTAATAGAAACACAAGGAGTTTGTCCTCCATCAGTGGAATGTTGGATACAGTTTTATAGGCTTCATATTTTTACTGTTCTGGGACATTTTTCTTCTTTTCCTAGTTTTTTCAGAGCTTTTAACAAGAAAGAATGCTGAAATTTGTCAAAAGCTTATCTGTATATGTTGAGATAATAATAAAAATTCTACCTTTAAGTGATTTTAACAAGAAGCTCAATATTTCCAGTTCTCTGTATTTTTTTAAAGATAAGTTGATAGCCATGAAGACCTATCAACTGAGGTTTTTGTTTGTTTGTTTGTTTTTGTTTTTGTTTTTGTTTTTTTGCTTTGTTTTGTGTTTTTGGTTTTCTCGAGACTGGATTTCTCTGTGTAGTCCTGGCTGTCCTGGAGCTCACTCTGTAGATCAGGCTGGCCTAGAACACAGAAATCTGCTTGCCTCTGCCTCCCAAGTGCTGGTATTAAAGGCATGCACCACCACCACCAGGCCTGAGGGTTTATTATAAAAATAAAATGATCATATATGGACCTGGCACCGAGACTCTTAATAACTATAAATTTTGCTCGGCTCTGTATTAGGATCCAAAATGAGGAAATAGCTACTTTGAGATACTCACAACTAAACCTTAATATGAGCATCAACAATGTGAAGAAAGGCATTAAGGGTGTCGAACGAACACGCAGGAAAGGGATTGAGATGACTCAAAGAATAAATTAAAAAAATAAAAGACATTTCTATCTTATAATTATTCTGACCAGCAAATAAGGAGATGACTATCAGTGTAAATAAAGTTTGCTATCTGTGACATGGCAAAGGGCCTAGGAATTCATAGGAGCAGTAAGAACGTGAAGGGGGGAAGATAGAGAGAGAGAAAGAGAGAGAGAGAGAGAGAGAGAGAGAGAGAGAGAGAGAGAGAGATTTTTAAAAATCAAACAGCCCATGACAGCCCTTATAAAGATAGCAGAGGTTTACTGTACCAACAGAAATGATGATACGAGGATTATGGGAGGTGGATTCCAGGGGTTAACGTAGCCATATCATGTACTAATATATCTGTTAAAATGTCTCAGAAACATAAACAGTATACAGCAAACAGCATTGACTTTGCACAGCAGTTATCCATAGTCTTTTCATTTAGTTGATCATGTAGCTGAAATTAATGACAGTGCAACAGTCAAAAGGGTATAGAAATTAGTAACAGATTACCCATGTATTAATCTTAATATGGCATACATATTCCTTTGCATAATTTATCAAATATTTAAAGCAATACCATACCTCCAGATGGAGGCAAGATAGAACTCAAATATTAAGGGACTAATAGCATACTTTGTCTTCTTAGCATTTTTTTGGTGTTGGAAATTGTAAAATATGATCAATGGGTTGTGAGCTCATTTCAGAAACCACATGGAGTCTGTTCCCTATTTCTCCCATTGAAGGTTTTCTTATCCCCTTCCTTGAATTCAATGCTCAGCCAATGCCCCCAGTGAACTCCCGTAAATGTTGGTTACAAATCTGGTCATTCTGGTGTCTCATGGCTGAGCTCTGGGTTCCAGTAGGGCAGCCTTGGAAATAGATTGGTTCTCAGAATGTTGATTGATAGAGATGATGATAATGATGACACAGACACAGACATAGAGGATAATAGATAAACACATGCTCAGTTTTCCCTGGGTTACTAAAGGACATTAGGAAAGGTAATGGAGATCTGGTGACCTTGTCTTAGTCAATATATGAATATTGACCAGTGGGTAAATTCAAGAGAAATGTGGCAGTGCAAGTCAACTAAATTTTAGAAGTTCAACAAGTAATGCAATTCTCCAAAGTTTAAATAAACAGAAAACGAACTATAGGAAAACATTTCTCTCAATCCCAACAGAAAGCCTTCACAACTGCTTTAGAGTTCTTCCAAGAGGAAATTCTTTGCAATCTGTCATCATTTCTGTGCTAGGGCTTGGGAAAGAACTCCTTGAGACTCCTTCTGTGAACGGCTTTGTTTCTCACGAGAATGTGATGAAAAGTGGAAAACCCTCCAGAATGTTTACTTAGGAAGCCTGCCCTTGATGCTCTTTTTTGCTGGGGTAAGTCAACAAGCAGTGGTTGAAATTTACGTCTTTAGTGCATATATTAATACCTTTGCGGAAAAGCAGCCATCGGGTGACATCGAGCAGAACTATTGACACCCTGATTTTCTTGGGCTTTCTGACTACACTCCAAAGAACAGGAAAATATCACAGGCACCAGCTATGAAGCTGGTACCCATCTTTCTGCTGTTGACCATTGGTATTTGTGGTTATTCTGGTAAGTCACTATCTGGAGCATAGATCGCTCTCTCCTTTTCTGTTTCTATTGTGAGACAACTAATTCTGGCATACCAGGAATAGAGTATTGTAAAAGGAGTATCAGATTCACAGAAAATTATAACCGCTGGAAAATAGTGGAGCTCCTCCATCAATAAAGCTGTAACCCAATATAAGTACTCCTCCCATTGCACAGTAAATTAGTCTCCTGAAGTAGGTACATTTATCAACTCTAAAGACTGTTATATGTGAGCTTATAGTGGGGCAGAGGATGAGCCTCCTATAGAAATTGTTGTACTGAACTCCCCAGTGAGGTGTACAGGCAGGGTTCAGTGGCTGTACTGGGGAGTGAAGTGCTTAATTTTCAAGTATGGCACAGAACCTGGCTCCTTAAAAGGCTGAGACAGTCCTTTGAGAGGGAGTCTCTGTAACTATCAGGATGAGATGTTTGGGTTCTTCAGAACAATTCTTGATAGGAGCCATGCCTCTCCAAGGGCAAAGGATTTGGAAAATGTTATCCAGAAAGATATAGAACTTGCAGAAATATTTAATGTGAAGATTATTATGAAGATTAACCATGGAAATTTAAGTGCTACCTGCACTCAGAATCTTGACCGAAGATGGTTGCTTTTACCAGATTCTCCTTGTTGAGAAATTTGCCAGATTTGAATATTTCATTGCCCCTTAGTGTGCAAGGAAAAATTTTCTAGGCATAGATGGCAGCAGAAAGGAGCACAAATCAGAATAACTAGTAGTCTATGAAGAAAAAGTTTGAAGGGAAAATAGGTGACAAAAAATGGAGACAGGGCAAGGCACTGACTTCAGTTTCATACTTTGAATCAGGAAACAATTTTTTAGACAAATAATGAACCTCAAAAAAATCTTAGCTACTAGGATAAAAATTTATTTGGTGAAAACTCATATGTACATATATATTTAAATATCTGCACAGGATTTCCTAAGACTACATTACACATTTTTCTATTCTGCTTATCTTCTATACAAAGTAATTTCTCTCTAGAAAAATTTTTAAATTGTATTTTAATTGTAATAATTAATAATTAATTGCTGTAATTATTAACTTGTCAACTGTACATATTGATAGGCTTTACTGTATGTATGCATACATTCATACACCCTGGACTAACCATGAGAAGCTTCCATTCTTTCTACAGCTCTCTTTTATAAGTTTCTTATTCAGCCTCTATACATCTCTTCTGATTTATTCCTGTCCCTCTTCCCCCCTGACCCTTCCTATCCCTAGTGACCATGTTCCAAAACCATCAATGTGCATGGGAAATCCAGAGGAGTGCAAATATATTGGAGATGTTGATGGTCAGAGAGGGAGGGGGTGGCATCTTAGATGGAGATGGGTGTACCATGTTTCACTCTTTGCTTCCTTTTGTCTTGCAGCCACTGCCTTTCTCATCAACAAAGTCCCTCTTCCTCTTAATCAATTGCCTTTACCTTTGGACAACATTATTCCCTCATTTGATCCCTTGAAGATGCTTCTGAAAACACTGGGCATTTCTGTAGAACATTTGGTGGAAGGGCTGAAGAAGTGTGTGGATGAACTGGGGCCAGAGGCTTCAGAGGCTGTCAAGAAGCTTCTGGTAATTATGTTTTTTTATTTCTATGGGAGAAGTGTTTGCTACCTGAATGACCTCCCTTCATTTATAGGTGTATCAGTTCTTCTTCATTGGTTATACTCATGATATGTGCATATACCGGGGACTCCAAACAGCAGAACATCTGAATTTTAGAAAGAATGTTTGAACAGTCTAAGCTGTGACTTTATCTAATTGCACAGCTTTGGGATCTTTGGTAAGACATGCTGAGTCTTTCCTTCAACATCAGCACAATGTTGTCAAGTAGGAGATTAAAAGGGAATGTTTTTGAAGCATACTAACTACAGGTAGGAAGGCTTATCATATTTATCTTTGTGTTTCTATTTTCCAGGAGGCTCTCTCATATCTGGTGTAAAATCTGCATAAAGAGATTTAAGGTGGGAGTATAAAGAGAAGGATGTGCTCACTCTGGCTGGCTGGGTCTCATTTTGCCTTGTGTGGACTGAAGGCCTTAGAGTTTAGAGAGTCTAGAAAAGTATGAATAAAGCAATGAAAAGATCCGTGGCTCAACCTGTGTTCATTCTAGATTATAACCAGTTTTCTTCTTGTGTCATACTCTCTAGAGACTATTATTGGACACATAGTCTAGCATACAAAGTTGGATATACTCACTCCTTTCTTTTTGTGTAAGACAGTTTTGTCCATTACCTACTATGATTTATTTATTCATGTTTCCAGATGTGTCATCTTATTCTCCCATTAAAATATCACATTAAAAATGAAAAAAGCAAGTAACCTTCAACAAGACAAAAGCCATGCTAATATCATTGTAACCCCAAAGATAGAAATTTCTATTAAGTCTGTAACATTAAGGTAGGTTTAATGTGTCTTTAATACATAATTCTCAAGCAAAGCAAGTATAACTTACTTTTTCTTCTGCCAAATCTAGCATCTGCAACAATATTGGTCAGGTAGGAATTCTAGTGAAGTGATAGGGACACTAATCCACCCACAAAGGTTTTGCCCCCAAATTTATCCTGTCTATAAGAAATGCAGGCATGGATGGAGCAGAGACTGAGGAAATGCCCAACCAATAACCGCCCCAACTTGGGATCCATCTTATGTTCAAGCACCAATCCATGACACCATTAATGATACTCTGTTATGATTGTAGACAGGTGTCTAGCATGGCTGTCCTCTGAGAGGTCCCACCAACCAACTGACTCAGACAGATCCATATACCCACAGTCAAACACTGATTGGAACTTGCACCTCTGGAACTCTCAGAAACTGTACCAACAACCAAAGAATGTACATGGGCTGCTCTGAAATTCCTGCCTGGCCATAGGAGGCAGCTTCCCCAGGCTCCATATCCCCAGTGCTGTGAGTCACAGCTAAGGACCCCCATTGATTCCTGGGTGTCTCCACATCTTAGGTCTCCATCTCTTCCTGGAAATGCCCCATAACTCCCTCCATCCCTGTGTGCTGCATGTTTCCATTCATTCTCATAGCCACCCAACACCAGACCTGGAATTTCCTTGCACTCCCCTCCTGATCACCTCTCCCAACCAGCTCCCTGCCTCCATCTGCCTTCCACTACCATTCCATTCTCCCTTCTGAATGAAGCTCAAGAATTCTTCCTTGTACCCTCCTTCCTGGCCAGCCTACTTGGCTGTGTGGAGTATAGCATGAGCACCCTGTACTTTAAGACTAATATTTACTTTAAACTGAATACACACCATGTGTACATGTTCTTTTGGGACTGGGCTACCTCACTCAGGATGATAGTCTCAAGACCCATCCATTTGCCTGGAAAAATTCATGATGTCTTTGTTTTTCATAGCTAAATAGTATTCTATTGTATAGATGTAACACATTTTCTTTACCCATTCTTCAGTTGAGAGACAACTAGGTTGTTTCCAGTGTCAGGTGATTATGAATAAAGCTGCTATAGATATTGCTGAGCAAATGTTCCTATGGTGTAGTGTGGTGTATTTTGGGTATATGCCCAGGAGTGCTATGGTTGGGTCTTGAGGTAGAGCTATTCCCAGTTTTCTGAGAAACTGCCAATCTGATTTCCAAAGTGGCTTTATGAGTTTGCACTCCCACCAGCAATGGAGGAGTGTTCCATCTTGTTCCACATCCTTGCCAGCATGTGCTATCACTTGAAATTTTTATCTTAGCCATCTAAGTTTGTGTGAAGTGCAATCTCGGGGCTATTTTGATTACATTTCCCTCATAACTAAGTATGCTGAGCATTCCTTTAAGTGCTTCTTGGTCATTTGAAATTCCTCTGTTGAGAATTTTCTGTTTAGCTCTGTGCTCCATTTTTTAATTGGGTTTTTTGTGATGTTGATATTTAACTTCATGAGTTCTTTATAAAATTTTGATATTAGCCCTCTGTTAGTTGTAGGGCTGGTGAAAATTCTCTCTCAATCTGTAGGTTGCCATTTTATCTTATTGACAGTGTCCTTTGCCTTACAGAAACTTTGCAGTTTCATGAGGTCCCATTTATTAATTGTTGATCTTAGAGCCTGAAACACTGGTATTCTGTCAGGAACTTGTCTCCTTTACCAATGAGTTCAAGGTTATTTCCCACTTTCTCTTCTATGAGATTTATTATATTACGTTTTATGTTGAGGTTCTTGACCCTCTTCAACTTGAGTTTTGTGCAGGTTGGTACATATGTCCTATTTTCATTCTCCTACATGTAAACTTCCAGTGAGACCAGCATTATTTGCTTAAGATACTTTCTTTTTTCCATTGTATAATTTTGGCTTCTTTATCAAAAATCAAGTGTTTATAGGTGTGTGGATTTATTTCTGGGCCTTTGATTCAATTCCATTGATCAAAGTAACTGTTTCTGTACCAATACCATGCAGGTTTTTTAATCACTATTGCCTTGCAGTACAGCTTGAAATAAGGAATGGTGATTTCCCCAGTAACTTTATTACTGAGAATTGTTTTGCTTATTCTGGGTTTATTATTTTCTATCTGAAGTTGAGTATTTCAGTTTCAAGGTCTATAAAAAATTGTGTTGGCATTTTGATGTGGTTGTACTGAATCTGTAGATTGCTTTTGGTAAGATGGCCATTTTCACTACGTTAATCCTACCTATCCATTAGCATGGGAGACCTTTTCATCTTCTGAGCTTTTCTTCAATTTCTTTCTCAGGAACTTGAAGTTCTTCATACACAGATTTTTCACTTGCTTGCTTAGAGTTAAACCAATATATCTTATATTACTTATAGGTATTGTAAGAGGCATTGTTTCCCTAATTTCTTTGTCAGCAAATTTATCATTTATATAAAGGATGACTACAGATTTCTTTGAATTAAGTTTGTATCATGCCACTTTGTTGAAATTGTTTATCACCTATAGAAGCTCTCTGGTAGAAATTTTAGAGTTGCTTATGTATACTATCATATCTGCAAATGGCAATACTTCTTTTTCAATTTCAATACTGTTGATCTCCTTTAGTTGTCTTATTGCTCTGGCTAACTCTTCAAGTACTATATTGAATAGATAGAGTGTGGTCAGCCTTGTCTTGTCCCTGAATTTAGTGTTATTGCTTTAAGTTTCTTTCCATTTAGCCTGATGGTGTCTATTAGCTTGTTATATATTGCCTCTATTATGCTTAGGTATATGCCTTGTGTCCCTTAACTCTCTAAATACATGTTAGCGTGAAGGGATGTTGGATATTCTCAAAGTCTTTTTTAGCATCTAATGAGATGATGGTGTGTTTTTTTTTTCTTTCAGTTTGTTTATGTGGTGGATTACATTGATGGATTTTTGTATAGTGAGCCATCCCTGCATCCCTCGGATGAATCCTACTTGGTCATGGTGGATGATGTATTTGATGTGTTCCTGCATTCGGTTTGCAGGTATTTTATGGAGTATTTTTCCATCAATAAGTGAAATTGGCCTGAAATTCTTTCTTTGTTGGGCCTTTGTATGGTATAGGTATCAGGGTGACTGTGGCGTCAAAGAATGAGTTTGGCAGTGTTCTTCTGTTATCATTTTGTGAAATGGTTTTAGGAGTATTGGTATTAGCTCTTTTTTTAGTCTGATAGAATTCTGCACTAAAACCATCAATCCTTGGGATCCTTTTCGTTAGGAAACTTTTAATGACTGTTTCTATTTCTTTAGGAGTTATAGGACTCTTTAAATAGTTTACCTGATCTTGATTTAACTTTCCTAAGTGGTACCTGTCTAAAATATTGTTCATTTCCTTGAGATTCTTCAATTTTGTGAAATACAGTCTCTTGAAGTAAGACCTAATTATTCTTTGAATTTCTTCAGTGTCTGTTGATATGTCTCCCTTTTTATTCTGAATTTATTTTTATATTCTCTCTCTCTCTCTCTCTCTCTCTCTCTCTCTCTCTCTCTCTCTCTCTCTCTCTGTCTGTCTGTCTTCCTTAGTTTGGCTGAGGGTTAGTATAACTTGTTCATTTTCTCAAAGGACCATCTCTTGGTTTCATTGATTCTTTGTATTGTTTTCTTTGTTTCTAACCGATTGATTTCAGACTTAATGTTGATTTATGTGCTTTCCTTTGCTTTCCTTCTAGGGATTTCAGGTGTACTTTCTAAATTGCTGCCATGAGAACATTCTAATTTTTTATGGAAGGTCTTAGTGCAATGCTTTTTTTTTCAGGCATTATTTTAAAGCCTGTTTACTACACAAATATAGACACTCCCTAATTTAACATACTTATGTCAAAGTTCATTCTTTGCAGTGCCCATAACCATGAGGGTAACTCAATCAAGTGTCAAATTTTCTACTGAGTAGCTAAAAATGATAATTATTGTTCATTTGTTGCTTTATGTATGTATTTTGTTCAGTAAATAGTCATTAGATATTGATTGCAGTATTTTTACTTGATATCAAACATATGACAACAAGTGAAAGCAACATGCCCCACTCATCTAGAGATCTTACAGAAGCCAGATTAGGCAAATAATGCTCTAAAAAGCAGGCAATGGAATGAATATCCTTGTAATGAAGAGAACTTGGCTTCTTCAAAGAAATGAGATATATCTGTTTCCTAAAGTTGTTTGAGCAGATTCAGGGAACACAAATTGAGACTGTACAAGTAGGAGACTAGAAGCCAAGTGTTGGGTATCATAATCATGGCCACTTCTTCCTCTAACAACCCAGGAAAGCTTTGAAAAGCTTTGTGTCTGGTGTCCTCCATCTTCCTGACTGGCATCACCACTCATAGTGAGACATTAGTCAGCCTCCTACTACTCTTTCTTGATACTTCCCTTGCTCTGAGAGATACTTAATGACTCATGGCCATGTCTGTGTAGAGCCAGCACCTAGTTTCTTGTATTTTCCCACATCACTTCTCTGCACTGACACTAGCTTGCCCTGGTCTGTCTACCTCTTACAAGTGCTCCTGAGCCAGCCTTTCAATTTTATCAGGTGCCTACATCAATTGAGTGGAGTTTTAAAATGTAAGCCAGGGTTTGCAACAATTTTTGTCCCAGCAAGACACAATTGTAATAGGTTATAAGAAAAACAATATTTTGCTTTTTGGAACACTTTTTTCTAAACAGAATTAGGCATTCATAAATGATTGCAATTTGTCTCTCACTTTGGAGAAATTCAAAAAGAGTAGAGTATAGCATCTGCCAGTGTCCATGGAACATGATAATCCCTTGGGATTGCTGAATGCTTGAGAAACATAAAAAAAAAAAAACACTTTGAATAACTCACATTTTAGATTTTCTCCCAAACAATTTATTTGAAGAACTTATTGGAGATGAATTGCTCTTAAATTTTTTCTAGTGATTTATCATTAGGTTAATATTTGTTATACCATGTTTCCAAGCAAACTGTATTGACAATAGGAGAAACCAGATATATGACTGTCTTCTCATTTTTTCTGAATGTGGAGGTGGGTTAAAAGATTTGGATTTCCTAAGTTATCCCAGGAACCATATAAGCCAACTAATCCCAAAATACTGTCAAGTATTATTTTAGTGCTTGAAACAGTATTACATGTAAAGTACTTTAAAATCAATCTTTGGACTTGAGAAAGATCACATCAATCTACTGTGAAAGCAAATGGATTACAAATGGCAAGAGAAAATTTTAGGTACAATGAACATGTTCAGAATCTTATTAGATGACAGTTTTTTGGTACACATTTGTCAAAATTTCTCAAATTCATGTTTGTGGATATAATGCATCAGTCATGATTTAATAAACTTAGGAAATTATTTACACACTGTGAGATACAGACTGTACTGTCTGGTTTTGTGTGTCAGCTTGACTCAGGCTGGAATTATCACAGAAAGAGGAGCTTCAGTTGGGAAAGTGCCTCCATGAGATCCAGCTGTAGGGCATTTTCTCAATTAGTGATCAAGGGCAGAGGGCCCCTTGTGGGTGGTACCATCTGTAGGCTGGTATTCTTGGGTTCTATAAGGAAGCAAGCTGAGCAAGCCAGGGGAAGCAAGTCAGTAAGAAATATCCCTCAATGGCATCTGCATCAGGTCCTGCTTCCTGACCTGCTAGAGTTCCAGTTCTTACTTCCTTTAGTGATGAACAGTAGCATGGAAGTGTAAGTGAAATAAACCCTTTCCTCAACAACATGCTTCTTGTTCATGATGTTTGTGCAGGAATAGAAACCCTGACTAAGATACAGACCTACTCTACCTTATAACCATCAATTCTAATCAATAATATAATTGTTACACTTCCAAGTCTTTCTCACAATATTCATTAGCCATTGAAAATGGGTACGTTATCCAGGAAGCACCACCAATGTCACTCATGAAAATCTAATAAGGGCCAGTCAAAGTCACATTGGAAATGATGCTGTAATGAAATATGGGTCTTTGAAGGTAGTAGATGTAGACCTTTCCTTAATACATATGTGAGGCAACCGGAAGATTGTTAGTTGCAGTCATTCTGACTGAGACTCGGTCCTCAATAAGTAGCCATGGTTTCCTTGTTTGGAATTGTCATACACTCTCTCCTTTACTATCTGTCAGGTCATGACTCCAATATTGCTGGCTTGGAGAAGTCCGCCCACATCTCTCTAGGGAGCATAAGAAATGCTGTTCCATATCTCAGATTGCCATGACAGTCCTCATGGTTATGAATTCTGTAGGTAACTGCTTGATTAGTCTCAGCATTTGTGTCAAGATTCTACGCCACTTGAGGGCAACATTGAGTTTGAGGTAATGTCCACTTTGAACTCATAATTCATTCTCCTTAAGTAAACTTTTCACAATTTCCATTTTTTCCCATAATGGTGAGTACAAGAAATAGTTACTAAAGAGCCATTTTGCTAATAGTCTGCTTTTACTGCTCACAACTGGACAAGGAACTTTAAACAAAAGAGTTATGGTTACTTTTTCATGGGGTTAAAAATATAAATATATTTTAAAAATATTTTTAATATTTACTCTATTTCTTTTCTTATTCAAAAAATATTTCTTTTGCTGGGTGGTAGTGGTACACACTGTTAATCCCAGCACTTGGGAGGCAGAAGCAAGAAGATGTTTTGTAAGTATGAGGCCAGCCTAGTGTACAGAGTGAATTCCAGGTCAGCCAGTAACACACAAAGAAACTCTAACTAGGAAAAAGAGATAAAAATTATTTCTTTATTTTTTTCTAATTATATTGGATTTACATCATTTCCCCCTTTAACTTTCCTACATCAAAACCATCTCATACGTGCATCCTTGCTTTCTTGTAGATTCATGGGCTCTTTTTTTATTAATTGTTGTAGGCATGTATGTATATGTATATACATGTGCATTTATAAATATGTAAATACAACATTCTAGTGAATAAATGAAATAAATCAAGTTTAAAGAACGTTTTAAGAGTTGGACTTGATGGAATGAAATGATATATCCCAAATGTCATAGCAAATACTATCAAGCAGGTGTGATTTTGAACACTAGAACCTATGATGAGCTTTCTGAGAAGCTAGTCTTGGAGAAAGAATTTAATGAAATAAATGCAAAGTCACGTGGCACTATTGTATGGCAATATGTTACATAAGGATAACAGGAAAGGACTTTCAAGCATGAAAAATAATGTTCTAGAAATGCTTGAAGGTTCTTTTCGTTCCTGGAGAGAAGGAGCAAAGGGATGAGATATAGGAGAAGGGATGGCGAGTGGGCAGCTCCAGCAGGATTAAGCACTGTGAGGAAACTGAAGCACAACCTTTTCCCAAAAGAAGATGAGGACTGATGGAAGAAATTGATACAATTTGAATTCTATTTAAAGAGAAGCTTTCATTCCACCTAGCCCTTCCATAAAGAGCACAATGCTGACTCCACAAGCTGTGGAGTTAAGGCAGGAACTTGTGAGGAAGCGCAACAAACTGTACTGTGAACCATGTCCACAGAATGTTGCAGATGCTGTGGCTACACTTACATGTGTCTGTTCAGTGCTCACCCAGTGTCTCTTTCTGTCTTTTGGTATCTGTACTTGATCCCTGCTGAAGATGTGACACCTCACTCTCTCTTCAATCACACAGTGATTATGATGTTTTAGTGAGACCACAAGCTCATGAAAGGAAAAAAAGAGCACTATGTATATGAAAGAAAGCTTTGTTTTTCAAAATAAATATATCTGCTGCCTGAATATATGGATCTTATTAAGAGTTGGGAAAAAATAACAGCATAGGTTGAGAAGAGAAAATGTTTTGTAAAGAACTGAGAACTGCTTCTGGAGTTCTTGAAGAGCAACTGTATATCCCCTCTCCAAATCCAGTGTTGACATTGTACCTGATCCTGTCCCATTGTGAAAAAGTCAGTTCAATATGAATGACAGAAGTGTGTTGTGATCAGTGGCTCTGTGTATCATATAGATTCATATGTCTCCACCCCTGACACACACAGAAAATAGAGGCTTCTACTCAGTGGAAAAATACTTGCCTACATGTGAAAATCTCTGGGATGCTTGTAAGCCAAGGTACTATAAACAAACACTGCAATCCCCTCCAAACAAAAATACTGAAAAGAGATTTTAGGATCACATTTGGTAGAAAGAAGCATTCTAATTGTCAGATGCTGAGTTTAACACATATTTAGGTACCTTGGTTAAGAAGAATATGGCAATAAATAAATAAATAAATAAATAAATAAAGAATATGGCAGTTAAAAGTGATATCATTCATCAAAAGGCAAAGTCTTCCACAGTTCGCCATAAAAGACAACATTCATCCTCATTACAACTCATTTCATTTTTTTTCTACTAGGTTTAATATTCCACAGACCAATATCATTAAAAGTTTTTTTGTATGCAAAACTCTCACAGATAAATAAAGAAAGCAATCAAGACAAACAAGAGTTATGGGTTGCATTCAGGAAAAGTCAGGAAATTGGAGTGGTGCCTGAGAAACATAGAACTGAGGAGCAACTCAGGTGAACTGAATAGAGGAAACATAATGGGTTGGTGTTCTGGATCCCAGAGCTGCCATGCTAATCTTGCTCCTTGGCTTCAACTTGTTCTCTTGAACACATTAAGACACTGTGAGGAACCTGTCTGTCAAGTGGGCTGCTACTGCAGCTAAGGACTCAGCTCTCTTTCCTGAGGTGCCAGTGTATAAGGGATGCATTCAGCAATTCAAGCACCCTGTATTCTAGAAGAGCAATAATGACCATGAAAGAGAAAGAGACATTAGAATGAAAAGAAGAACTCTAGATTTTAATTCAGCAACACAGGATATGTGCCTCAAAAATTTTGAATGGCTCTCCTCTTCTGGATTCAGATTAGCCAGGCAACGACACATCTCCAGGTACTGCAAGAGGCACCGGGAGGCCGGCTGGGAGAAGTCAGTGTGCTCTGGAGAATCCAGCTGGCCCCGGAGGGAGCCTTCAGGTGTCTGCTTTGGGATCTGAACAGCCTGGGCCACAGCACTCAGTCTCCAGGAACTGCGGGAGACCTGGTGTGCACCTGGAGGCAGACTGGGAGCGCACAGCTTGCTCCAGTGGCACAGAGCTTAGGTTCCAGTGCTGAGGCCTCTGGCGGAGCCCTCAGATCTCTCTGCTTCCGGATCCAGATCAGCCTGGGCCACAACGCCACATCTCCAGGTCCAGCAAGAGGCAAGAGCGGCTTCCTGGGGGCCAGCTGGGAGAAGTCAGTGTGCTCTGGTGAATCCAGCCGGCCCCGGAAGGAGACTTCAGGTATCTGCTTCAGGATCTAAACAGCCTGGGCAATAGTACTCTGTCTCCAGGCAGTGCAGGAGGTAAGCTGTGCACCAGAGGCCACCTGGGAAGAGGCAGCTTGCACTGGTGAGTCCAGCATTGACAAGACCAACTAACACCAGTGAGAACTAGATGGCAAAAGGCAAATGCAGGAACATCACTAACAGAAATCAAGGCAATATGGCAACATCTGAACCCAATTCTCCTTTAACAGCATGTCCTGGATACCCCATCACACCAGTAAAACAAGATTTGGATTTAAAATCACTGGTCATGATGCTGGTACAGGAACACATGAAGGACATACCTAAAGAAATTCAGGAGAAAATGGATCAAAAGTTAGAAGCCCATGCAAGGGAAACACAAAAATCATTGAAAGAAATTCAGGAGAATACAAAAGCCAATAAGGAGGAAATGCAAAAAACACTTAAAGAAATACAGGAGAACTTTGGTCAACAGGCTGAGGTCATGAAAGAGGAAACACAAAAATCTCTTAAAGAATTACTGGAAAGCACAAACAAGCAAGTGAAGGAGCTAAGCAAAACCATCCAGGATCTAAAATCAGAAGTAGAAACAACTAAGAAAACTCAAAGGGAGACAACTTTGGAGATAGAAAGCCTTGGGAAGAAATCAGGGAACAGAGATGCAAATATCAACAACAGAATACAAGAGATAGAAGAAAGAATCTCAGATGCTGAAGATACCATAGAAACCATGGACTCAACAGTTAAAGAAAATGCAAAATGCAAAAAGCTTGTAACCGAAAATATCCAGGAAATCCAGGACACAATGAGAAGACCAAACCTAAGGATTATAGGCATAGATGAGAGTGAAGATTTACAACATAAAGGGCCAGCAAATATCATCAATAAAATTATGGAAGAAAACTTCCCTAACCTAAAGAGAGAGATGCCCATGAATATACAAGAAGCCTACAGAACTCCAAACAGACAGGACCAGAACAGAAATACTTCCCGTCACATAATAATCAAAACACCAAATGTACTAAACAAAGAAAGAATATTAAAGGCAGTAAGAGAAAAAGGCCAAGTAACATATAAAGGAAGACCTATCAGAATCACAGCAGACTTTTCACCTGAGACTATGAAGGCTAGAAGATCCTGGGCAGATCTCATGCAGACTCTGAGAGAACACAAATGCCATTCAAAACTACTATATCCAGCAAAACTCTCGATCACCATAGATGGAGAAACTAAGATATTCCATGACAAAACCAAGTTTACCCAATATCTATCCACAAACCGAGCCCTACAAAGGATAATAGGAGGAAAACACCAATACAAGGAGGGAAACATCACTCTGGAAAAAGCAAGATAGTAACCTTTCATCAAAACAAAAAGAAGTTAACCAATCAAATTTAAAAAATAACGTCAAAAATGACAGGAAGTAACAATCACTATTCCTTGATATCTCTTAATATCAATGGACTCAATGTCCCAATAAAAAGACATAGACTAACAGACTGGATACGTAAACAGGACCCTACATTTTGCTGCATACAGGAAACACACCTCAGGGTCAAAGACAAACACTACCTTAAAGTAAAAGACTGGAAGACAATTTTACAAGCAAATGGTCTCAGGAAACAAGCTGGAGTAGCCATTTTAATATCAGATAAAATTGACTTTCAACCCAAAGTCATAAAAAGAGACTTTGAGGGACACTTCTTGCTGGTCAAAGGAAAAATACAACAAGAAGAACTCTCAATTCTGAACATAAATGCTCCAAATGGAAGGGCACCCTAATTCATAAAAGAAATTTTATTAAAGCTCAAAGCACACATTGCACCTAACACAATAATTGTGGGTGACTTCAACACTGCACTTTCCTCAATGGACCGATCAGGAAAACAGAAACTAAACAGGGACACAATGCAACTAATTGAAGCTTTGGACCAATTAGATTTAACAGATATATATAGAACATTATATCCTAAAGCAAAAGAATATCCCTTTTTCTCAGCACCTCATGGTACCTTCTCCAAAATCAACCATATAATGGGTCACAAGACAGACCTCAACAAATATAAAAAGATCGAACTATCCCATGCCTCCTATCAGATCACTATGGAGTAAAAGCGGTCTTCAATAGCAACAAAAACAATAGAAAACCCACATACACGTGGAAACTGAACAATATTCTACTCAATGATATCTTGGTCAAGGAAGAAATAAAGAAATAAATAAAAGACTTTTTAGAACATAATGAAAATGAAGACACAACATACCCAAATCTATGGGACACAATGAAAGCAGTGCTAAGAGGAAAACTCATAGCCCTGAGTGCCTCCAAAAAGAAAATGGAGGGAGCATACATTACCAGCTTAATGACACACCTGAAAACCCTGGAACCAAAAGAAGCTATTTCACCCAGAAGGAGTAGAAGGCAGGAAATCATCAAACTCAGAGCCGAAATCAATCAAGTAGAAACAAAGAGAACTATACAAAGAGTCAACAAAACCAGGAGCTGGTCTTTGAGAAAATCAACAAGATAGATAAACCCTTAGTCAGACTAACCAAAGGACACAGAGACAGTATCCAGATTAACAAACTTAGAAATGAAAAGAGAGATATAACAGAAACTGAGGAAATTCAAAAAATCATTAGATCCTACTACAAAAGCCTATACTCAACACAACTGGAGAATCTGGAGGAAATGGACAGTATCCTAGACACATATCAGACACCAAAACTAAATCAGGATCAACTAAACAGTCCCATAACACCTGAAGAAATAAAAAGGGTCATAGAAAGTCTCCCAACCAAAAAAAGCACGTTACCAGATGGCTTTAGTGCAGAGTTCTATCAGAGCTTCATAGAAGACCTAAAACCAATACTCTTCAAATTATTCCACAAAATAGAAACAGAAGGAACTCTACCCAACTCATTCTATGAAGCCACAATTACGCTGATACCAAAACCACACAAAGATCCAACAAAGAAAGACAACTTCAGGCCAATGTCTCTTATGAATATTGATACAAAAATACTTAATGAAATTCTTGCCAACTGAATCCAAGAACACATCAAAACGATCATCCACCATGATCAAGTAGGCTTCATCCCAGGGATGCAGGGATGGTTCAATATAAGGAAATCCATCAATGCTATCCACTAAATAAAAAAACTAAAAGAAAAAAGCCATATGAACATCTCATTAGATGCAGAAAAAGCATTTCACAAAATCCAGCATCCTTTCATGCTAAAAGTATTGGAAAGAACAGGAATTCAAGGCCCATACCTAAACATCGTTAAAGCAATATACACCAAACCTGTAGCAAACATCAAACTAAGTGGAGAGAAACTTGAAGCAATCCCACTAAAATCAGGGACTAGACAAGGCTGTCCTCTCTCTCCATATCTTTTCAATATAGTACTTGAAGTTCTAGCTAGAGCAATTAGACAACATAAGGAGGTCAAGGGGATACAAATTGGAAAGGAAGAAGTCAAATTATCACTATTTGCAGATGACATGATAGTCTACTTAAGTGACCCAAAAACTTCCACCAGAGAACTGCTACAGCTGATAAACAACTTCAGCACAGTGGCTAGTTATAAAATCAACTCAAGGAAATCAGTTGCCTTCCTATACTCAAAGGATAAGCAGGCTGAGAAAGAAGTTAGGGAAATGGCAGGCTTCAAAATAGCCACAAACAATATAAGGTATCTTGGTGTGACTCTAACCAAACAAGTGAAAGATCTATATGACAAGAACTTCAGGTCTCTGAAGAAGGAAATCGAAGAAGACCTCAGAAAATGGAAAAATCTGCCATGCTCATGGATTGGCAGGATTAATATAGTTAAAATGGCCATCTTGCCAAGAGCGATCTACAGATTCAATGCAATCTCCATCAAAATCCCAACTCAGCTCTTCACAGAGTTAGAAAAAGCAATTCTCAAATTCATCTGGAATAACAAGAAACCCAGGATAGCTAAAACTATTCTCAAAAACAAAAGAAATTCTTGGGGAATCAGTATCCCTGACTTCAAGCAATACTCCAGAGCAATAGTGTTAAAAACTGCATGGTATTGGCACAGTGACAGACAAGTGGACCAATGGAATAGAATTGAAGATCCAGAAATGAATCCACACACCTATGGTCACTTGATTTTCGACAAAGGAGCCAAAAACATCCAGTGGAAAAAAAGATAGCTTTTTCAATAAATGGTGCTGGTTCAATTGGAGGTCAGCATGCAGAAGAAGGTGAATTGATCCATTCTTATCTCCATGTACTAAACTTCACTCCAAGTGGATCAAGGACCTTCATGTAAAACCAGACACACTGAAACTAATAGAAAAGAAACTGGGGAAGACCCTTGAGGACATGGGCACAGGGCAAAAGTTCCTGAACAGATCACCAATAGCTTATGCTTTAAGATCAAGAATTGACAAATGGGACCTCATAAAATTACAAAGTTTCTGTAAGGCAAAGGATACTGTTAAAAGGACAAAACGGGAACCATCAAATTGGGAAAGGATATTCACCAACCCCACATCTGATAGAGGGCTAATATCCAATATATACAAAGAACTCAAGAAGTTAGACCCCAGGGAACCAAATAACCCTATTAAAAAATGGGCTACAGATCTAAACAAAGAATTTTCACCTGAAGAAATTCAGATGGCCGAGAGGCACCTTAAGAAGTGCTCAACATCATTAGTCATTAGGGAAATGCAGATCAAAACAACCCTGAGATTTCACCTTACACCAGTCAGAATGGCTAAGGTCAAAAACTCAGGAGACAGCAGGTGTTGGCGAGGATGTGGAGAAAGAGGAACACTCCTCCACTGCTGGTGGGGCTGTAGGATGGTACAACCACTGTGGAAATCAGTCTGGAGGTTCCTCAGAAAACTGGACATGAGACTTCCAGTGGACCCTGCTATATCTCTCCTGGGCATATACCCAAAGTATTCCCCGGCATGCTATAAAGACACATGCTCCATTATGTTCATAGCAGCTTTATTTATAATAGCCAGAAGCTGGAAAGAACCCAGATGCCCCTCAAAGGAGGAATGGATATAGAAACTGTGGTATATTTACACAATGCAATACTACTCAGCGATTAGAAATAATGAATTCACAAAATTTTTAGGCATATGGTTTGATCTGGAAAATATCATCCTAAGTGAGGTAACCCAATCACAAAAGAATACACATGGGATGCAATCTCTGATAAGTGGATATTACTTAGCCCAGAAGCCCTGAATACACAAGGCACAAATTGCATAACAAATGACTCCCATGAAGAAGTATGAAGAGGGTCCAGATCCTGGAAAGGATTGATCTAGCATGGGAAGGGAATATAAGGACAGAGAAAAAGGAGGGAGGTGATTGGAGAAATGATGGAGAGAAGAAAGTTTATGGGACATATGGGGAAGGGGGATCCGGGAAAGGGGAAATCATTTGGAATGTAAACAAAGAATATAGAAAATAAGAATATTTAAAAAAAAAAGGAAAAAAAAGGAAAGAAACATTAAAAAATTTTTGAATGGAAAAGTTTTTAAAAATCTGCAAAATATTGAAACTTCTTCATATAGCTTTAGAAACTAAAAACTTAGTTTTCAGAGTAAGAATTAAGTTCTCTTTCTACTACATTCTGCCATTCTTATTTTAAATGTGTTATTTTATCTTTTGGAGTCTGTTAATATTACATACATGAAGAAGCCTTGACCTAGAATTTGCACATATACATATGTAATATGTAATCTCATTTTTTCCTCATTAGAAAATAAAATAAAGCATGGAAAATATCTAGGAACAACAAAAATTGCTATGAAGCCAGGTGTGTAATTCTAAAACTCTGAAAGGATACTTATTTTCTGAGTTTGCAGAAAGAGAAATGCAAAGTCAAAGCCCTCAAATGAATTGTAGTTGGCTGAAACTGGGGCTCACTTCCCAGTGACCTGCCGGAAGCTGTCTTGAGGTCTTTGGATCTGCACAACTTGTGAAACAGAACTGGATGTTCAGGATCTGGCTGTACTTGCTTATAATGGTTGCCAAACAGGTGTGTCCTTCAAAACACAAATAGAGAGAACAATCATCATTCTGATTTAGACAATAGACTGAAGTCTTTCTATCTTTTCATTAAAATATTAATGTTTTTGCACTTTGAAGCATGAGAGAACTTATAATAAAAGCAACCACCATACAGGTTTGAGGAAATAATTAACTAAAATATCAGAAACAACCAAAAAAAAATCAGGATACAGAAGCAAAGGCATAGCAACAGGGGTTGGGATGGAATGTATGAAGAACAATCTTAAGGAGGGTTAAAAGATATCACTTTCACTATGAGTTAGATATTTGGCACAAGGAAGGGACAAGGCAATCATATCCATCCATCTCATGACTGAAGGAGATCAAGCTGAACTGAGGAGATGCAATAGTGTGCCCAAATTCAATTCTGATCATCACTTGCACTGGAACATTCTATTTAATTTACTTATTTTTACATAGGACATAGAAAATCTAAGTACAAGATTTGTGCGTCCAAAATAGATGTTTTCTTAATCCAAGTAATGTGCATAGAAATTAAAATTGATTAAGGACATTTTCATATACTATTTCTTCTGAAGACCTTGATTATCTTATGAGGTTTACAAGGCTTTTTTTTTTTTTTTTGAAAAATGAAAGTACATAGACAGATGTGTCAACTTACTTAGGACCAAAAAAAAAGGAAAGAAAGAAACAGAAAGAAAGAAAGAAAGAAAGAAAGAAAGAAAGAAAGAAAGAAAGAAAGAAAGAAAGAAAGAAAGAAAGAAAGAAAGAAAGAAAGAGAGAGAGAGAGAGGGAGGGAGGAAGGAAGGAAGGAAGGAAGAGAGAAAGAAAGAAGAAAGAAAGAAAGAAAGAAAGAAAGAAAGAAAGAAAGAAAGAAAGAAAGAAAGAAAGAAGGAAGGAAGGAAGGAAGGAAGGAAGGAAGGAAGGAAGGAAGGAAGGAAGGAAGGAAGGAAGGAAGGAAGGAAGGAAGGAAGGAAAGAAAGAAAGAAAGAAGAAAAAAAGAGAACACATTCAATCCAGTTGACTTCAAGTAATGGAGGGCAGCAACAGTTGAGGTTTTTGGAAACCCTAAGCCTGTTGGAAGTCACATCAGTGTTGGAGAGCTGAGGCTGAGGGTGATGGCATCTTTGGTTTTCAGTTACTGGAACATCATTATTTTGATCTCCATAGTGCTCTTTCTTCACCTTCTTAGATTGTGTGTTGACTTAGTACAGTTCACCTTCTTTGTAAAGACTTCATTGTGCCCATCACCCCTCCTCCAAGGGATCCTTGTTGCTGTTTCCCAAGGACTTCCCCAAGCCCTCTCATAAGTACCTATCATTTACTTGCATGTTCTGAAGGTACACTGAGCTCAGTGATGATGAGCTTCCCAATGACCGTAATGGTGAACACATGACAGGTATGCATTAAATACTCATTAAAGGAATGTGCAGAAATAGTCAATGAATGGTACGAAATGTTGTGGTCATTTAAATATATGTACCTTATCAAAACTCATTTATTTATTTATTTATTTATTCATAACTCCATATTGAATCATTCCTCCTGGATCATGAGAGCATCTAGAGTTCACTCAGAAATCTCTCTGTTCACACCATTTTTCTTGTGTATAGTCACAAAAAGAAATACCACCATTATACGTAGGAACTATGACTTCTCTCTATTGTTTCAAATTCAAAACAGAGAAATGAGACTTAAGGAGGCAGGGCTACCAGTTTTTGGAGGTACCGACAGCAGGTATCCACGGTACAGGTTCAACTTATATCATCATGACCTTTAACTCCTCTTGTTGCCTCATCTACTTTATTCCTCCTACACCAAAGCCCAGACTGGTCCTAAAATGATTTGGGATATGGCAACAAATGATTGCAAGTGTGGAGTAGCCACCTGAATGATTGGAAAGTAGAGGGAAGCTTTTTCCGTAAGGAGAAGATGGAAACATGAATACATAAGCCAGTGCTTTTAGAAGCTTATCTGACTTTGGGAGCAAGGCACGATTATGTGCCTTGGGAACATCTTGCTTACAATGCCCAAGCCATCTTTAAAAGCTCATGAAAGAGTAAGCTGCGTTCGGGGGTAATGTAAGAGTCGCTTTCTGAGCTCCCATTGGCCACACCCAAATTATGAAATGGAACCAGCAGATAAAAGGAACTTTCCCAGTTTAGGTGGCAAGAGAATTGGGAAACACAATGATTCTAGAGGTGTACATAAAATACATCAGCTAATCAAGAGGGAAGTGTTTTATTTTCGCATGCATCAAGGCTTAATAATTACTCTTAGCTGCTTCCTCCTAGGTCATTCTCTGCTCTATAGTAGTGATATATGGCTTAGATGTAGGACACAAAATCTTGGCATGAGGTTCAAGTCCTAGTCTTTTCCTCCTTCCTGATTAATTTCAACAATATTCCCAAGCCTTCATTTACCCACTTGTGAAACTTAAAACAATAATGCCTGTCTTTCACAGAGACTATAAATTAGTTATATATCCAGCACTTAAAATGAAGCAGGAGCTCATTTCATGTCAAGTACTGGTACTAGTTTTTCATCACTAAAATGTTTGATTTATATTTCAATGTAACTTCTCAGGACATTATTGAGTAAAAAGAAAAGAATGAGTGCTTTGGGTAGTCAAACTATAAAAGAAATGTGTGTGGCAGAGATATTGTCAGTGCTTTCTCCCTGTGTTAAGTTCATCCAACTCCATGCTTCTCACTACTACTGACTAACTGCATGATTGCCTGGTCCTTAGATTTTAAGTGTGTGTTGCCCTCTTATTTTATAGGTGGATGTGCACAAAGCAAGCTAGAGTTTGGTTGTGGAATACTTTCCCGAAGGTCTAGGTGTAAAAGACATTGTTCCTAGCTTAGTGCTATTTGGTATGGTTAAAACGATTAAAGGGTGGGGGCAGGTGCAAAGTCTTTGCGCTTGAAGGTGTGATTGGAAAATGATTATGGGATTCTAGTTTGTTCCTCTTTCTCTTCATGGACATAAGCTGAGTGGTTCATAGGCCCCTGCTTTGTTGTACTGAGGGGGACCAGCCTCTGTGCTGCCTCACTATTGGCCCAAAGCAATGACAACAGTGCACTGAAACCTTGAAAACTGAGACACGAAATCAATGATTTGTTTTTCATAACCTAATTATGTCAATTATTTGTCAAAGGTACAGAAACCCAACAGCAGGTTCCTAGGAGAACTATAACACAGACAAGACCTTTTAATCCTCACACCATACTTGGATTCCTCTTTAAGAGTTTCCTGGGATGTTATATTCATGCATAAGTTCTCAAATTCAAAGAGTACAATTATCCAAACCCATGTTTTCTTTGTCTACTATGCACTTTACTTGTAATGTTTAAGGTAAAATCACCTTAGGAGATTTTGAAGGTTGCTTTCCAGGGTCACCTTCACCTCCAAATTTCATAAAACTTCTTGAAAAAGAGAAGAGAGAACAGGCGTTAGGTAGACTTACAGGAATGTAAGTATGGCCATGCCTAGGACATTGACTCAGTTTTCCTTTACTTTCTTAAATATTTTTTAAATTTTTATCCTTTTTTGAAATGGAATCTCACTTGTTCCTGAAACTTGTGTCATACTTGTGATCCTCCTGCCTCAACCTTTCAAGTAGTCTGGGTTGTAGGCCTATGCTACTGTGCTAAAAACTAAGCCTGCTCATCATCGCTGAGGCATAATTTTCTTCTCCAGATTTTCCTACATAACAGTGAAGTAAGGCCCATGATTTTAACAATAGTTTATAGTTCTCACTCAAAATGGCTCAAGAGTAAACTATCTTATTCCCTTTAAGCTGAGAGCTGTTGTTTTGTATCGACAATACAAAGTATTATGAATTCCAAATTGCAAAACAAGATAAAAAGAAGAAATAAAGAAACCAACAAAACCCTGGATTTTGTAATTGTTAGGGTCTATAATTTCTTCCTGGAACTTGTTTCTACATTGGGAATTAATAAGTGAATTGCTTTGATGAATAAATAAAGAATTATGGACTTTATACTAAACACTGTTGTCAGAGGAAGAAAAAGCTCAGGCGAAGACTTTGAAGCTTTATACAAGTATGACCCGTGGCTCAGGTATAACTCTCTGGTGGGAGGGATGGTAGATGTAACAGAAAGTACAAGGACATCAAGAATGGACCTTCACCAACAGCCCTAGAGATGAGCTCTGCTATGTATACAGTGAAATTTTATGAATGAATTTCAGGAATGAAACAAATGAACAAATTTGTGGGAATTATTTTTTTGACCATAACATGAACAGATTTCTACATACACACATGCACATATAGCAAACACACACATACACACACACACAGGCACGTGTGTGTGTGTGTGTGTGTGTGTGTGTGTGTATGTGTGTGTGTGTTTGTGTGTGTTTAGCTGTTTGTATTTGAATGTATGTGGTTTTAGAACAATGGGAAAGTCAGTTTCCATTGCTCCAATAAACTTTAAAAGAAAAACCACGTTTCTTCAGTTTCTTCAGAGGATATATGTATGTAGGCCATGTTATATGCCTGACACCCTATTTAGACATCTGACATATTGGGATAAATAAAGCATATTTTTCACACTGAGAATTCCCCAACTGCTCTCCATTCTCTTTGAGTTGAATCTCACTCTGTCATTCAAGACCAATGATATAGTTCACATTGGCCACAAACATTTTGCTATGAGTATTAGTCCCATCACCTACTCTGAAAGTTTACTTTCCTATTCAACATAGAATTTATCTTGCTAGGCATTTGTAGTTGTCATTGCATGAGCTCGTGCTGTCTGACCTTAAAGATTGAAGATGTATTGAGAAGCAATTTATGCTCTATCTCTGATTCTTAACAAATTTCATGCCAACTTTTCATATAATCAAACGCTAGCAATGCATTTTTTGGAAGCTTCCTCTCATGCTGCACCTCAACAGCACCCATGGTCTTCCTTTGTATATGGACTCTGCTATGTTTTACCTCCTGACTATACCCTCATCTAGATTTATTCTCATGGACAAGGAATATTTTGCCTTTAAGCAAAGACTAATCAGGTTTCCATATTCAATTGTAATACATGGACTTCAGGTATAATCTCTAAGATATTTGTTGATTGTCTAACACCATGGGAAAATGCTATGATATTATATTTGTCTTGATAGACTTATCTATTTTCCTTTTTTCATTAAACCATATCATTTAAGCCAATTTTATAATACTGTAAGTAATATTATACCATCTCAAAGCAAAGTGACAGAGGACAGTGAGTAAGGAAGGGGAGGATAGTAACAAGACCATGATAGGATGGCTTTCCAAGAAGGAACTTGGAGGTAAGCTACGGGCCAAGCTGTGGCCATGACCAATATGTAGACATTTCAGCTACAAGGAAGCACTAAAGCAACACTGAGTTCTGACTTCATCCAATAGCACAAAATGGGAATCAGCTCAGAATATGATAAGTATAGAAAAGAAGGTAACATTTCTGAGCTTAGACCTGACAGGTACCAAATGAAACAGATAGCAAACATACAATGGCATATTTTACATTTTGCATAAGGGGACTTCCTGAGTGAAAGAGAACAAAGGGGTAATACTCTGCCTCCTTGCTTTTTGATGATTTCTATGTGACATTATTAGCTATTTTTTAAATTTTGCATTCATTGGATGTTTTATTTATTAGTTTTCTTTTTACTTTCCTTCTTGTTTCTGTTAATAATCACTAGGAGGCAACAGATGCAAATAAAACTTCCACAAAAAAGAAATGTAATGATAAAATAAAATTGTCTTTGATATTTAACAATGTGTAGAGAAAAATCATATGCAAAATAGCACACAACCAAATGTATTGATTTAAGCATATCAAAGATTACTAGATGAGCCTCAACTACCCTTTTATAATGGATCTTCATTTATTGTCTGTTGAGTATAAGAAGTCAAGTTTACTCCAGGGAAACCTGAGAATCTGTATTTAAATAAAATATGAACATAATTTTCAGGCTTCATAGGACTTTAGGACTCAGCTATGTAGTTGAACACCTGGTTGTATGTGGCTTTCATATCAGAATTACTCAGAAAGCTTTTGAAAATATCTATAGCCTTTGCCTTGCTTTTTGGTACACATACTATGTAATGTAGGAAGACTAATTCAAACAATTCTCCACTGTATCTTGAAGATAGTAGATAAGAAGTCAGAGTTTACTCAAACTCTGCTTGGGTGTCTTTGTAAACACAAATTAAAGAATAGCAAATTTCTGGGTAATAGAGTGAAAGAAGTATTAAGAATAAGGAGAAGTCAGGTGAAATCCAAGCTACTTCAAATCCAAGAAGTATTAGATAGCAGGCTGAGAAGGTTAGAAGGATTCTGGGCTGGATCATTCTTCATAGTGGCCTACACACTGATACTGAGAGTTCTGTAACTTGTATCTAATGAGAGATTATCAGGTATTTTATCTATCCTCTATGAGCTACTCAAACTCAAAATCCAACACAGCACTCACAACATTCATCTTCAGGACCAAAACTTGTCTTTCAGGTTTTGGTTCTGCAAACTTCTGCTTTCTTATTATGGCCTTGAGATTTTAAACCATTAGGATAAGGAAATAAGTGAAGCACTCCCATACCAGAAAAATTCAGGTAAATTAAAGTAGGGGCACTTTTAAAAAAAAAAAGTAATGAATGCATTTGTTCCATTTTACTGGATTTCAGGAGTGCAATCATTATTGACAATAAAGCTGGCAAAGCAAGGTTTATCTCAGTGCTTAACAATCCCCTGGACATGAAATGAAGGATGAAGTCCACTGCATTTTCAATGATCTCCGACCCCAGCATGCTTAAGAATTTGGGGAGCCCTGGCTGTGGATTTTTACTAGAGTCATCGGGCTTATTGTCTGATTTCTCATCTCGTTTGTCATTATCATCTGGGTTGTCATCTGTAAACAAAAGATAAACAGAAAAGAATGTCAGATGTGATTCTTAGCAACAAAAAAAAGGAAAATCTATTTCTCACAGAAGAGCTCTTGAGCTCCTTACTCTCTACTTTTTACTAAGTTATGCCGTTAGTTACATCTTCCAGTCTTTACATTATCATGTAATTCGTATCTCCAAACAGCTTCTGTTTATCAGCTAGTTCTGGGACTTGGACATGTACTAGCCAGCCTATTAGAGTGAGGTGTTAATAAAACTGACTTTTCTCAGATACATCAAATGTTGTGAGTTCATCAGCCAGTGTTGGGATTAATGTCAGACTACCTCTTTCTATGCTAAGATTTTACTTTGTAGGGCTTGTGAAGGTCTTATGCATGCTGTCAAAACTCTTCTAAGTTCCTGTGTATCTTTCCTGGTGTGTCTGAAAAACAATATTTTCTGATGTTATCAACCACTTCTTGCTTTTACAAACTTTCCAACTCCTCTTCCATGAACATCCTTGAAACTTGGGGAACAATCATGTGATATGAATGTACAGTTTGAGAGTGAACACTACTGTCTTGTTCTCCGCATGTTGACAAGTCAGAAGGTGTCTCTGTGTTAATTGATATCTGTTATAAGTAAAGGCTTCTCTGATATGGATGGAGAGATGCTCTTTTTTACAACAATTAGTTTACAGTTAAGGAGTTAGCTAATATAGTTAATGTCAGTGCCAGGCTTGAGATACAGAGAACATAGATGTTCGATGTAATATCAACTAGTGTTTCCATGTGGTTTCTGTGTCCATGGTAATGGAAATAAGGAAAATAAAATCTTCATGGGTAGTTTCCCTGAGCACATGTCTCTAACAGAAAGTTCACATATATCTGTTCCTTTAACAGCACAATTCTAAAAGGCAGGAAAATTACTAAGCCAATTTAAACTTGAAGAAATGAATATCCAGTGGAAAAAAGATAGCCTTTTCAACAAATGGTGCTGGTTCAACTGGAGGTCAGCATGCAGAAGAATGCAAATTGATCCATCCTCATCTTTTTGTACTAAGCTCAACTCCAAATGGATCAAGGACCTCCACATAAAACCTGACACACTCAAACTAATAGAAAAGAAACTGGGGAAGACTCTTGAGGACATTGATACAGGGGGAAATTTCCTGAACAGAACACCAATAGCTTATGCTCTAAGATCAAGAATTGACAAATGGGATCTCATAATATTACAAAGTTTCTGTAAGGCAAAGGACACCATCAAAAGGACAAATCAGCAAACAACAAATCGGGAAAAGATCTTCACCAACCCTACATCAGATAGAGGGCTAATATCCAATATATACAAAGAACTCAAGAAGTTAGACTGTAGAGAACCAAATAACCCTATTAAAAATGGGGTACAGAGCTAAACAAAGAATTTTCACCCGCAAAACTTCAGATGGCTGAGAAGCATCTTAAAAATGCTTAACTTCGTTAGTCATTAGGGAAATACAAATCAAAACAACCCTGAGATTTCACCTTACACCAGTCAGAATGACTAAGGTAAAAAACTCAGGAGGCAGCAGGTAATGGCAAGGATGTGGAGAAAGAGCAACACTCCTCCACTGCTGGTGGGGCTGTAAGATGGTACAACCACTTTGGAACTCAGTCTGGAGGTTCCTCAGAAAACTGGACATGACACTTCCGGAGGACCCTGCTATACCTCTCCTGGGCATATATCCAAAGGATTCCCCTGCATGCAATAAGGACACATGCTCCACTATGTACATAGCAGTCTTATTTATAATAGCCAGAAGCTGGAAAGAACCCAGATGTCCCGCAATGGAGGAATGAATACAGAAAATTTCTTATATTTACACAATGGAATATTACTCAGTAATTAAAAACTATAAATTCATTAAATTTTTAGGCAAATGGTTGGAACTGGAAAATATCATCCTATGTGAGGTAACCCAATCACAAAAGAATACACATGGAGTGCAATCACTGATAAGTGGATATTAATTAGCCCAGAAGCTCTGAATTGTCAAGACACAGTTAGCCTATAAAATGATACCCAAGAAGAGGGAAAGAGAGGGCCCTGGTTCTGAAAAGTGTTGATCCAGCATTGTAGTGGAGTACCAGGACAGGGAACGGGGGGGGGGGGGGGGGGGGAAGTAGCTGATTGGGAAATGGGCAAAGGGAAGAGGTCTTATGAGACTGATTCAGAGGGGGGAACCAGGAAAGGGGAAAGCATTTGAATGTAAACAAAGAATATAGAAACTTAAAAAAAATAGAGATTTCAAAGCTGCTTCTCAGTTTTTTTCTTTTTTCTTATTTGTTTGTTTGTTTGTTTGTTTGTTTCAAGACAGGATTTCTCTGTATAGCCCTTGCTGTCCTGGAACTCACTCTGTAGGTCAGGCTGTACTGGAACTCAGAAATCTGCCTGCCTCTGCCTATCAAGTGCTGGGATTAAAGGCATGCACTACCCCTGTCCAGCCAAAGCTGCTTCTCAGAGAAAGAATTACCAGGTATAGAAATATAATCAAATGCCATCTTTGTCTGATATAAAAATCTAGATTTTTACAGTATTCTGTGATAAACTGTGCTCTTTGCAGGAAAAGTATGCAACTTGTACTTTTGTATGACAGAGAGCAGAAGATAAATGACAAATATTTTTGCCATTCTTATATCATTTATTTGGTTTATAAACAATGGTTTTACAAATGCTGTGTAATTTTTCTCCCGGGGTAATGATTTAAGATATGCAATTTTTAGCTTATTGGATGGAGAAACTGAAATGATAAATATTTTTGTCATTCTTATATCATTTATTTGGTTTATAAACAATGGTTTTACAAATGCTGTGCATTTTTTCTCCCTCGGTAAGCAATTTTTAGCTTATTGGATGGAGAAGCTGAAATGTTTAGGGGCCTGAAGGCTGTGCAAAAGCAAGAGAAAACAGCAACCCAAAGGATGGCTGTAGGACTCATTCACCCAGTCCTTCATCAGGCATAATGGAGGATGCACGTGTGTCCCTTGGATGTTAATGGTGGTCATTTTCATGAGATGGGAAGGCCTTGAAGAGTGGTATTAAACTACAATGTGTTACCTTCTCTCTGAATCTTGATAATAGGATGAGGTAAGACCTTTCCTTTTTCATTTTATTAACAGAACTATAGTATTGCCAGACTCTACTAAAATTACTTGATGCCTTGTTCATTTTTAGTTAAATATCAAATTATTTTTAGGATAAGACTGATAAATATGATATAGGGTGGGATTACAGTAACAATAATTCATTGCTTATTTGAAAATAAAATTTATAAGTAAATCAGTTTCAATTTTTTTAAATGAAGCAACTGCAAGAGCTAGAAAAATGAACTTTAGAAAATTCCATTTAATTGGTGTGATCTCTTTTGTTTAAAAGCTGAAGAATCTATCTTGTTCCTAATTCTAGTCGTTTATAAAATCTAAGCATTGTCTGTATAAAAACAATTTTTAAGATATGCAAGAGTGTCCTGTACCTATCCTGCATGCCCACTACAAGTTTGTTTTTTGTTTTGTTTTTTCAATTTTTTTTTATCCAATATTTTTTATTTACATTTCAAATGATTTCCTCTTTTCTGGCCCGCCCCTCCATGAAAGCCCCCTTCTCTCCCCCTTTTCTCTCATCCATCTCTTCCCACTTCCCTGTTCTGGTTTTGCCCTATACTGCTACACTGAGTCTTTCCAAAACCAGGAACCATGCCTCCGTTCTTCTTGTACATCATTTGATGTGTGGATTATGTTTTGGGTATTCCAATTTTCTAGGCTAATATCCACTTATTAGTGAGTGCATTCCATGATTGATCTTTTGAGACTGGGTTACCTCACTTAGTATGATGTTCTCCAGCTCTTTTCCTGAGACCATTGGCTTGTAAAATTGTCTTCCAGCCTTTTACTCTAAGGTAGTTTTGTCTTTGACACTGAGGTGTGTTTTTTGTATGCAGCAAAATATAGGGTCCTGTTTCCTTATCCAGTCTGTTAGTCTATGTCTTTTTATTGGGGAATTGAGTCCATTGATGTTAAGAGATATTAAGGAATAGTGATTATTACTTCCTGTCATTTTTTATGTTATTTTTATATTTGATATTTATATTTATCAAACATAAAAATATAGTTATATTTTTATCAAACTTTTGGGTTTGATGAAAGAAGGTAACTAACTATCTTGCTTTTTCCAGGGTGTAGTTTCCCTCCTTGTATTGGAGTTTTCCTCCTATTATTCTTTGTAGGGCTGGGTTTGTGGAAAGATACTGTGTAAATTTGGTTTTGTCATGGAATATCTTGGTTTCTCCATCTATGGTGATTGAGAGTTTTACTGGATATAGTAGTCTTGACTGGCATTTGTGTTCTCTTGGAGTTTGTATGAGATATACCAAGGATATTCTAGCTTTCATGGTCGCTGGTGAGAAGTCTGGTGTGATTCTGATAGGTCTTCCTTTATATGTTACTTTAGCTTTTTCTCTTATTGCCTGTAATATTTTTTCTTTGTTTAGTACATATGGGGTTTTGATTATTATGTGATGGGAAGTATTTCTGCTCAGGTCCAGTCTGTTAGGAGTTCTGTAGGCTTCTTGTATATCATGGGCATCTCTCTCTTTAGGTTAGGAAAGTTTTCTTCCATAATTTTGTTGAAGATAATTGCTGGCCTTTTCAGTTGGAAATCTTCACTCTCATCTATACTTATAATCCTTAAGTTTGGCATTCTCATTGTGTCCTGGATTTCCTGGATATTCTGGGATACAAGCTTTTTGTATTTTGCATTTTCTTTGACTGTTGAATCAATGGTTTCTATGGTATCTTTGTCATCTGAGATTCCTTCTTCCATCTCTTGTATTCTGTTGTTGATATTTGCATCTATGGCCCCTGATTTCTTCCAAAGGTTTTCTGTCTCCAAAGTTGTCTTTCTTTGTGCTTTCTTAGTTGTTTCTACCTCTGTTTTTAGATCCAGGGTGATTTTGCTCAGTTCCTTCATTTCTTTGTTTGTGTTTTCCTTTAATTCTTTAAGAGATTTTTGTGTTTCCTCTTTCATGACTTCTGCCTATTGACTCAAGTTCTCCTGCATTTCTTCAAGCTTTTTTTTTGTTTTGTTTTTGCATTTCTTTTTTATTGGCTTCTATCTCTTGAGCCTTATTCTCCTGAATTTCTTTAAGTGATTTTTGTGTTTCCATTATATGGTTTCTAGTTTATTCCAGTTCCCCTGTATTTCTTTAAGAGATTCATTTATGTCTTTTTTGTGTTCCTCTGGTAGGATCATGACCAGTGATTTTAAATCCAAATCTTGTTTTTCTGGTGTATTGGGGTATCCAGGACTTGCGGTTGTTGGAGTGTTTGGTTCAGAGGCTGCCATATTGCCTAGATTTCTGTTATTAGAGTTCTTATGTTTGCCTTTTGCCATCTTGTTATCTCTGGCGTTAGTTGGTCTTGTCTCTGGCTGGTGTTTGAGTCTTCTGTGAGGCTGTAAGGCTATTTCCGCAACACTGGATGGCTGGGTCTCCCCTGTTGCAGATTTCTGATGTGGTGCCCTCCTCTTGAGTGCCCTTGGAGCCCTAGTGTGCCTTGCCCCAGATTGTCTCTGTGAACCAGTTGATGACGCTTGCTCCTTCAGGGAGTGCTGATGGGGTATGCTGTGGGGACCTTTTCTCAGTGCTGATCACTCTGCCAGACAGCCGATCCACCAACCAGGTTGGTGTACTCAAGGCTAGCCTAGCTGCTCAGACCTGAGTCCAGGCAAAAGCCTGACAAGCTTAGGCCTGAGCAAAGTTCGCCTCAGGCTATTCCTGTTAACTGGTTGGTTCTGTCAGGTAGCCAAGATGGAGGCAGTGTTGTGTTAATATAGCCTCACAGACCTCTATCCTTATCCTCCTCCAATATGGGACCACAGTTTGCAGAGGAGAGCTGAGATGCTCTAGGAAATTACATAGTAAACATAAAATCACTTAGAAAAAAAGTGACTGAGCTAGTGTATGAATTCCATCTAACTGCAGGACACACAGGCTTCATGTTATATTGCATTACCTCCATAGAATGGTTCTCTGAGGTTACCAGCTATGTGTAAAGCAAAAACACCCTACAGAAAAAAGAGCCACTCCCTTACAATACAATAATAGTTTACTAAGTCTTAATGTAATACTAATTAGTAGGTTTCAACACCCAAGGAGCCTGAGCTTAGAGTATGGAAAGCCGGGGACTAGTCTCAGTCTTCGGGCCAAATGCATATGCATCACCATTAGTGTGTATTGTACAACATAGTTTAAGGGTCTACAATCTTATTTTTCCTTTTGCTTTCAGCAAAATATTAGTCATGCATTTTTACAAATTGCACGTTAACCACTGTCTTTTAGTTTCTTCACTGGGATGTAAGGATAAAAAGTATTATACATATTGCTCATGTATTCATGTGTATATAGATATATAACCATACTATATATACCACCTCTAAGAGAATCAAACACAGAATAAGTTAACAGCAATTTATCTATGGTATTATTAGTGCTATTATTAATAACAGCAACACAACTATAGTAACTTAATTTTCCTTTAATATTTTGGAATATTATTAAAATATAAAATGCTATTGGAGTGCCCAGAAATTTCAACTCATAATGTCCATAATTAAACACTTTCTCTTTTAAAATATAACAAAGAGTAGGCTTTTATTACATTTAGTATTCAGCTAACTTTCTTAACTGAATGTAATTATAAAATTCTGAGCAAATACAAGAAATATATAGAATTCTACATTGTACAAAGTGATTATAAAAGCATGCTCATTTTATCTGGTAACATCAATAGTTATGTTATTTTTTTTAAAGTAGCCTTCCTATACTCAAAGGATAAGCAGACTGAGAAACTAATTAGAGAAATGACACCATTCACAATAGCCACAAACAGTATAAAGTACCTTGGGGTGACTCTTACCAAACATGTGAAAGATCTGTATGACAAGAACTTCAAGACCCTGAAGAAGGAAATAGAAGAAGACCTCAAAAAATGTAAAAACCTCCCATGCTCATGGATCAGCAGGATTAATATTGTTAAAATGGCCATTTTTCCAAAAGCAATATACAGATTCAATGCAATACTCATCAAAATCCCAACTCAATTCTTCATAGAGTTAGAAAGAACAATTCTCAAATTCATCTGGAATAACAAAAAATTCAGGATAGCTAAAACTATTCTCAACAACAAAAGAAATTCTGGGGGAATCAGTATCCCTGACCTCAAGCAATACTACCAAGCAATAGTGTAAAAAACTGCATGGTATTGGTACAGTGACAGGCAGGCGGATTAATGGAAAAGGATTGAAGATCCAGAAATGAACCCACACACCTATGGCCACTTGATCCTTGACAAAGGGTCTGAAAACATCCAATGGAAAAGATAGCCTTTTCAACAAATGGTGCTGGTTCAACTGGAGGTCAGCATGCAGAAGAATGTGAATTGACCATCCTTTTCTTGTTGTACTAAGCTCAACTCCAAATGGATCTGTATAGAGCCATATTTGGGAGTCATATCTCATGGTAGGAAATTGACATTGGTCAAGGACAATCCCTGGCTTCAGGCAGGAATCTGCTGTTAGGACATAATAAGGAAGTAGGTTAAAGCAGTAATTTTTATCCTAGGGTGGAGAAGCTCAGTGAAGGTTAAGCTCATTGTTCCTCCAGGTCTAGGAATTCGTGAATTAAGCAGGTGTCCCACCCAGCTGCCAGAGCAGTCGAGACAAGGACCTCCAAGAGAAGCTAGACAACTTCCAATGGAACTCAACCCAGAGTCTCTGGGGAAGGGCTTGCCCAAACTGTTAAAAGGTCTGACCACCATTAAAGTTTTGGCCTCGATCAGTGAAACATTGTCCTGGCCCTTCTTTCTTTTCACCCCTTCCCCATCCATCCCTCAGCTTCTGTTCCAGCAACCCAGTTCATAATAGCTGCAGGCAGCTATGGGATGCAACATGGATCAAGGACCTCCACATAAAGCCAGACACTCTGAAGCTAATAGAAAAGAAACTGGGGAAGACCCTTGAGGACATCAGTACAGGGGGAAAGTTCCTGAACAGAACACCAATAGCGTATGCTCTAAGATCAAAAATTGACAAATGGGAACCTCATAAAATTACAAAGTTTCTGTAAAGTAAAGGACACCATCAAAAGGACAAATTGGCAACCAACAAATTGGGAAAAGATCTTCACCAACCCTACATCAGATAGAGGGATAATATCCAATATACACAAAGAACTCAAGAAGTTAGACCCCAGAAAACCAAAAACCCTATTAAAAAATAGGGTACAGAGTTAAACAAAGAATTCTCACCTGAAGAACTTCGGATGGCGGAGAAACATCTTAAAAAATGCTCAATTTCATTAGTCATCAGGGAAATGCAAATCAAAACAACCCTGAAATTTCACCTTACACCAGTCAGAATGGCTAAGATTAAAAACTCAGGAGACAGCAAGTGTTGGCGAGGGTGTGGAGAAAGATGAACACTCCTCCACTGCTGGTGGGGGTTGCAAATTGGTACAACCACTCTGGAAATCAGTCTGGAGGTTCCTCAGAAAACTGGGCACCTCACTTCTGAAAGATCCTGCTATACCACTCCTGGGCTCATACCCAGAGGATTCCCCAACATGTAATAAGTATATATGCTCCACTATCTTCATAGCAGCCCTATTTATAATAGCCAGAAGCTGGAAAGAACCCAGGTATCCCTCAACAGAAGAGTGGATGCAAAAAATGTGGTATATCTACACAATGGAGTACTATTCAGCCATTAGAAACAATGAATTCATGAAATTCTTAGGCAAATGGATGGAGCTAGAGAACATCATACTAAGTGAGGTAACTCAGACTCAAAAGGTGAATCATGGTATGCACTCACTAATAAGTGGATATTAACCTAGAAAACTGGAATACCCAAAACATAATCCACACATCAAATGAGGTACAAGAAGAATGGAGGTGTGGCCTCTGGTTCTGGAAAGACTCTGTGAAGCAGTATTCAGCAAAACCAGAACGGGGAAGTGGGAAGGGTTGGGTGGAAAAATGGGGAGGGAAGGGGGCTTATGTGACTTTCGGGTAGTGGGAGGCCAGAAAAGGGGAAATCATTTGAAATGTAAATAAAAAATTTATCGAATAAAAAAACAATAAAAAAGAATACAATCGAAAAATAAAAAAAGATTTATTTATTTACTTATTTATTTCTAGCATTATATACGTGCCCAATCTGCATGCACACCTACATGCTAGAAGAGGAAATTAAATGTTGATCACAGTGGGGATTGAACTCAGGAAATCTGGGAGAGCAGACAGTACTCTTAACCACTAAGCCATCTCTCTAGCTCCCTTATAGGCAATAAATTAACACTTAAAACTACTTATTTAACTAGTCTTAGAAGTTATAACGTGAACAGAGAATTGTCTTTGGAATATAAATCCTGCCCTTCACATCACTGTGTTGATAACTTTAGAAGCAGAGTCAACACAGACATCCTCATGTGCCCCTTGTGCTGTAATTCTTCTGCATTGTTCATCCAGGTTTCATACTGGTGATCTGGAGCTGTGAGTCCTGCTAGCTTACATGTGAAGGGGCCTGTTGCGAAGTGGTTTCACTTTCTGTTTTCTGCAATACCCTGGACAAGTAAAGAATTCACAGTCTTTTACAGACAAAATGCTGAATTGCTAAGTGAGAATACTGCATGTGCTCTCAGTCCTGTGTGCCTCTTGGGACACAACAAACATGTGCTTAGTTGCAGTGGAAAAAACTTAGGAACTTAGATTTCACACTTTCACTTGTGCCCTGTACTAAAAAAGCTTGACCTCTGCAAGCTTAGTATACTTATATATACAAACCAAGGACAATGAAAAATGAGATGTTTATTTACCAGGATTATTATGAGAGCCTATTAAGAGTGTGCATGATTTTAGAATGGGAAAGAAAACAAGAAAGATTAAGGAAGTTATTGAGGTCTGGGTAAATTATATCAGGTATGGAAAGGATAAGACTTAAACACACACAGACACACACACACACACACACACACACACATATACACATTCACACACACACACACAACAAGTTTCAATACATTAATATCTAACTTCCATTTAAATCAATGGGGTTCTCTTATTAATCTGTATTTTTGTATTAGTTACAAATACTGCCTTTAAACAAAATTGTATGTGTTTAATAAAAGTTTATATAAATTTTATTTTGGGGAGTTAAGTTTTAATTAATCATCAAACAGTAGCTAAAGATACCAAGCCGGTGTAACTGAACTTCTGAGCATTTAACTACATAATGTAGAGGCCTCTAATATTGTGGACAGAAAGACATAAAGTTATAATACTTTGCAACTTGACCTCCAAGGTCAACTAGTTCCCAGAGGACATCTGTGGACATATGCTGAAGTTCTGAAGAGTCATGTGTCCTGTTGTTCAGAGAGATCTTGGAGACAAAACTGAATGTGATATAACCAATGTCTACAACAGGAGGATCAACACAGAAGTAAAACCTGCCTTAGTGCCTCCAAGTGAAGCCATAGTCAAGCAAGGCTTTGATGTTTTCTCAGAAGATGAGACAAATGGTACAAGGAAAGCCAAATGATCCAGGACAGGAGTTTCTCTGGCTCCCAACAGACCACTGAGGTCCAGAACTTCAACTGGCCTTGATTACAAAATGAAAATGATGAATTTGGGAAACTGGCATGGTCTTAAACACCTGACAGGAGATTGTGGCCAAAGACTAAGATGTAAATTGGTTAATTATCCAGCAAATCATACTCATTGATGTTAAGCTCAAGTGTATATAAAATGTTTCTTAGACAGCCATTTCTCACTCATGCTTTTGTCTTAGTAAGAAAATTGCTACTCAAGATGAAGGATATCAAGCCTTTCTAGGATTAAGGCCCCCTTCTTCCTTCTTCATGGGAATCATTTGATGATCCAGCATTGTAGTTGAGTACCAGGACAGAAAAAAGGGAGGGAGAAAGATAAGAGAATGGATGGAGAGAAGAGGACTTATGGGACATATGTGGAAGGGGGAACTGGAAAGGGGAAAGCTTTTGGATTGTAAACAAAGAATATAGAGTATATATATATATGATGAAGGACATCAGGATATTGGTTCACTGTGGCACTGCACTTACTGCTTGCAGCCAAGACAGATGTGATTATTGTCATGTTCAATTGAAAATCATGAAATCAAGGCTTTGATTTGGATATTTTTAAAGTACCTACTGTTTTGGCTTTTCCTGATTATTTGTCTAGAGCTTGCTAATATCTCTCCTTTACTTCTCTTTCACATCTTTTTCAAGGCAATAGTCAAGGACTTCCTTTCCTCTCTAAACATAGCTTTTATGAAATTATCAATGCCTGTTTAGGATCTTTCTGATAGACCCACTGAACTAGCACCCCAACTGCCATGCCCCACATGCTCTTTCACTATAAGAAGCCAGGTTGATCATTGCCATACTCCCATAAGACTGACTTCTTATGAAGGATGAATAATGAGAACAAAAGTAAAAATTGGATGAGCGTGTTAGAGTGATAAAAACAAACAAACAAACAAAAACCCTAGGCCTACTCAATTATTTCTCCACTAAAAGTAAGAAATGTATTTGGATCACTTAGAAACCTTGTATTTCCCAGAGACCAAAGATTCCAGAGGTGTTGTGGGGGAGGGGTGTCTCTGATACCTGATATGGTCCCTAAATGATTTTAAGGTTAGTTGGAAAGTAGCAATAAAGGAATAAAGGCCCATGAATGTAAGACAGCTTTTGGTGAAGAGAATAGATATCAGGCTGGGTGAAGGTCTAACATTCCACTTGTGCTAAGTTAATCACCTGGGCTAAGGTACCACCCCTCACAAAGGAGCAAGGCAAGCTCACCTTAAGCCATGCTTAGGTATAATAATTATCACCTTAATGAGATACTGTA
Source organism: Apodemus sylvaticus (assembly GCF_947179515.1). Lineage (NCBI taxonomy): Eukaryota > Metazoa > Chordata > Mammalia > Rodentia > Muridae > Apodemus > Apodemus sylvaticus. The sequence continues at coordinate 54,465,145 of NC_067484.1, read as the reverse complement.
TCTCCTCCCTGCAGAGTTCTGTCCCGCCCCCAGCACAGTAGGTTACTACTTTGCAGCTCTGCACCTCGGTCTACTAGATTGTCTGAACTTCTCAGAAGGTATGACTTTTCATTTTCTTCTATCTCTACATTAAGCAGGTACCTTCTCTTATCACTTTAGATTTTTCTAATACTGTGGGCCTTCTTAATACCCTATGTCCCCTCGTAGCCATGTGTCTGTATGCTACCATATACCAGATATCCATACTGGTAATTCAAATAGAATTACATATTTTTCCATGGTCAAGAAGCTGTGAGATATACAAACAGCCTAGGGTGATTTTTTTTAAATGTTACTAAGTCTGTCTTCAAACTTTAGAAAATTATCACAGATGATAACAATAGTGTTTAATATTCTTTGCTGATTATTATTAACCAGGCACTATTCTAAACTGTTGTCCCTTTAATTTTTATGATAAATTTGTGGGACAGTTCCATTATTTTTTTGACATCTACAGGTATTGAATATTGTGCCTTAATTTGCATTTCCTTTAATGATCTCCATCATCATTGAACATTATTAGTTTTAATCATCAAAACACCCACAGACATTTCTCAAATAATGTAAAATAATGAAATAGTGTCACCTTATCATTTAAGAATATAAAAAAGGATTCTTTTCAAATATCAAACACTTAACTGAGAATGGAGGATACAACAAAAGTTAGGCTTTATAAAACTGCTTTCTGTATTAGATGTGCTTCCAACACCCAGCCCAGTGATCTTTCCTTGGTGCCAAGTGCCCCTCCCCTATAGTGTTCTGGATCAGTCACAGCTTCCACCCATTGCAACTAACTATGGCCAAGTTTCTATGCTGAGATCAGAAACACTTACCTGCCCGGCAGGTCAGGATTAGGGCACTTAGTCCCAGGACAACCATCAGGCGAACAACTGAGACAGCCATTCCTGTTGTCTTGGTTCTTGGTGCAGATAAGTTGCCTAGGTGCACCTGAAGCTTTGCTCAATTTATAGGACAGTTGTGATGACATCATCTGCTGTGAAATGTAGGCAGTTGCACAAAATATTTACACAGCGTCCTCTGACATCTCCACCAATGAGCTCTGCCCTGTCTTTCAAAATCAGAGCAATTGAATTTCTTTTTTGTGTGTGTTTTATTTCCTCCTTTTCTCCATTTTCTCTTTTTTTCATGTTTTATTGGATATTCTATTTTATTTTTTACATTTCAAATGTTATCCCCTTTTCCGGTTTCCCCTCTGCAAATCTCCTATCCAACTTTACATTCATATAAACATTAAAAGTTAGGATATGTATATGTGGCAGAACATGTGATTTTGTCATTCTGAGACTAGAGAGCCATATTAAAATAACATTTCCAGCTTTTTCCACACTCCAGAAACTAATATCAATTTCTTAGGAGATTTACAAAAGCATGCATATATATACACACACACACACACACACACACACACACACATACATACACAAATGTACTCAGGTCATATGATCATTTCCTAGATAGCATATACAGTCTTTTGAGTATATGCCCAAGGAGAGTACAGCTAAGCTGTATCAGCTCTACTTTTCATTTTGTTGAGGAGCCTCCATACTGGTTGCATTAGCTTGCACTCCAACCAACAATGGATAAGAATTTCTCTTTCTCCATAACTTTAGTAGTCACTGTTGTCATTTGCTGTCCTTGTCATAGTCAAATTAATTGTGACGAGATAAAATATCAATGCAGTTTACCTTTGTATTTGCCTTACAGTTGAGGATGTTGAAGCACATATTCATTGGTATTTGTGTTTCATCGACTCAGATCTATCTATTTATTCATCAGCCCATGTTTTAAATGACAGCTTTGTGCTTTAGGTGTTTAATTTTTGCTATTCTTTATATATTCCGGATATCAATTTCATCTCTGAGGAGTAGCTGGTAAATGTATCTAACATTGTGCCAGCAGCCATTTTCACTTAGGTCTCAAAACCTCCTCCTTTCAGCCATCTTACATGCTCAAGCCTGCCTTTTGAAGGAAAAACATTAGCTTTCAGGTTTGCAAATATCAAGTTGGTCAGCACGTATAGAGCTCATGTTGGCTAGAACAAACAGAGCTCACCTGCAGTTTGGCTACTATAACAATCTCTTTCCAATTCACCTCCTTGTGATCATTTTAGTTTGCCAGCTTCCTTGAAGCCCAAGTCAGCTTTGTCATAAGATTCTGAGAGAAAATTTGAGAAACTACTTCCTAGAGACAATGTTTAGAGACAGTGCTTGCCCTCTAAGAGACTCTTCCCTGGAGACAATATTTGCCCCCTTACACTCCCTCCCTACATCTTGCTTGCTTCCCTTTATATTGCGGTGTGCAAAATAATAAAGTTTGGCAGTTTGATTGGAATACTGTCTTGCTGTCTGTCTCTCATGTCTCTTGTCTCTCATCCTCTCCTAGGTGGTCTGGGGACCCTGTTGACTGTCCTGCGTGTTGGGACAACATTGTGTAGGCTGTCTCATAGTAATTTCCTTACCATTCAGAAACATTTTAATCCCATGTAGTTCCAGATGCTGATACTTAAAGATATTTCCTATACTATTGAAATGTGGTTCAGAAAGTCATTGCTTCTACCTACAACCACAAGTGCATTTCCTATGTTTCCTATGTTGAAAGAATCATCATTTTTTTGTTTTCAATGAATGCACTTGATTCATCTTAATTGCTTCTTGCTATTTTGCACAGGGTGACAGATGTGGATCTGAGTTTGTAGATAACTGTTTTTATTAGCACCATTTGTTAAACAGACTTTATAGATACAATGTAATTTTCTTCAACATGCTGATGATCTTCCTCACATCACTAGAAAAATGCAAAAATTTGTTGGGGAACAGAAAACACTATGCATAGACAAAGTATTTTTAATTCACTGTTTATTTTTTAAATAATAGTTTTGTTTATTCTTTAGGAATTTTATATGAAATATTTTAATAATATTATTTCCCCCACTTCAGATACTTCCCCACATCCCTACCACTCCAACTTCATATTCTTTCTCTTTCTTGAATAAATAGAAACTAGCAAGCAAACAAAATAAGCATAAAGTCAAATATTTGTTGGCTGACTGCTCCTGGGCAGGGAGGCTTGTCCAGGATTGTGGTTGATATAACTACTGCCACCTCACTGAAGAAAACTTATTTTCCATTTCCTACCTTCTATCAATTACAAATAGCTTCTCTTAAGTTGAATAAATATTAAAAGATGTATCACAATATCTGACTTGAAATTATACTTTGGAGCTGATAAACTCAGCCTCCTACTGGCACAAAAATAGACATAAAGACCAATGGTAGAAGACCCAGAAATAAGCATAAACTTCTGTGGCTACCAACACCTAGTTATACACTGAATTATTTCTCCATGCTTGGAGCTGACTTCCCTTTTATAGGTGAGCATGGTCTCTCAGATCATATTTCTCTGTCTCTCTTCATACTCTTTCTTATTTCTGGATTACCATCCCCATCTCCTCTCTCTGGAACATTGTAATTTCTTCCTTGGGCTTGGTTAAAATGTCCACATTTTGTGTCAGTATTATGATATTCATTGTACCTTACTCTAGGTGGACCTTCTTCTTTAACTGCCCTTAGAACCTTTAATTTCATTGTCAAAGAGTTAATGACTTTAATTGTTCTCTCTTCCTACATCCGGTGAACTATCTATCTATCTATCTATCTATCTATCTATCTATCTATCTATCTATCTATCTGTCTGTCTATCTATCTATCATCTATCTATATATGTATCTATCTATGATCTATCTATCTATCTGTCATATGTCTTCTGTCCTTTCTAAATACCTATCTAAAAAATTATCTATTGCCAAAAAGGGAAGAAAAAGCTGTAGATAGTGCAATTACAGCAAAATTCTGTTTTCTTCTTGGGAGATAAATGAGAAAGAGCTCGTAAAACTTTGAGTGAACTGTTTTAATTGGTTAGATAACAAAAAAATTGCATTGCTAAAAGTAGCAAATTACTACCATCAGATCTGCATATAGACCTGGTGGTAGTAATTGATTAATATGGTGGTAATTGATTAATATGAATTGAATACATAATACATAATTGAATACATAATTGAATACATAATTTAATGGATACTTTTGAGAGGAGAACCCTAATCTGGATGCCTCAAGTAGCTCTGTCAAGCAGTATCTATGTGACAATGACTGGTATCACTCTGAGTTTCAGTTGCTTTATCTGTAAAAGCAGGACATTATATTTTCTGCTGTCCATAGTACAGTAAATAAAAATGATGAAATATCTGATAAGATATAAACAGCCTTTCTTGTGTGCCTGCCTAATAGCAGTTAATCATCTGTGCCATGTCATCTACAGGCACAATCAACTGAACTCAGTTTAGATAACGAGCAAATGAAAAAAGGTTTTACACAAGCTGGCAAAAGGAAGCAGAGGATCCTTTTTCTAGAACACGTCTCCAACTTGGGTAGGAAGTATACAAATGCTAGAAGAATGTTTTAGCTCCTATGAATGATGAAATATTCCCCAATTTCTCTGTGCCCATGTCTGGAAAATATATGTGAAAAAATATGCTTCCAGTGTCCAGAAAATAATAATTATATTTCTTGTGATTATCTGCAGATTCAACTGGAAAATATATCTGAGCAGGTAGCACAATGTTTTGTACACACGAAAGGAAAATAAATGATGGGCTTCTTCTCTCTCTTCCCTCACCTTCTTTTTCCTTCTCTTCTCTTCTCTTCTCTTCTCTTCATCATTCTTTCTTATATTTTATCTTCCCCTGCCTTGCACTTTACTTCATATAATCTCAACCCATTTACTGGGATTGTCCCAGTAAAGAAATACCACTTAGAGCCGGGCAGTGGTGGTACACGCCTGTGATCCCAGCACTCTGGGAGGCAGAGGCAGACGGATTTCTGAGTTCGAGGCCAGCCTGGTCTACAGAGTGAGTTCCAGGACAGCCAGGGTTATACAGAGAAACCCTGTCTCAAAAACCCAAATCCAATCCCCACAAAAAAAAATTTAAACAGACCCTCCTAAAAGAGGGAGGAACAAAAAATTGTAAGTTTAAATAATAAATACCACTTAACTGTGCAAGAAACATTGACATTAAGACTACTATTCCTAACAGAATATTTTGGCCACATGATAAATTAGATAAAACACATAAACAAAGCTCTTTGAAGCCACCATTATTATCTTTACTTTATATAATGAAATACAAGTTTAGAAAAATTAGTTAGGTTGTCTAAGGTTACAAATCCTGTGTGAGGTATTGGACCCAAAGATGTGTGATTGCAAAGAATCTGCTCATAAATCTGATGTTATTTACACTGGCACCCAATGAGCTGCTGTGGAAAAAGCCTTGATCAAGCCTAATTCACCAATCTGTCTGCATCTGCTCTGTTCCTTGCCTTAACCGCTTCACTTCTTATTGGCCACTGAATGAAATGTTGGTATTTGTATTCATGTTTGCTTAAACTCAGTGTGGAGTATAGGATGGGCAGGGTCCATAGTGATTCTTTAATTCCTGTCAGAGGGTTGATAGGTGATAAAGCTTCAGGATCAAAAACACTATAACTAGTTAAAGTTGAATTTCAAATGAACAATTAGAAGTATGTCTAAGATATTCCACAGACTACAGCTGTATTAAAATTACTTGTGATTTGAGGTAAAATTGATTTTATTCTTTTAGCCAGCATTTTAATAGGGAAACCTATACTTATTTTATTTGTTGAAACTAGTATCAATGTTTGGTTACGCCCTCATAAATGTTTTCACACATAAAAAATTATATCGGGGAGGACACAGCTTGATCCGGTGGGTCCGGCCCTACAGAGCTTAGGTTCCAGTCCTGAGGCCTTTGGTGGGAGCCTTCAGATTGCCGCTTTGGTATCCAGAACAGCCTGGGCTACAACACCATATCTCCAGGCCCTGCAAGAGGCCAGAACTGTACCCGGGAGGCTGGTTGGGAGGAGTCAGTGTGCTCTGGTGAGTCCAGAAGGCCAGGGGTGGGAGCCTTCAGGTCTCTGCTTTGGGATCTGAACAGCCTGGGCCACAGCACCCTGTCTCCAGGCAGTGCAGGACGTCAGCTGTGCACCAGAGGCCAGCTGGGAAGAATCAGTTTGCACTGGTGAGTCCAGAATTGACAACAAGACCAACTAACACCAGTGAGAACTAGATGGCAAAAGGCAAACGCAGGAACATCACTAACAGAAATCAAGGCAATATGGCAGCATCTGAACCCAATTCTCCTTTAACAGCATGTCCTGGATACCCCATCACACCAAAAAAACAAGATTTGGATTTAAAATCACTGGTCATGATGCTGGGACAGGAACACATGAAGGACATACTTAAAGAAATTCAGGAGAAAATGGGTCAAAAGTTAGAAGACCTTACAAGAGTAATATAAAAAAAATCATTGAAAGAAATTCAGGAGAATACAAAAGCCAATAAGGAGGAAATGGAAAAATCACTTCAAAAAATACAGGAGAACATTGGTCACCAGGCTGAGGTCATGAAAGAGGAAACACAAAAATCTCTTAAAGAATTACAGGAAAACACAAACAAGCAAGTGAAGGAGCTAAGCAAAACCATCCAGGATCTAAAATCAGAAGTAGAAACAACTAAGAAAACTCAAAGAGAGACAACTTTGGAGATAGAAAACCTTGGGGAGAAATCAGGGGACATAGCTGCAACTATCAACAACAGAATACAAGAGATAGAAGAAAGAATCTCAGATGCTGAAGATACCATAGAAACCATGGACTCAATAGTTAAAGAAAATGCAAAATGCAAAAAGTTTGTAACCCAAAATATCCAGGAAATCCAGGACACAATGAGAAGACCAAACCTAAGAATTATAGGCATAGATGAGAGTGAAGATTTACAACTTAAAGGGCCAGCAAATATCTTCAATAAAATTATGGAAGAAAACTTCCCTAACCTAAAGAGAGAGATGCCCATGAATATACAAGAAGCCTACAGAACTCCAAACAGACTGGACGAGAACAGAAATACCTCCTGTTACATCATAATCAAAACCCAAAATGTACTAAACAAAGAATATTAAAGGCAGTAAGAGAAAAAGGCCAAGTAACATATAAAAGAAGACCTATCAGAATTACACCAGATTTCTCACCTGAGACTATGAAAGGTAGAAGATCCTGGGCATATCTCATGCAAAATTTAAAAGAACACAAATGCCAGTCAAAACTACCATACCCAGCAAAACTCTCAATCACCATAGAAGGAGAAACTAAGAAATCCCATGACAAAACCAAGTTTAGCCAATATCTATCCACAAACCCAGCCCTACAAAGGATAATAGGAGAAAAACACCAACACAAGGAGGCACAGTGAAACTAATTGATGCTTTGGACCAATTAGATTTAACAGATATATATAGAACATTTTATCCTAAAGCAAAAGAACATACATTTTCCTCAGCACATCATGGTACCTTCTCCAAAATCGATCATATAATTGGTCACAAGACAGACCTCAACAAATATAAGAAGATCGAACTAATCCCATGCCTCCTATCAGATCACTATGGAGTAAAAGTGGTCTTCAATGGCAACAAAAACAACAGAAAACCGACATACACCTAGAAACTGAACAATATTTTACTCAATGATACCTTGGTCAAGGAAGAAATAAAGAAAGAAATAAAGACTTTTTAGAATTTAATGAAAATGAATACACAACATACCCAAATCTATGGGACACAATAAAAGCAGTGCTAAGAAGAAAACTCATAGCCCTGAGGGCCTCCAAAAAGAAAAGGAGAGAACAGCTTAAGGACACAGGTGAAAGCCCTGGAACAAAAAGAAGCTATTTCACCTAGGAGGAGTAGAAGGCAGGAAATCATCAAACTCAGGGCTGAAATCAATCAAGTAGCAACAAAGAGAACCATACAAAGAATCAACAAAACCAGGAGCTGGTTCTTTGAGAAAATCAACAAGATAGATTAAACCCTTATCCAGACTAACCAAAGGGCACAGAGACAGTAACAAACTTAGAAATGAAAGGGGAGATATAACAACAGAAACTGAGGAAATTCAAAAAATCATTAGATCCTACTACAAAAGCCTATACTCAACACAACTGGAGAATCTGGAGGAAATGGACAGTTTTCTAGACAGATAACCAACACCAAATCTAAATCAGGATCAAATAGATCATCTAAACAGTCCCATAACACCTGAAGAAATAAAAAGGGTCATAGAAAGTCTCCCAACCAAAAAAAAGCACGGGACCAGATGGCTTCAGTGCAGAATTCTATCAGACCTTCATAGAAGACCTAACACTAATACTCTTCAAACTATTCCACAAAATAGAAACAGAAGGAACTCTACCCAACTTCTTCTATGAAGCCACAATTACGCTGATACCAAAACTGCACAAAGATCCAACAAAGAAAGAGAACTTCAGGCCAATTTCCCTTATGGATATTAATGCAAAAATACTTAATAAAATTCTTGCCAAGCGAATCCAAGAACACATCAAAATGATCATCCACCATGATCAAGTAGGCTTTATTCCAGGGATGCAGGGTTGGTTCAATATATGGAAATCCATCAATGCAATCCACTACATAAACAAAGTCAAAGAAAAAAACCATATGATCATCTCATTAGATGCAGAAAAAGCATTTGACAAAATTCAGCATCCTTTCATGCTAAAAGTCTTGAAAAGAACAGGAATTCAAGGCCCATACCTAAACATAGTTAATGCAATATACAGCAAACCGGTAGCCAACATCAAACTAAATGGAGAGAAACTTGAAGCAATCCCACTAAAATCAGGGACTCGACAAGGCTGTCCTCTCTCTCCATATCTTTTCAATATAGTACTTGAAGTTCTAGGTAGAGCAATTAGACAACATAAGGAGGTCAAGGGGATACAAACTGTAAAGAAAGAAGTCAAATTATCAGTATTTGCAGATGACATGATAGTCTACTTAAGTGACCCAAAAACCTCCACCAGAGTACTCCTACAGCTGATAAACAACTTCAGCAAAGTGGCTGATTATAAAATCAACTCAAGCAAATCAATTGCCTTCCTATACTCAAAGGATAAGCAGGCTGAGAAAGAAGTTAGGGAAATGACAGCCTTCACAATAGCCACAAACAATATAACGTATCTTGGTGTGACTCTAACCAAACAAGTGAAAGATCTATACAACAAGAACTTCAGGTCTCTGAAGAAGGAAATCAAATATGACCTCAGAAAATGGAAAAATCTTCCATGCTCGTGGATTAGCAGGATTAATATAGTTTAAATGGCCATTTTGCCAAAAGCAATCTACAGATTCAACGCAATCCCCATCAAAATCCCAACTCAGTTCTTCACAGAGTTAGAAAGAACAATTCTCATATTCATCTGGAATAAGAAAAAACCCAGGATAGCTAAAACTATTCTCAACAACAAAAGAAATTCTGGGGGAATCAGTATCCCTGACTTCAAGCAATACTACCGAGCAATAGTGTTAAAAACTGCATGGTATTGGCACAGTGACAGACAAGTGGACCAATGGAATAGAATTGAAGACCTAGAAATGAAACCACACACCTATGGTCACTTGATATTTGACAAAGGAGCTGAAAATATCCAGTGGAAAAAAGATTGCCTTTTCAACAAATGGTGCTGGTTCAATTGGAGGTCAGCATGCAGAAGAGTGCGAATTGATCCATTCTTATCTCCATGTACTAAACTCCAATCTAAGTGGATCAAGGGCCTCCACATAAAACCAGACACACTGAAACTAATAGAAAAGAAACTGGGGAAAACCCTTGAGGACATGGGCACAGGGGAAAAGTTCCTGAACAGAACGCCAATCACTTATCCTCTAAGACCAAGAATTGACAAATGGGCCCTCATAAAATTACAAAGTTTCTGTAAGGCAAAGGACACTGTTAAAAGGACAAAACAGCAACCAACAAATTGGGAAAGGATTTTCACCAACCCTACATCTGATAGAGGGCTAATATCCAATATATACAAAGAACTCAAGAAGTGAGACCCCAGGGAACCAAATAACCCTATTTAAATATTGGGTACAGATCTAAACAAAGAATTTTCACCTGAAGAAATTCGGATGGTAGAGAGGCACCTTAAGAGGTGATCAATATCATTAGTCATTAGGGAAATGCAAATCAAAACAACTCTGAGATTTCACCTTACACCAGTCAGAATGGCTAAGGTGAAATCTCAGGAGACAACAGGTGTTGGCGAGGATGTGGAGAAAGGGGAAAACTCCTCCACTGCTGGTGGGGCTGTAAGATGGTACAACCACTTTGGAAATCAGTCTGGCAGTTCCTCAGAAAACTGGACATGACACTTCTGGAGGACCCTGTTATACCTCGGCTTGGCATATACCCAAAGGATTCCCAGGCATGCAATAAAGACACATGCTCCATTATGTTCATGGCAGCCTTATTTATAATAGCCAGAATCTGGAAAGAACCCTGATCCTTCAAAGGAGGAATGGATACAGAAAATGTGGTATATTTACACAATGGAATGCTACTCAGCAATTAGAAACAATGAATTCACAAAATTTTTAGGCAAATAGTTTGATCTGGAAAATATCATCCTAACTGAGGTAACCCAATCTCAAAAGAATACACATGGAATGCAATCTCTGATAAGTGGATATTAATTAGCCCAGAAGCTCTGAATACAAAAGGCACAAATCGCATAACAAATGACTCCCATGAAGAAGTATGGAGAAGGTCCTGATCCTGGAAAGGATTGATCTAGCTTTGGAGGGGAATATAAGGACAGAGAAAAAAGAGGGAGGTGATAGGAGAATGGGTGGAGAGTGGAAGGTTTATAGGACATATGGTTAGGGGGGGTTCTGGGAAAGGGGAAATAATTTGGAAAGTAAATAAAGTATATAGAAAATAAAAATATTAAAATGAAAAAAGAAATAAAATTGACAAATAAATAAAAATTGACAAAGAAAAATAAAAGCCAACCAAAGAAGTAACATGAGATGTGTAAATCCCAAAGAAATAATATCATAAAAATGAAAAAAAATATATCAAGGAGTTACGTAGAAGACCAAAAGGAGTCAAGTGCACAATAAAGAAATAGTATATAAGAATGAATAGTGTATGAAGAACTCAAATCATAGATGATTCTCTAGGTTCTCAACTTGAAGGTCATTTGAAAAGCTGGCCCTTTCAAAGAGGTCAACTGTGACCATCAAAAAACACACATCCTTATAATTCAAGAACGTAGCAAAGTTACAGTTATGAGTTAGCAACAAAAATTGTATGGGTTACAGGGATCACCACAACATGAGAAGCTGTATTAAAGCATCACAGTATTAGCAGTTTGAGAACTACTGCACTACATTCTTTTTAATAGGAGGACTGGGATATGTTTTCCTCTGAGTCTTCCTTAAGAGAACCCTACCTGGACTATGTATGCCCCCGTATTTCTCATCAAAAAGTCCTAAAGACCCTCTCTCATTCCAGCTACATCTCAGCTGAGGGTTTTGGACATGCCCTGGGAGGGACATTATAGTTCAGGTGAGGCTCCAGTCCTCAACTGCTAAGGACTTGCAGTTTTCTGTCATTGTAAGGCCTTCCTGTCTGAGGCTTGTGACTTGGCCAATTCTCATGACTTAGACTCATTTATCAATTATTCATTCAGTGTGCATTTTGAGCTTGTATCATATGCCACATATTCAGCTTAGCATCGAAAATATACAAAACACTAATCATATCTTGCTTAAGAAGACACACTTGCATCCAAGTAGATCTAGTAGTGATAGGAAAGAGCTGTCAATGGAGGTCTGGAGCATCCTATTCGACATCAGCAAGGTGTGAAGGGACATGGAGGGCCATTTAGATGCTGAAAGGTAATTAATTTTGTTTTAGCTACACAAGAAAGGTATAGACGAGTCACTTTAGGCAAGAAGAATAAAATATAAACAAGCAGAGGCTCCTGGAAGAACAGAGCCTGACTCTAGTAATTAACTCTCAACTTCTAGAGTAAGCATGTTAGAAATAACAATGAAAGCAATCTGACTGAACTCTGGGATTTTTTTCAATTACTGGACATGTTAGAAAAAGATAATGGTTTGAAATATAACAGGGGAGAGGAAATGGGAGGGGGAACAAAAAAGAAAGAGAAATGTTTCAAGGGAGGGAATAAAAAAGTCCACTAAATGTTAAAACTCCTGTCAGTACTATGAAGTACCTACTACTCTGCCATGCTTTCTAACAAGAATTTTAAAGAAACAATTTTTCTCCACAAAGTCCAATGGATTCTCTTTTCACGTATCTTCAAAATATTTTTCTTCTACCTCCAGAGTAAGTTTTACTCCTGTGATTTTGTCTGGTGCACTCAAAGAGCAACCAAAACTCTCTATTTTGGGTTAGTCCCCATTCTATGTTGCCCTCCACATTACTGCCATTTTTCTTCCCTTTCTAAAAAAATAATTTTATACCCTCTGTCATATCCCCACCCCCAATACTTTTCTGTGACTTCTTACTCCATATGGATAAGACCGCCCATGCTTCATCCACATTTGCTGCTTGAGGATTCCTCTCAGGAATACAGTACAATAATTTTTAAAGCACAGGTCGGATGGACATAAATCAGTTTGTGACTTCATCAGAGGGAGAATTTGCCTGGCATGTACTGGAATGTACACACTGGTTGTTTACACCAGATGCACAGGCTGGGCTGGCGTCTATACCCTACTTACTACATCGCTTAGCATTCTCTGAGTTCCTGAGTTTTCATTTCGCAAGTTGCTTATACTCACCTGCTTCATATCTCCCATTTTTAGCACCAGCTTCATATAAATTGCATGGGTATAACTGAGATTGTGCTATGAAGACCTTAGCATTGTGCATTTCCAATAAATGCTATAATTCATCTTCAGCACTTTCTGTTCATGCAGGGTAACTTTTTGGCTGTTTCTATCAGGTCTCTCCCCCTAGTATCTTATCAGAAGCACTGCCCCCACATGGCTTTACATGCTCATCATGCTGTATATTCTGCTTAGAATAACCAGCAACCACAAATTTGTTGTTTAAATATTGTATCCTTGGGAAAGAAACTGTGATCACATCACTGATTTAACCCATGACAAATCAATCATTTCTTCTGTCAGCTCATGCTGCACACACCTTTATGATAACATGCATTGTACTGAATCATAAGTTGTTGCTTATATATCTGCCACACCAACTAAGCTACAGGTGCCTTAAGAGTGAGTCATGGCTTATTTAACCTTGAAAGCCCTTTGCCTTGAATGTTTAGCAATGACTAGCAAGTTAAGGGTGTTGAATAAATACATAGAGTGTGTTCAGTGGGTGCCTATTAAATGTGGGAATAACAACTGAGTTCAAAGCTGGCTTCAGACATCTATTGATATGAGGTTCAAGGCTTGAGACAAAGGAGTGGGAGTAAACAAGTAAGGTGGCTAGGTGTTTAGGACTTTTTATTTATTAGTAGTTAAAACATGACTGAGGAAAGAGGTAACATTTCAGAAGATGTAAGTTGTCATGCTTCACTTGATGGAGAGTGAAAGATAATTGTATATGTATCGATATCTATCATCTGTCTAGGAACTGAACTCAGGATGTCAGGCACAATAAACACTAATTCTATCAAAGAGTTACCACCTTAGATTCTTCTCCAAATAGACCTCTGTCTGTCTATCTGTCTTTCTCTCTGTCTCACTTTTTCTACTCTCTCCTCCTTTCTTCTCTATTTTCCATATATATGTGTAAAAATATATATTGCCCAAATTAATTACAGAAAATAGCTATTTTTCTTAAATACTGAAGACCAGAGTACTTGATTATCATTAAAAAATGTTTAATATGAAGGTAGACAATAAAGTTGCAGAAACAAAAGAAAAATGTTAAAAAATTTCATTAAATAGGTACAAGAAAGTCAGTAACATGGATATGTAGACAAGAGAATTTTTTACCAAACATAATGACATAAGTTCAGTCTCCAGTATCCACATGATTGACAGATAACTCCTATCTGATAACTTTAGATCTCCACATAGCCTATGATGTCCATATACACATGTCCAGTAAATAAATGAACAATATTTTTTTTCCTTTTTTAATTTATTTTCTATATTCTTTGTTTACATTCTAAAAGCTCTCCCCTTTTCCGGTCCCCCCCCCCCATATGTCCCATAAGTCCTCGTCTCTCCATCCATTCTCTTATCTTTCCCCCTCCCTTTACTCTGTCCTGGTACTCCACTACAATGTTGGATCAAGCCTTTCCAAGATTAGGGCCCTCTTCTTCCTTCTTCATTGGAATCATTTGATATGCTAATTGCATTTTCAGTATTCAGAGCTTCAGGGCTAATTAATATCCACTTATCAATGATTGCATTCCATGTGTATTCTTTTGTGATTGTGTTACCTCGCTTACGATAATATTTTCCAGTTCCATCCATTTGCCTAAAAAAAATTCATGAATTCATTGTTTTTAATTGCTGAATAGTACTCCATTGTGTATATATACCACATTTTCTGTATCCATTCCTCCATTGAGGGATATCTGTGTTCTTTCTAGCTTCTGGCTATTATAAATAAGGCTGTTATGAACATAGTGGAACATGTGTCCTTATTGCATGCTGGGGAATCCTCTGGGTATATGCCCAGGAGAGGTAGAGCAGGGTCCTCTGGAAGTGTCATGCCCAGTTTTCTTAGGAACCTCCAAATTGACTTCCATAGTGGTTGTACCATCTTACAATCCCACCAGCAGTGGAGAAGTGTTCCTCTTTCTCTACATCCTGGCCAACAACTGCTGTCTCCTGAGTTTTTAACCTTAGCCATTCTGACTGGTGTGAGGTGAAATCTCAGGGTTGTTTTGATTTGCATTTCCCTAATGGGTAATGATGTTGAGCATTTCAGTGTTAGAAAAAGCAATTCATAAATTTATCTGTCATATAGGTCTTTCACTTGTTTGGCTAGAGTCACCCCAAGATACTTTATGCTGAGGAATGGATCCAAAAAATGTGGTATATTTACACAATGGAGTACTATTCAGCCATTAGAAACAATGAATTCATGAAATTCTTAAACAAATGGATGGAGCTGGGGAACATCATACTAAGTGAGGTAACCCAGTCTCAAAAGATCAATCATGGTATGTACTCACTGATAAGTGGATATTAGCCTAGAGACTTGGAATACCCAAGTCATAATCCACATATTAATTGATGTCCATAAAGAACAGAGGAGTGGCCCCTGGTTCTGGAAAGACTCAGTGCAACATTATAGGGGAATACCAGAACAGGGAAATGAGAAGGAGTAGATGGAGGAACAGGGGGAGGGAAGAGGACTTATGTGATTTGTGGAGAGTGGGGATCCAGAAAGGGGAAAATCTACATCGAATAAAA
This sequence comes from Apodemus sylvaticus, assembly GCF_947179515.1. Lineage (NCBI taxonomy): Eukaryota > Metazoa > Chordata > Mammalia > Rodentia > Muridae > Apodemus > Apodemus sylvaticus. The sequence goes on along the minus strand of NC_067484.1, from coordinate 54,449,724 downwards.
AAAAACCTACTTTAAATAAAAATAAATCAGAAAAAAAAAAGAAAAGAAAAAAGAAAAGAAAAAAGAAAAAAATCAAAAAAAAATTTATCTGGAATAACAAAAAACCCAGGATAGCTAAAACTATTCTCAACAGTAAAAGAACCTCTGTGGGAATTAGTATCCAAGAGCTCAAGCAATATTACAGAGCAATAGTGTTAAAAACTGCACAGTATTGGCACAGGGACAGGGAAGTTGACCAATGGATTAGAATTGAAGACCAAGAAATGAATCCACACACCTATGGTAACTTGATCTTCAGCAAAGGAACTGAAACATCCAGTGGAAAAAAGATAGCCTTTTCAACAAATGGTGCTGGTTCAATTGGAGGTCAGCATGCAGGAGAATGCGAATTCATCCATTCTTATTTCCTTGTACTAAGCTCAACTGCAAGTGGGCTTCCTCATAAAACCAGACACACTGAAACTAGTAGAAAAGAAACTGGAGAAAACCCTTGAGGACAGAGGCACAGGGGGAAAGTTCCTGAACAGAACACCAATAGCTTATGCTCTAATATCAAGAATTGACAAATGGGATCTCATAAAATTATAAAGTTTCTGTAAGGCAAAGGACACCTTCAAAAGGACAAAACAGCAACCAACAAATTGGGAAAAAATCCTCATCAACCCTACATTTGATAGAGGGCTAATATCCAACATATACAAAGAACTCAGGAAGTTAGACCCAAGGGAATTAAATAACCCTATTAAAAAATGGGGTCCAGACCTAAACAAAGAATTTTCATCTGAAGAAATTCGGATGGCTGAGAAGCACCTTAGGAAATGCTCAACATCAATAATTTTTTAAAGATTACAAAATGAAAGACCATCCAGAGACTACCCAACCCATGTATAGGATGCATGCTGTATACAGTTACAAAGCCCAGGCACTATGTCAGGTGCCCACAAGGGCTGGCTGACTGGAGCCAGATGTAGCTATCACCTGGGAGGCTCTCCTAGTGTATGACAAATGGCACTCTCAGGCAGCCATTGAACTGAGCAGGGAGTCCCCAATGGGGGAGCTAGAGAAAGGACCCAAGGAGCTGAAGGGATTTGGAGCACCACAAAAGAAACAATATGAATCACCAAATACTCCCAGAACTCCAAGGGACAAAAACATCAACCAAAGAGTACACATGGAATTACCCATGGCTCCAGACACATCGGTGGCAGAGGATGGTCTTGTTGGACACCAAAGCCCTTGGTCCTGGAAAATATTGATGCCATAGTGTAGAGGAATACCAGGACAGGGAAAGTGGGAGTGGGTGGATTGGGGAAGGGCAGATGGCTTATGGGATTTTCAGGGGAGGGAGGAACTAGGAAAGGGGACAACATTTGAAATGTAAATATACCTAGTTAAAAAAGGAATGCAAAATGATGTAACATCAAACACTAATCAAAAGAAATATGTGTTGTTTACATTTATAACAAGACACATGGTATTCAGAATAAATAGCATTCTAAGATATGGAGAGTCATCTCAAAACTATAAAGGAGATAATTTACTAAGAAAACACCGTATGGTGTTTTCTTAGTAAACTGACAGACAAAAACTCAAGTTTCCCAGTGATGCATAAAACATGATGCCAAGAAGAGCATAGAAGAGTTGATAGAGCAGTCCTCCTTTTTTCATGTTTGCATTGACCCCAGTGGATATCCAAGACTGCCAATAGCATCACATTTTATAATACCGTTTTCATATACAAACGCATCTGTAATACAGTTTAATTCATAAAACAGACACAGTGCGAGTCACACAAGTCTTGATAACTAATGATGTAGACCATTTATTACAAAGTACATGATAATGTTAGTGCAAAAATTATATCTCATTATATAATTTCCTTCCTTTTTCAAAATTCACTCTTACAAGTGGCTTCTCTGTAGCTCAGGTGGAGTGACAGCATGTTCCTTTTGTCTTCTGGACCATTACTTAGTAAAGTAAGTGTTATTTGAACAGAGGCATTATGACCAAGTGGCAGTTGATCTGATAATAAGACAACTTTTAAGTGATGGAAAGGAGGTAATCATTCAGTATGGATGTGACCTATAAAAGGATCATTCTCAACTCTGTCGGTATGTAGTAAGTAGATTGTGAGATTTCATCATCAGGATACTTAGAATGGAATATGATTTAACATTAGCAGTTAGGCCCATGAAGTGACTTAGCAGGTAATGGCACCTGCTGTGCCCATTCTACATATGATTTAAGGAAGAAACTGATTCTTATTAGCTGCCCTTTGACTTCCATATACACTCTGTGGCACACATATGGGACTGCATGAGAGTGCATCTTACAGACAAATAAATACTTACAAATATTTGTCAGTGTCTTCAGGCACCAGCTCAACCTCTCTGTCCACTGAGCTCTGTGCATGTTGTCCACAGCAATGTCTAGGACAATGCCTCAGCAATGCTTCCTCTGGCAGCAAGTGGTGAAGAAACTCACAGCCAGACATTATGCAGAGAGAGTCTAAAATTGGAGATCTCCTTCCCTCTCCTTAGAGACTAGGAAACTCCTGGAAGAGGGGATGGAAATGTTCTAAGAGTCAGAGGGAATGGAAGACACCTTGAGAAAATAGCTGACAGAATAAACTAAGCAGGACTTATGTGGATTCACAGAGACTGAAGCAGCAAGCATGGGCCTACATATGTCTGTACTATATCTTTTGGGAATATGTTATAGCTGTTAGTTTGGTGGTTTTGGGGAAGTCCTAACAGTAGGAGCAGAAGTATCTCTGACTCTTTCTGCCTGATCTTGGGACTCTTTCCCTCCTATTGGGTTATCTTGTCCATCCTAGATAGGAAGACTTGTGCCTTGTCTTATTTTATCTTACTTTGTCTCTGTCTTTGACATTCATTTCTTGGAGGTATGCCTTTTTCTGAACAGAAAATGGAGGAGGTGTGAATCTCAGGTAGAGGGGAGGAATGGAGAGAGGGGAAACTGTGGCTGGTATGTATTATATGAGAAAAGAATCTGTTTTCAATACATATTTTATTTCAAATCAAACAGAAGTGTCAATATCTGGAAGTCTCCATGTACTATTTTTAGACTACGGCTGGCTCTAGATAGATAGATGAAATTATGAAAAGTGAATTTTTGTATAGTATACACCTCTATACCACAACTAACCACACTGAACTAATTAATATTTAAAAATTGGGGAGAAGGCTCAGCAGGTAAGAGAGTATACAACACTCTTCTAGGGGAGTCACATTTGGTACTCAGCCCTATATCAGATGGTTAGTAATTCGTGGGATATCCATAATTCCAGGGGGAACCTCACTTCTGCACTTGTGTGCGTGTGCACATAAATGTGCACTCATGCAGTTGTATGCACACACCCACTTGACTAAATGTTAACAAATATAAATATTTTAAAAACCCATACAGTGATATCATAAGGGAACATTAGTCAAGATAGACTTCATGAAATCATAAAATGGACATTAGCAAATTATCAGAACTGATGTAATTAAAAGATTTTTCCCCTACAGTGGAGTCTAACAAATGAGAAGTCAAATTATCACTCATAACGAATGGTTCAAAATGCTTGCAAATAAAATTTATCAGTCACACATAAGACTGGGTCAAAAAGAAGTATCAACAAATAGAGAAAGATATTTTAAGTAGAATAATAATATGCCCAAAGAAAACTTGGGAACAGTAGTAAAAGTAGTTCACAGAGGAATGTTTATGGTATTACACTTTCAATAGCAGTGTACAAAAATCAATGACTTTAGTTCACTCAAACTAGAAGGGGAAAAGTGAATTAAGCTGAAAATAAATAGAAGAATCAAAATAATAAAGAAAAATAGCATAGGGGCCAGAGAGATGGACCAGCAGTTAAGAGAGAACCACAGTTCAGTTCCTAGTACCCAAGTTAGTTGCTGTACAAACATTTTTGACTAAATAGGAGCTCTATTAGTCAAAGGATATATCTATGAGAGAATACACATCTGTTAAATTGGGAAAAGAACAACCAATGAAGCAGAATCTGATTTCAAAATATCCATAAAACTGACAGATCAATTTTTCATGGAGAAAGGATGGAGGGAGAGAAAGGAAGGAAAGTAAAGTGGGGAGAGAAATGGAGAGGCAAAGTAGGAGGGGGGCATGAGATGGATGGATGGATGGATGGATGGATGGATGGATGGATGGATGGATAGATGGATAGATGGATGAATGGATGGATAATAGAGGAGAGATGAGAGAGACAGACAGAATGACAGAGAACCAGAAATAGACAGACAGAAAAACAAAGTGAGGGGAGATAAGGTATTAAGAGCAAAACTTAGGTTAAACAGACACTGCTCTTGAAGAAAAAAATGAGCAAGGATTATTGAAGAAGTAATAGGTAGGCTTGATAGGCACCTTAGAGGATACAGGTTGAGAATATGTATTTTGTCTTCAGAAGTCACATAAGAGGGCATGGTAGTACAAACTATAATTCTAGCACAAGAGAGAAAGATCTGTGGGACTTACTACTTCACCAGCCTAGAAATTTAGAAAGTTCTAGGCCAATGAGAGATCCTGCTTCAAAAGACAAAGTGGTCAGCCCCTGATAAATGATATCAGAATCTGTCCTCTGGCATGCACACACATATTTATGTAAACACACATGAGAGAGGAGAAAGAGAAAGAGAGAGAGAGAGAGAGAGAGAGAGAGAGAGAGAGAGAGAGAGAGAGAGAGGGAAGGAGGAAGATGAAGAAGAGGAGGAGGAGCAGGAAGAGGAGGAGGAGGAAGAAGTAGAAGAAGAAGAACAAGAGGAGGAGGAGGAGGAAGAAGAAGAAGAAGAAGAAGAAGAAGAAGAAGAAGAAGAAGAAGAAGAAGAAGAAGAAGAAGAAGAAGAAGAAGACCCAATTAGTTCTGTTAATTAGTCAAGTAACCTGGATGCTTGAGCCTCTCAGAGATGGAATCATCAACCTAAGAACATACATGAGCTAGACCTAGACATTTCTGCACATATATAGCAGATAGGAAGCTTGATCTTCATGAGGGTCCTGTACAACTGGAGTGGGAGGTTATCCCAAAATCTGTTGTCTATACATTGGATATGTTCTAGATGGGCTGCCTTGTCTGGACTCAGTGAGACAGAATGTGTCTAGCCTCTCAGATTTGATGTACCAGTGTTGGAGGATGCATAGGAGTCCCCACCTATTCAGAGGCAAAGGGGGAATGGCTGGAAGGATTATGACTGGTGATGGCCTGGAGGGGGCAGTGAGCAGGATGGAAAATGAATAGGTATAGATAGATAGATAGATAGATAGATAGATAGATAGATAGATAGATAGATAGATAGATAGATAACAAAATTAAACATATACTTGAAATCTCCATGCATGATGGTACATGCCTATAATTTCAGCATTTGAAAGGCTAAGGCAAATGGTTGATAAATTTGAGACCCCGTTAAATTGTCTGGCAAGTTCAAAGTCAGCCTGAGCTGCTCAATGAGACTCTGTCTCAAAGAGGTCAATAAACAAAACCCAAAGCAAGACTAATAAAACTCTAAGGGCAGGAGGACTTACAGCGATAAAATGTTCAAACACTGTGCAAGCAAACAATAACAGATCTACAACTCATTCACAATATATAAGAGGAGAGAACAATTTCCCCCTAATTTTGAGAGGGTTTATTTTTTGGAGCTACAGTCCAAAGACTACACAACTTAGTGCCGCACATTTCACTACTTTAAGGTATTCATAGACCCATTACAAGCAGGTTTAGAAACATTCATCAACTACAAAAGAAAACCATCCACAATAACTATTGTAGCTCATCTCCCCTGAACGTTTTTTCCCTTCCTCACCCAAGCAACCACTAAACTACTTATGGTGTCTACAGCCTGACTGCTTACACACATGAGTATCACAATGTATGGCTTTGTGTCTAGCTTCTTCACTTGTCATGATGTTACTAAGGCTCTTGTGGGGTTTTTTTTATTTATTTATAGGCCATTCACTTTTATTTCTGAATAATATTCAATTGCATGAGCATACTGAACTTTAATTCTCAATTCACAGTGTAAATGACATGTTGGACTACCTTTCTTCCTTTCCTTTTCTTTTTTCTTTCTTTGATACAGGTTTCTCTGTGTAGCCCTAACCATCCTGGACTTATTCTGTTGATCAGGCTTGTCTTGAACTCAGAGATCGGCCTGCCTCTGCCTCCTGAGTGCTGGGCTTAAAGGCCTGCACCATCACTCCTGTCAAGTCTTTTCTTTAGGGGACATACATTTTTAGTTTTCATGGATATGTACATAATAATAGAATTTTCTGATTATCTTGTGACTAACCTTAAGATTGTCAAACTCTTCAAAGCACCTGTACTATTTACATTCATAGAAGCATTTTAAGAGAGCTACAGTTTTCTTTCAATCTACTATGATTTCTTTTCATTCTGGTTTTTCTAACAAAATGTGAAGCGTAATTTTTTAGAAAGATACTGTCTTGATACCAAAATAATAAGAAGAAATAACAATAACATTAAAGGTCAATAGTTACCATATAAGCATTTATAAGGAAAAAATAATTATTTTAATAGTGACAAAATCTTTCATTTCACAGTTTAATGTTAATTATGTGAACTTATAGGTAAAATATACAGTATTGTATGTCTGTGTTTGTCTGTGTGTGTATATTGGTGTGTATGTGTTTTTGTCTCTGTGCTTGTTGTACTTGTGTGCGTGTGTGTGTGTGTGTGTGTGTGTGTGTGTGTGTGTGTGAGTGTGTGAGTGAGAGAGAGTGTCTTTTGTCTGTGTTTCTTTGTGTGTGTTTGTATGTTTTTTCTTGTATATATATGTGTTTCTATGTGTGGGGTTTTGCGTATATGTGTATGTATGTGTATGATTTTTAGTAAACGTGGAACATGAAAGGAAACTCTATGAAACATCCTTAGCTGATATGCTTAGTCGTGATGACAACCACTCTCCCAATATCACAACTAGGTGCAGATATCCATCCCCAGTCCCTGCCTCCCAGAAACTCCCTATCCCATCTCCCCATTCCCCTGTTTCTTATGAAGGTGTTCCTTCACCAACCCATCTACCCACTCACCCCCCCCCTCCATTCCTCTATACTGGAGCATCTATGGAGCCCACATAATACAAAGGATCTCTCCTCTCATTGATGCCTGACAAGACCATCCTCTGAAGGACTATACAAAGAAACTCTTGCTAGGAAAACAAAGTGATAAAAATTATTTCTTTATTTTTTTCTAATTATATTGGATTTACATTATTTCCCCTTTCACTTTCCTGCATCAAAACCATCTCATATGTGCATCCTTGCTTTCTTGTAGATTCATGGACTTTTTTTTTATTAATTGTTACAGGCATGTATGTATATGTATATACATGTGTATTTATAAATATGTAAATACAACATTCTAATGAACAAATGAAATAAATCAAGTTTAGAGATGTTCTTAAGAGTTGGATTTGATGGAATGAAATGATATATCCCAAATGTCATAGCAAATACTATCCAGCAGATGTGATTTTAAACACTAGATCCTATGATGAGCTTTCTGAGATGCTAATCTTGGAGAAAGAATTTAATGAAATAAATGCAAAGTCATGTGGCACTATTGTATGGCAATATTTTAAATAAGGATAACAGGAAAGGCATTTAAAGCATGAAAAATAATGTTCTGGAAATGCTTGAAGGTTCTTTTCATGTTCCTGGAGAGAAGGAGCAAAGGGATGAGATATAGGAGAAGGGATGGCAAGTGGGCAGCTCCAGCAGGATTAAGCACTGTGAGGAAACTGAAGCACAACCTTTTCCCAAAAGAAGATGAGGACTGATGGAAGAAACTGATACAATTTGAATTCTATTTAAAGAGAGGCTTTCCTTCCACCTAGTCCTTCCATAAAGGGCACAATGCTGACTCCACAAGCTGTGGAGTTAAGGCAGGAAATTGTGAGGAAGAGCAACAAACCGTACTGTGAACCATGTCCACAGAATGTTGCAGATGCTGTGGCTACACTTACATGTGTCTGTTCAGTGCTCACTCAGTGTCTCTTTCTGTCTTTTGGTATCCTGTACTTGATCCCTGCTGAAGATGTGACACCTCACTCTCTCTTCAATCACACAGAGATTATGATGTTTTAGTGAGACCACAACCTCATAAAAGGAAAAAAGAGTACTATATATACGAAATAAAGCATTGTTTTTCAAAATAAATATATCTGCTGCCTGAATATATGGATCTTATTGAGAGTTGGGGAAAGATAACAGCAGAGGTTGAGAAGAGAAAATGTTTTGTAAAGAACTGAGAACTGCTGCTGGAGTAATTGAACAGCAACTCTGCATCCCCTCTCCAAATCCAGTGCTGACATTGTACCTGATCCTGTCCCATTGTGAAAGAGTCATTTCAATATGAATGACAGAGTGTGTTGTTTCTGTTGGTATTGCATTGATTTGTTGTAGTTAAATTACTGCACAATTACAAAATCGTGATTCAAAGTCTAAAAGAGGCTAAGGAAATAACTTAGTGATTAAGAATGCTTGGCGTGCAACTTGTGTTTGGACCCAGCACCCAAGAAGCTATATACTACATACTATATAAGTACTATGTTCTTCCCCAAACCTGTAAACTCAGCATTATGGAGGGTGGGAACAAAACCTTACTTGGACTGCCTACCAGTCAACAAACTCAAGTTCCATGTTCAAGGAGATAGCCCATCTCAAAGAATTAAGGTACAGTGATGGATTCTATCCTCTGGTCTTCACATGATCAGTGGCTCCGTGTATTACATAAATTCATACTTCTCCCCTCCCCCCGACACATACATGGAAAATAGAGGCTGCAATTCAGTGGAAAAATACTTGCCTACATGTGAAAATCACTGGGATGCTTGTAACCCACTGTCCTATAAACAAACACTGCAATCCCCTCCGAACAAAAACACTGAAAAGAGATTTCAGGATCACATTTGATAGAGAAAAGCATTCTAATTGTCAGATTCTGAGTTTAACACATATTTAGGTACCTTGATTAAGAAGAATATGGCAGTTGAAACTGATAACATTCATCAAAATGGAAAGTCTACCACAGTTCACTATCTACCACAGTTCACTATTAAATACAACATTCGTCCTCATTATAATCATTTCATTTACTTTTTTCTACTAGGTTCAATATTCCACCCACCAATATCATTAAAAGTTTTTTATTATATGCAAAAGTCTCACAGATAAATAAAGAAAGCAATCAAGACAAACAAGAGTTATTGGTTGCATTCAGGACAAGCCTGGAAATAGGACTGTTGTCTGAGAAACATAGGACTGAGGAGCAACTCAGGTGAATTGAATAGAAGAAACATAATGGGTTCGTGTTCTGGATCCCAGAGCTGCCATGCTAATCTTGCTCCTTGAGTTCAACTTGTTCTCTGGAACACATTAAGCACTTTGAGAAACCTGTCTGTCAAGTGGGCTAAGGACTCAGCTCTCTTTCCTGAGGTGCCAGTGTATAAGGGATGCATTCAGCAATTCAAGCACCCTGTATTCTAGAAGAGCAATAATGACCATGGAAGAGAAAGAGATATTTGAATGAAAAGAACTCTAGATTTTAACTCAGCAACACAGGATATGTGGCTCAAAAATTTTTGAATGGAAAAGTTTTTAAATATCTGCAAAATATTGAAACTTCATATAGCTTTAGAAACTAACAACTTAGTTTTCAGAGTAAGAATTAAGTTTTCATTCTACTACATTCTGCCATTTTTATTTTAAATGTGTTATTTTATCTTTTGGAATCTGTTAATATTGCATACACAAAGAAGCCTTGACCTAGCATTTGCAGGTATAAATATGTAATATGTAATCTCATTTTTCCCTCATAAGAAAATAAAATAAAGCATGGAAAATTTCTAGGAACAAGAAAAATTGCTCTGAAGGCAAGTGTGTAATTCTAAAACTCTGAAAGGATACTTATTTTCTGACTTTGCAGAAAGAGAAATGCAAAGTCAAAGCCCTCAAATGAATTGTAGTTGGGTGAAACTGGGGCTCGCTTCCCAGTGACCTGCCGGAAGCTGTCTTGAGGTCTTTGGATCTGCACAACTTGTGAAACAGAACTGGATGTTCAGGATCTGGCTGTCCTTGCTTTGAATGGTTGCCAAACAGCTGTGTCCTTCAAAACACAAATAGAGAGAACAATCGTCATTCCAATTTAGACAATAGACAGAAGTCTTTCTATCTTTTCATTAAAATATTAATGCTTTTGCACTTTGAAGCATGAGAGAACTTATAATAAAATCAACCACCATACAGGTTTGAGGAAATAATTAACTAAAATATCAGAAACAACCAAAAAAGTCAGGATACAGAAGCAAAGACACAGCAACAGGGGTGGGGATGGAATGTATGAAGAACAATCTTAAGGATGGTTAAAAGATATCACTTTCACTATGAGTTAGATATTTGGCACAAGGAAGGGACAAGACAATCATATCCATCCATCTCATGACTGAAGGAGATCAAGCTGAACTGAGGAGATGCAATAGTGTGCCCAAATTCAATTCTGATCATCACTTGCACCAGAATATTCTATTTAATTTACTTAATTTTAAGTAGGACATAGAAAATCTAAGTACAAGATTTGTGTGTCCAAAATAGATGTTTTCTTAATCCAAGTAATGTGCATAGAAATTAAAATTAATAAAGGACATTTTCATATACTATTTCTTCTGAAGACCTTGATTATCTTATGAGGTTTATCAGGCTCTTTTTTTTTTTTTTTTTTTTTTTTGGAAAAATGAAAGTACGTAGCCAGATGTGTCAATTTACTTAGGACCAAAAAATAAAAAAGAAAGAAACAAGAAAGAAAGAAAGAAAGAAAGAAAGAAAGAAAGAAAGAAAGAAAGAAAGAAAGAAAGAAAGAAAGAAAGAAAGAAAGGAAGGAAGGAAGGAAGGAAGGAAGGAAGGAAGGAAGGAAGGAAGGAAGGAAGGAAGGAAGGAAGGAAGGAAGGAAGGAAGGAAGGAAAGAGAACATATTGAATCCAGTTGACTTCAAGTAATTGAGGGCAGCAACAGTTGAGGTTTTTGGAAACCCTAGGCCTGTTGGAAGTCACATCAGTGTTGGGGAGCTGAGGCTGAGGGTGATGGCATCTTAGGTTTCCAGTTACTGGAACATCATTATTTTGATCTCAATAGTGCTCTTTGTTCATCTTCTTAGATTGTGTGTTCACTTAGTACAGTTCTCCTTCTTTGTAAAGACTTCATTGTGCCCATCACTCCTGCCCCAGGGGATCCTTGTTGCTTTTTCCCAAGGCCTTCCCCAAGCCCTCTCATAAGTACCTATCATTTACTTGCGTGTTCTCAAGGTACACTGAGCTCAGTGATGATGAGCTTCCTAATGACAGTAATGGTGAACACATGACGGGTATGGCTTAAACACTCGTTAAAGAAATGTGCAAGAATAGTCAATGAATGGTACAAAATGTTGTGGTCATTTAAATCTATGTACCTTATCAAAACTCATTATTTATTTATTTATTTATTTATTTATTTATTTATTTATTTATTTATAACTCCACATTGAATCATTCCTCCTGGATCATGAGAGCATCTAGAGTTCACTCACATATCTCTCTGTTCACACCATTTTTCTTGTGTATAGCCACAGAAAGAAATGCCCCATTATACTTAGGAACTATGACTTCTTTCTATTGTTTCAAATTCAAAACAAATAAATGAGACTTAAGGGGGCAGGGCTACCAGTTGATGGAGGCACTGACAGCAGGTATCCAAGATACAAGTTCAACTTATACCATCATGACCTTTAACTCCTCTTGTTGCCTCATCTACTTTATTCCTCCTACACCAAAGTCCAGCTTGGTCCTGAAAAGATTCAGGATATTGCCACAAATGATTACAAGTGTGGAGTAGCCACCTGAATGATTTGAAACTAGAGGGAAGCTTTTTCTCTGAGGAGAAGGTGGAAACATGAACATACAAGCCAGTGCTTTTAGAAGCTTATCTGGCTTTGTGAGCAAGGCAGGATTATGTGTCTTGGATACATCTTGATTACAATGCCCAAGCCTAATATCCATCTTTAAAAGCTCATGAAAGAGTAATCTATGTTCTGGGTAATGTAAGAATGGCTTTCTGAGCTCCCATTGGCCACACCCAAATTATGAAATGGAACCAGCAGATAAAAGGAACTTTCCCAGCCTAGGTGGCAAGAGAATTGGGAAATGCCATGACTCTGGAGGTGTACACAAAAGACATCAGCTTATCAAGAGGGAAGTGTTTTATTTTCGCATGCATCAAGGCTTAATAATTACTCTTAGCTGCTTCCTCCTAGGTCATTCTCTGCTCTATAGTAGTGATATATGGCTTAGATGTAGGACACAAAATCTTGGCATGAGGTTCAAGTCCTAGTCTTTTCCTCCTTCCTGATTAATATAGTCATACCAACAACATTCCCAAGCATTCATTTACCCACTTGACACAGAGACTATAAATTAGTTATATATCCAGCACTTTAAATGAAGCAGGAGCTTATTTCATGTCAGATACTGGTATTACTTTTTCATCACTAAAATGTTTGATTTAAATTTCAATGTAACTTCTCAGGACATTATTGAGTAAAAAGAAAAGAATGAGTGCTTTGAGTAGTCAAACTATAAAAGAAATATATGTGGCAGAGATATTGTCAGTGCTTTTTACCTGTGTTAAGTTCATCCAATTCCATGCTTTCCATTGCTACTGACCAACTGCATGATTGCCTGGTCTTTAGATTTTAAGTGTGTGTTGCCCTCTTATTTTATAGGTGGATTTGTATAAAGCAAGCTAGAGTTTGGTTGTGGGATGCTTTCCCAAAGGTCTAGGTGTAAAAGACTTGGTTCCTTGCTTAGTGCTATTTGGGATGGTTAAAACGATTAATGGGTGGGGGCAGGTGCAAAGTCTTTGCCCTTGAAGATGTGATTGGACAATGATTATGGGATTCTAGTTTGTTCCTCTTTCTCTACATGGACATAAGCTGAGTGGTTCATAGGCCCCTGCTTTGTTGTACTGAGGGGTTCACCAGCCTCTGCGCTGCCTCACTATTGGCCCAAAGCAATGACAGCAGTGCATTGAAACCTTGAAAACTGAGACACGAAATCAATGATTTGTTTTTTATAACCTAATTACATCAGTTATTTGTCAAAGGTACAGAAACCCAACAGCAGGTTCCTAGGAGAACTATAACACAGACCAGACCTTTTGATCCTCACACCATACTTGGCTTCCTCCTTTAAGAGTTTCCTGGGATGTTATATTTATTCATGAGTTCCCAAAAATCAAAGAGTACAATTATCCAAACCCATGTTTTCTTTGTCTACTATGCTATTTTACTTGTAAAATGTAAGTTAAAATCACCTTAGGAGGTCACTTTTGAAGGTTGCTTTACAGGGTCGCCTTCACCTTCAAATTCCATAAAACTTCTTGAAAAAGAGAAGAGAGAACAAGAGTTAGGTCGACTTTCAGGAATGTAAGTATGGCCATGCCTAGCACATTGTCTCAGTTTTCCTTTACTTTATTAAATATTTTTTTTAATTTTTATCATTTTTTGAAATGGAGTCTCATGTGTTCCTGAAGCTAGCATCATACTTGTGATCCTCATGCCTCAGCCTCTCAAGTAGTCTGGGTTGTAGGCCTGTGCTGCTCTGCTAAAAACTAAGCCTGCTCATCATCACTGAGGCATAATTTTCTTCTCCAGATTTTCCTACATAACAGTGAAGTAAGGCCCATGATTTTAACAATAGTTTATAGTTCTCACTCAAAATGGCTCAAGAATAAACTATCTTATTCCCTTTAAGCTGAGAGCTGTTGTTTTGCATGAACAATACAAAGTATTAAGAATTCCAAATTGTAAAAAAAGACAAAATGAAAAAATAAAGAAACCAACAAAACCCCGGATTTTGTAATTGTTCGAGTCTGTAATTCCTTCCTGGAGCTTGTTTCTACATTGGAATTTAGGAAGTGAATAGCTTTGATGAATAAATAAATAATTATGGACTTTAGACTAAACAGTGTTGTCAGAGGAAGAAAAAACTCAGGTGAAGACTTTGAGGCTTCTTACAAGCATGACCTGTGGTTCAGGTCTAGCTCTCTGGTGGGCGGGATGGTAGATGTAACAGAAAGTACAAGGACATCAAGAATGGACCTTCACCAACAGCTCTAGAGATGAACTCTGCTATGTACGTAGTATGTACGTAGTACGTGTGTGTGTCTGTGTGTGTGTGTGTGTCTGTGTGTGTTCAGCTGTTTGTATTTGAATGTATGTGGTTTTATAACAATGGGAAAGTCAGTTTCCATTACTCCAATAAACTTTAAAAGAAAATGGAGAGAGAAACCACATTTCTTCAGTTTCTTCAGAGGATATATGTGTATAGGACATATTATATACCTGACACCCTATTTAGGCATCTGACATTGGGATAAATAAAGCATATTTTTCACATTGAGAATTAACCAACAGTTCTCCCATTATCTTTGAGTTGAATCTCACTCTGTCATTCAAGACCCATGATATAGTTCACATTGGCCACAAACATTTTGCTGAGTATTAGTCCCATCACCTACTCTGAAAGTTTACTTTACTATTCAACATAGAATTTATCTTGCTAGTCATTTGTAGTTGTCATTGCATGAGCTCATGCTGTCTAACCTTAAAGATGTGTTGAGAAGCAGTTTATGCTCTATATCTAATTCTTAACATTTTTCATGCCAACTTTTCATATCATCAAATCCTAGCAATGCATTATTAGGAGCTTCCTCTCATGCTGCACCTCAACAGCACCCATGGTCTTCCTTTGCAAATAGACTCTGCAATGTTTTACATCCTGACTATACCCTCATCTAGATTTATTCTCATGGACAAGGAATATTTTGCCTTTAAGCAAAGACTAATCAGGTTTCCATATTCAATTTGTAATACATGGACTTCAGGTATAATCTCTAAGATATTTATTGATTGTCTAACATCATGGGAAAGTGTTATGATATTATAATTGACTTGATAGACTTATCTGGTTTCCTTTTTTCATTAAACTACATTATTTAGGCCAATTTTATAATACTGTAAGTAATATACCACCTCAAAGCAAAATGACAGAGGACAGTGAGTAAGGAAGGGGAGGATAGTAACAAGACAATGATAGGATGGCTTTCCAAGAAGGAGCTTGGAGGTAAGCTACTGGCCAAGCCATGGCCATGAGCAATATGTAGACATTTCAGCTACAAGGGAACACTAAAGCAACACTGAGGTCTGACTTCATCCAAAGCTCTAGTAGCACAAAACAGGAATCAGCTCAGAATATGATAAGTATAGAAAAGAATGTAACATTTCTGAGTTTAGACCTGACAGTTCCCAAATGAAACAGATAGCAAACATACAATGGCATATTTTACATTTTGCATAAGGGGACTTCCTGAGTGAAAGAGAACAAAGGAGTAATACTCTGCCTCCTTGCTTTTTGATGTTTTCTATGTGACATTATTAGCTATTTTCTTTAAATTTTGCATTCATTGGATGTTTTATTTATTAGTTTTCTTATTACTATCCTTCGTGTTTCTGTTAATAATCACTAGAAGGCATCAGACACAAATAAATCTTCCACAAAAAAGAAATGTAATAATAAAATAAAATTGTCTTTAATATTTAACAATGTGTGGAGAAAAATCATATGCAAAATACCACACAACCAAATTTATTGATTTAAGCATATCAAAGATTACTAGATGAGCCTCAACTACCCTTTTATAATGGATCTTCATTTATTGTTTGTTGAGTATAAGAAGTCAAGGTTACTCCAGGGAAACATGAGAATCTGTATTTAAATAAGATATGAACATAATTTTCAGGCTTCATAGGACTTTAGGGCTCAGCCATATAGTTGAACACCTGGTTATATGTGGCTTTCATATCAGAATTACTCAGAAAGCTTTTGAAAATATCTGTAGCCTTTGCCTTGGTTTTTGGTGCACATACTATGTAATGTAGGAAGACTAATTCAAACAATTCTCCACTGTATCTTGAAGATAGTAGATAATAAGTCAGAGTTTACTCAAACTCTGCTTGGGTGTCTATGTAAACACAAATTAAAGAATAGTAGATTTCTGGGTAAGAGTGAAAGAAGTATTAAGAATAAGGAGAAGTCATGTGAAATCCAAGCTACTTCAAATCCAAGAAGTATTAGATAACAGGCTGAGAATGTGAGAAGGACTCTGGGCTGGATCATCCTTCATAGTGGCCTACACACTGATCCTGAGAGTTCTGTAACTTGTATCTAACAAGAGATTATCAGTTATTTTATCTATCCTCTATGAGCTACTCAAACTCAAAACCCAACACAGCACTCACAACATTCATCATCAGGACCAAAACTTGTCTTTCAGGTTTTGGTTCTGCAAACTTCTGCTTTCTTATTATGGCCTTGAGATTTTAAACCATTAGGATAAGGATATAAGTGAAGCACTCCCAAACCAGAAAAATTCAGGTAAATTAAAGTAGGGGCACTTAAAAAAAAAGTAATGAATGCATTTGTTCCATTTTACTGGATTTCAGGAGTGCAATCATTATTGACAATAAAGCTGGCAAAGCAAGGTTTATCTCAGTGCTTACGATCCCCTGGACATGGAACGAAGGATGAAGTCCACTGCATTTTCAATGATCTCCGATCCAAGCATGCTTAAGAATTTGGGGAACCCTGGCTCTGGATTTTTACTAGAGTCATCGGGCTTGTTGTCTGATTTCTCATCTGGTTTGTCATTATCGTTTGGGTTGTCATCTGTAAACAAAAGATAAACAGAAAAGAATGTCAGATGTGATTCTTAGCAACAAAAAAAAAGGAATATCTATTTCTCACAGAGGAGCTCTTAAGCTCCTTACTCTCCACCTGGTACTAAGTTACGCTGTTAGTTACATCTTCCAGTCTTTACAACAGTATCACATTTAATTCTTATCTCCAAACAGCTTCTCTTTATCGGCTAGTTCTGGGACTTGGATATGTACTGGTCAGCCTATTAGAGTGAGGTGTTAAATAAAACTGACTTTTCTCAGATACATCAAATGTTGTGAGTTCATCAGCCAGTGTTAGGTCTAATGTCAGGCTACCTCTTTCTATGCTAAGATTTTACTTTGTAGGGCTTGTGAAGATCTTGTGCATGCTGTCACACCCCTTGTGAGTTCCTGTGTATCTTTCCTGGTATGTCTGAAAAACAATGTTTTCCAATGGTATAAACCACTTCTTGATTTTATAATCTTTCCAACTCCTCTTCCACGAAAATCCTTGAAACTTGGGGAACAATCATGTGATATGAATGTACAGTTTGGGAGTGAACACTCTACTGTCTTGTTCTCTGCATGTTGACAAGTCAGAGGGTGTCTCTGTGTTAATTGATATCTGTTATAAGTAAAGGCTTCTCTGACACAGATGGAGAGATGCTCTTTTTTACAACAATTAGTCTACAGTTAAGGAGAGAGCTAATATAGTTAATGTCAGTGCCAGGCTTGAGATACAGAAAACATCGATTTTCAATGTAATATCAACTAGTGTTTCCATATGGTTTCTGTGTCAAAGGTAATGGAAATAAGGAAAATAAAATCTTCATGGGTAGTTTCCCTGAGCACATGTCTCTAACAGAAAGTTCACATATATCTGTTCCTTTAACAGCACAATTCTAAAAGGCAGGAAAATTAACTAAGCCAATTTAAACTTGAAGAAAAGAACATCCAGTGAAAAAAAGATAGCCCTTTCAACAAATGGTGCTGGTTCAACTGGAGGTCAGCATGCAGAAGAATGCGAATTGATCCATCCTTGTCTCCTTGTACTAAGCTCAACTCCAAATGGATCAAAGACCTCCGCATAAAACCTGACACACTGAAAATAATAGAAAAGAAACTGGGGAAGACCCTTGAGGACATGGGCACTGGGGAAAAGTTCCTGAACAGAACACCAATAGCTTATGCTCTATGATCAAGAATTGACAAATGGGACCTCATAAAATTACAAAGTTTCTATAAGGCAAAGGGCACTCTCAAAAAGACAAAACGGCAACCAACAGATTAGGAAAGGATCTTCACAAACCCTAAATACAACAGAGGGCTAATATCCAATATATACAAAGAATTCAAGAAGTTAGACCCCAGAGAACCAAATAACCCTATTAAAAATGGGGTACAGAGCTAAACAAAGAATTTTCACCCAAAGAACCTCAGATGGCTGAGAAGTACCTTAAGAAATGTTCAACATCATTAATCATTAGGGAAATGCAAATCAAAGCAATCCTGAAATTTCACCTCACACCAGTCAGAATGGCTAAGGTTAAAAACTGAGGAGACAGCAGGTGTTGTCGAGGATGTGGAGAAAGAGGAACACTCCTCCACTGCTGGTGGGATTGCAAGATGGTACAACCACTTTGGAAATCAGTCTGTCGGTTCCGCAGAAAACTGGACATGACACTTCCGGAGGACCCTGCTATACTTCTCCTGGGCATATACCCAAAGGATTCCCCTGCGTGCAATAAGGACACATGTTCCACTATGTTCATAGCAGCCTTATTTATAATAGCAAGAAGCTGGAAAGAACCCAGATGTCCCCCAATGGTGGAATGGATACAGAAAATGTGATATATTTACACAATGGAATATTACTCAGCAATTAAAAACAATGAATTCATGAAATTTTTAGGCAAAAGGTTGGAACTGGAAAATATCATCCTAAGTGAGGTAACCCAATCACAAAAGAATACACATGGAATGCATTCACTGATAAGTGGATATTAATTAGCCCAGAAGCTCTGAATTGTCAAGACACAGCATATCAAATGATACCCAAGAAGAGGGAAAGAGAGGGCCCTGGTTCTGAAAAGAGTTGATCCAGCATTGTAGGGGAGTACCAGGACAGGGAAATCGGTGAGGGGGGGTGAGGGGAGGGAGGGGGTTTATCGGGAAATGGGTAAAGGGAAGAGGGTTATGAGACCGATGGGGGGGGGGGAACCAGGAAAGGCGAGAGCATTCCGCATGTAAACAAAGAATATAGAAAATAAAAAAATAGAGATTTCAAAGCTGCTTCTCAGTTTTTTTTCTTTTTTTCTTGTTTGTTTGTTTGTTTGTTTCAAGACAGGGTTTCTCTGTATAGCCCTGGCTGTCCTGGAACTCACTCTGTAGACCAGGCTGTCCTGGAACTCAGAAATCTGCCTGCCTCTGCCTATCAAGTGCTGGGATTAAAGGCGTGCACTACCACTGTCCAGCCAAAGCTGCTTCTCAGAGAAAGAATTACCAGGTTATAGAAATATAATCAAATGCCATCTTTGTCTGATATCAAAATCAAGATTTTTACAGTATTCTGTGATAAAATGTGCTCTTTGCAGGAAAAGTGTGCAACTTGTACTTTTGTATGACAGAGAGCAGAAGATAAATGATAAATATTTTTGTCATTCTTATATCATTTATTTGGTTTATAAACAATGGTTTTACAAATGCTGTGCAATTTTTCTCCCTGGGTAATGATTTAAGATATGCAATTTTTAGCTTATTGGATGGAGAAGCTGAAATGTTTAGGGGCCTGAAGGCTGTGCAAAAGCAAGAGAAAACAGCAACCCAAAGGATGGCTGTAGGACTCATTCACCCAGTCCTTCATCAGGCATAATGGAGGATGCACGTGTGTCCCTTGGATGTTAATGGTGGTCATTTTCATAAGATGGAAAGGCCTTGAAGAGTGGTATTAAACTACAATGTGTTACCTTCTCTCTGAATCTTGATAATAGGATGAGGTAAGACCTTTCCTTTTTCATTTATTAACAGAACTATAGTATTGCCAGACTCTACTAAAATTACTTGATGCCTTGTTCATTCTTAGTTAAATATCAAATTATTTTTAGGATAAACTGATACATATGATATAGGGTGGGATTACATTAACAATAATTCATTGCTTATTTGAAAATACAAATTTATGAGATAATCAGTTTCAATTTTTTTAACTGAAGCAACTGCAAGAGCTAGAAAAATGAATTTTAGAAAAGTCCATTTAATTGGTGTGATCTCTTTTGTTTAAAAGCTGTAAAATTTATCTTGTTCCTCATTCTAGTCGTTTATAATATCTAAGCATTGTCTGTATAAAAACAATTTGTAAGACACACAACAGTGTTCTGTACCTATCCTGCATGCCCACTACAAGTTTTGATTCATAAAGTCCCAACTCCTTAACACTTTAGCAGTAGCCTCAGTTGAAGTGTGTGTAGCCAAACCTCTTCCCATGCTGGCAAATGATGAATGAACAATATGGAATCTGTGTTATACTGAAAAATAGAAACTGTTAGTTAAAATGGCATTAGATTTTGTAAGCATTTATAATTTACTATGATACACTGAAATATCTGACAGACTGCTTATTCTGAGGCTTATAAGAGACAATAATTAACTATGAATGCATCTAGTAGTTGACTTTTTCATTTAGGACATATTTTGCTTTGGTTTTGTTTCTTTTGGAGTGAAGTATATCCAGAGTCTTTTCACTTAAGACTTAAAATAAAGATGGTGATTCTCACAGAGTGGTCTGTGACCAAAGTGCCCAGAGTGGCACTTTTTATTTTCACTTTGAGAAGAAGTGACAGATTCCTTTTGGGTAGTGTCTGCCTTGCAGTGCTGTGTTAGTATATCCTCCCAGACCTCTATCCTTATCCTCCTCCAATATGGGACCACAGTTTCCAGAGGAGAACTGAGATGCTCTGGGAAATTACACAGTAAACATAAAATCACTTAGAAAAAAGTGACTGAGCTAGTGTATGAATTCCATCTAACTCCAGGAGACATGGTCTTCATGTTATATTGCATTACCTCCATAGAATGGTTCTCTGAGGTTACCAGCTATGTGTAAAGCAAAAACACCCTACAGAAAACAGAGCCCCTCCCTTACAATACAATAATAGTTTTACTCACTCTTAATGTAATACTAATTAGTAGGTTTCAACACCCAAGGAGCCAGAGCTTAGAGTATGGAAAGCCTGGGACTAGTCTCAGTCTTTGGGCCAAATGCATATGCATCAGCATTAGTGTGTGTTGTGCAACATGGTTTAAGGGTCTACAGTCTTATTTTTCTTTTGCAAAATAATAGTCATGCATTTTTACAAATTACACTTTAACCACTGTCTTTTAGTTTCTTCACTGGGATGATGTAAGGATGAAAAGTATTATACATATTGCTCTTATATTCATGTGTATATAGACATATAACCATAGTATATGTACCACCTCTAAGAGAATCGGGCCCAGAATAAATTAACAGCAATTTATCTATGGTATTATTAGTGTTATTATTAATAACAGCAACACAACTATAGTAACTTCATTTTCCTTTAATATTTTAGAATATTATGAAAATATAAAATGCTATTTGAGTACACAGAAATCTTAACTCATAATGTCCATAATGAAATATTTTCTCTTTTAAAATATAATGACGAGTAGGTTTTAGTTAAATTTAGTATTCAGCTGACTTTCTTAACTGAATGTAATTATAAAATTCTGAGCAAATACAAGAAATACATAGAATTCTACATTGTACAAAGTGATTATACAAGCATACTCATTTTATCTGGTAACATAGTTATGTTATTTTTTAAAGATTTATTTATTTATTTATTTATTTATTTACTTATTTATTTATAGCATTATATACATCCCCTATCTGCATGCACACCTACATGCTAGAAGAGGAAATTAGATATAGATCACACTGGGGATTGAACTCAGGAAATCTGGGAGAGCAGACAGTGCTCTTAACCACTAAGCCATCTCTCTAGCTCCCTTATAGACAAGGAAATTAACACTTAAAACTGTACTTATTTAACTAGTTTTAGAGGTTATAACGTGAACAGAGAATTGTCTTTGGAATATAAATCCTGCCCTTCACATCACTGTGTTGATAACTTTAGAAGCAGAGTCAACACAGACATCCCCATGTGCCCCTGTGCTGTAATTCTTCTGGATTGTTCATCTAGGTTTCATACAGGTGATCTGGAGCTGTGAGTCCTGCTAGCTTACATGTGAAGGGGCCTGTTGCAAAGTGGTTTCACTTCCTGTTTTCTGCAATACCCTGGACAAGTAAAGAATTCAGTCTTTTGCAGACAAAGTGTTGAATTGATAAATGAGAATACTGAATGTGCTCTCAGTCCTGGGTGCCTCTTGGGACACAAAAGAAACATGTACTTAGTTGCAGTGGGAAGAACTTAGGAACTTAGATTTCACACTTTCACTTCTGCCTGTACCACTTGACCTCCACAAGCTTAGTATACTAATATACAAAAGCCAAGGACAATGAATAATGAGATGTTCATTTACCAAGATTATTATGAGAGCCTATTAAGAGTGTGCATGATTTTAGAATGGGAAAGA
This sequence comes from Apodemus sylvaticus, assembly GCF_947179515.1. Classification (NCBI taxonomy): domain Eukaryota; kingdom Metazoa; phylum Chordata; class Mammalia; order Rodentia; family Muridae; genus Apodemus; species Apodemus sylvaticus. The sequence continues at coordinate 54,427,298 of NC_067484.1, read as the reverse complement.
AAACCAGAAAGATTAAGGAAGTTATTGAGGTCTGGGTAAATTATATCAGGTATGGAAAGGATAAGACTTAAAATACACACACACACACACACACACCAAATTTCAATACATTGATATCTAACTTCCATTTAAATCAATGGGGCTCTCTTAATAATCTGTATTTTGGTATTAGTTACAAATAATGCCTTAAAAGAAAAATGTATGTGTTTAATGAAAGTTTATATTAATTTTATTTGGGGGGGTCAAGTTTTATTTAATCATCAAACAGTAGCTAAAAATACCAAGCTGGTGTAACTGAACTTCTGAGCATTTAACTACATAATGTAGAGGCCTCTAATAATGTGGACAGAAGTGACATAAAGTGACAATACTTTGCAACATGACTTCCAAGGTCAACTAGTTCCCAGAGGACATCTGTGGACATGTCCTGAAGTTCTGAAGAGTCATGTGTCCTGTTGTTCAGAGAGGCCTTGGAGACAAAACTGAATGTGATATAACCACTGTCTACAGCAGGAGGATCAACACGGAAGTAAAACCTGCCTTAGTGCCTCCAAGTGAAGCCATGGTCAAGCAAGGCCTTTGATGTTTTCTCAGAAGATGAGACAAATGGTACAAGGAAAGCCAAATGAGCCAGGACAGGAGTTTCTCTGGCTCCCAACAGACCACCGAGGTCCAGAACTTCAACTGGCCTTGATTACAAAATGAAAATGATGAATTTGGGAAACTGGCATGGTCTTAAATACCTGACAGGAGATTGCAGCCAAAGACTAAGATGTAAGTTGGTTAATTATCTACCAAATCATAGTCATTGATGTTAAGCTCAAGTGTATATAAAATGTTTCTTAGACAGCCATTTCTCACTCATGCTTTTGTCTTAGTAAGAAAATTGCTACTCAAGATGAAGGACATCAGGATATTGGTTCACTGTGGCACTGCACTCTCTCCTTGCAGCCAAGACAGATGTGACCATTGTCGTGTTCAAATGAAAATCATGAAATCAAGGCTTTGATTTGGATATTTTTAAAGTACCTGCTGTTTTGGCTTTTCCTAATTATTTGTCTAGAGCTTGCTAATATCTCTCCTTTACTTCTCTTTCACATCTGCTTCAAGGCAATAGTCAAGGACTTCCTTTCCTCCCTAAACATAGCTTTTATGAAATTATCAATGCCTGTTTAGGATCTTTCTGATAGACCCACTGAACTAGCACCCCAACTGCCATGCCCCACATGCTCTTTCACTATAAGAAGCCAGATTGATCATTGCCATACTTCCATAAGACTGACTTCTTATGAAGGATGAATAATGAGAACACAAGTAAAAATTGGTTAAGCGTGTTAGAGTGATAAAAATAAATAAATAAAACAAAACCCTGGGCATACTCAAGTCTTTCTCCAGTAAAAGTAAGAAATGTATTTGGATCACTTAGCAACCTTGTATTTCCCAGAGACCAAAGATTCCAGAGGTGTTGTGGGGGAGGGGTGTCTCTGATACCTGATATGGTCCTGAAATGATTTTAAGCTTAGTTGGAATGTAGCAATGTAGCAATAAAGGAATAAAGGCCCATGAATGTAAGACAGCTTTTGGTGAAGAGAATAGATATCAGGCTGGGTGAAGGTCTAACATTCCACTTGTGCTAAGTTAATCACCTGGGCTAAGGTACCACCCCTCACAAAGGAGCAAGGCAAGCTCACCTTAAGCCATGCTTAGGTATAATAATTATCACCTTAATGAGATACTATATCTCCTCCCCGCAGAGTTCTGCCCCGCCCCCAGCACAGTAGCTTACTACTTTGCAGCTCAGCAGCTTGGTCTACTAGATTGTCTGAACTTCTCAGAAGGTGTAACTTTTCATTTTCTTCTATCTCTACATTAACCACGTACCTTCTCTTATCACTTTAGGTTTTTCTAATACTGTGGGCCTTCTTAATACCTTAAGTCCCCTCGTAGCCATGTGTCTGAATGCTACCACATACCAGATATCCATACTGGTAATTCAAATAGAATTACATATTTTTCCATGTCCAAGAAGCTGTGAGATATACAAACAACCTAGGGTGATTTTTTTTAAAATGTTACTAAGTCTGTCTTCAAACTTTAAAAAATTATCAGAGATGATAATAATAGTGTTTAATATTCTTTGCTGATTATTATTAACCAGGCACTATTCTAAACTGTTGTCCCTTTAATTTTTATGATAAATTTGTGAGACTGTTTCTTTGTTTGTTTGACATCTACAGGTATTGAATATTGTGCCTTAATTTGCATTTCCTTTAATGATCTCCATCATCATTGAAAATTATTAGTTTTAATCATCAAAACACCCACAGACATTTCTCAAATAATGTAAAATAATGAAATAGTGTCACCTTATCATTTAAGAATATAAAAAGGATTCTTTTCAAATATCAACACTTAACTGAGGATGGAGGATACAACAAAAATTAGGCTTAATAAAACTGCTTTCTGTATTAGATGTGCTTCCAACACCCAGCCCAGTGATCTTTCTTTGGTGCCAAGTGCCCCTCCCCTATAGTGTTCTGGATCAGTCACAGCTTCCACCCATTGCAACTAACTATGGCCAAGTTTCTATGCTGAGATCAGAAACACTTACCTGCCCGGCAGGTCAGGATTAGGGCACTTAGTCCCAGGACAACCATCAGGCGAACAACTGAGACAGCCATTCCTGTTGTCTTGGGTCTTGGTGCAGATAAGTTGCCTAGGTGCACCTGAAGCTTTGCTCAATTTATAGGACAGTTGTGATGACATCATCTGCTGTGAAATTCAGGCAGTTGCACAAGACATTTACACAGCTTGCTCTGACATCTCCACCAATGAGCTCTGCCCTGTCTTTCAAAATCAGAGCAATTGAGTTTCTTTTGTGTGTGTGTTTTATTTCCTTCTCTTCTCCATTTTCTCTTTTTTTCATTTTTTATTGGATATTCTATTTTATTTTTTGCATTTCAAATGTTATCCCTTTTTCTGGTTTCCCCTCTACAAATCCCCATCCCATCCCCCTTACCCTGCTTTTAGGAGGGTGCTCCCCCACCCACCCACCTCACTGCCTGAGCATTCCTCTACACTGAAGCATCAAACCTTCACAGGATCAAGGGTCTCCCCTCCCATTGATGACAGATAAGGCCCCTTTGCCTCCTTCAGTCCTTCCTCTAACTCTTCCATTGGAGTCCCTGTGCTCAGTCTGATGATGGCTGATAGCATCTGCATCTGTACTGTCAGGATCTGGCAGAGCCTCTCAGGAGACAGCTATATCAGGCTCCTGTCCGAAAGCACTTCTTGGCATCAGCAATAGTGTCTGGATTTTGTGTCTGCATGTGGGATGAGTCTCCAGTGGGGCAATCTCTGGATGGCCTTTCCTTCAGTCTCTCCTCCACTCTTTTCCCTGTATTTACTTTAAAAACATTTTTTGTTGGATATTTTCTTTATTTACATTTCAAATTTTATCCCCTTTTTTGGTTTCCCCTCCAAAACCCCCCATATCATCCCCACTTGCCCGGTTCAGCAACCTACCCATTCCTGATTCTCTGTCCTGGCATTCCCCTACACTAGGGCATCGAGCCTTCACAAGACCAAGGGTCTCTCCTCTGGTCCAACATGACCATCCTCTGCTACATATGTGGCTAGAGCCATGGGCCCTTCCATGTGTACTGTTTGGTAGGTGGTTTAGTCCCTGAGAGCTCTGGGGGTACTGGTTCGTTCATATTGTTGTTCCTCCTATGTGGCTACAAACATCTTAAGGTCCTTTGGTCCTTTCTCTAGCTTCTCCATTGAGGACCCAGTGCTCAATCAAATGGTTGGCTGTGAGCATCTATCTCTGTGTTTATGTATTTCCTTTAGACAGAAACAATTTTGGGTTTTCCTTTGTTCCACTCCTAATAGGCTTCCATCAATTTTTCTATCACATGTGACCTTTTGCCTTTACTTCCATTTTCTCATTATCACTCTTGTTCCGCTTTTAGGGCTGCCTATCAAGTTCCATAGTTTATAGAACTCTCAAAACTTTACATTCATGTAAACATTAAAAGTTAGGATTTGCATATGTGACAGAACATGTGATTTTGTCATTCTGAGACTAGAGTGCCATATTAAAATAATATTACACAGCTTTTTCCACACTCCAGAAACTATAATTTCAATTTCGTGGGAGATTTACAAAAGTATATGATACACACACACACACACACACACACACACACACACACACACATATACTCAGGTCATACGCTCATTTCCTAGATAGCATATACAGTCTTTTGAGTATATACCCAAGGAGCGTACAGCTAAGCTGTATCAGCTCTACTTTTCATTTTGTTGAGGAGCCTCCATTCTGGATGCATTGATTTGCACTCCCACCAACAATGGATTAGGATTCCTCTTTCTCCATAACCTTATTAGTCACTGTTGTCATTTGTTGTCCTAGTCATAGCCAAATTAATTGTGATGAGATAGAATATCAATGTAGTTTACATTTATATTTCCCTTACAGTTGAGGATGTTGAATATGTAAAGCACATATTCATTAGTGTTTGTGTTTCATGTACTCAGATCTATCTATAAACATGTTTTAAATGACAGCTTTGTGCTTTAGGTGTTTAATTTTTGCTATTCTTTATATATTCCGGATATCAATTTCATCTCTGAGGAGCAGCTGGTAAATGTATCTAACATTGTGCCAGCAGCCATTTTCACTTAGGTCTCAAAACCTCCTCCTTTCAGCCATCTTACATGCTCAAGCCTGCCTTTTGAAGGAAAAACATTAGCTTTCAGGTTTGCAAATATCAAGTTGGTCAGCACGTATAGAGCTCATGTTGGTTACAACAGAGCTTACCTGCAGTTTGGTTACTATAACAATCTCTTTCCACTTCACCTTCTCATGATCATTTTAGTTTGCCAGCTTCCTTGAAATCCAAGGAGGCTTTGTCATGAGATCCTAAGAGAAAATTTGAGAAACTACTTTGTAGAGACAATATTTAGAGACAATGCTTGCCCCGTAAGAGACTGTTCTTTGGAGACAATGTTTATCCCCTCAAACCTCCTCCCTACATCCTGCTAGCTTTTCTTTATATTGTGGTGTGTAAAACAATAAAGCTTGGCAGCTTGATCAGAATACTGTCTTTCTGTCTGTTTCTCGCATCTCTTGTCTCTAGTCCTCTCCTAGTGGTCGGAGGACCCTGTTGACTGTCCTGCATGCTGGGACAACATTGTGTAGGCTGTCTCATAGTAGTTTCCTTACCAGTCAGGAACATTTTAATACCATGTAGTTCCAGATGTTGATACTTAAAGATATTTTCTATACTATTGAAATCTGGTTCAGAAAGTCATTGCCTCTACCTACAACCACAAGTGCATTTCCTATGTTTACTATGTTGAAAGAATCATCATTTTTTGGTTTTCAGTGAATGACCTTGATTCATCTTAATTGCTTCTTGCTATTTTGCACAGGGTGACAGATGTGGATCTGAGTTTGTAGATAACTGTTTTTATTAGCACCATTTGTTAAACAGACTTTATAGATACAATGTAATTTTCTTCAACATGCTAATGATCTTCCTCACATCACTAGAACAATGCAAAAATTTGTTGGGGAACAGAAAAGACCATGCATAGACAAAGCATTTTTTAATTCATTGTTTATTTTTGAAATAATAGTTTTGTTTATTCTTTAAGAATTTCATATGATATATTTTAATCATATTATTTCCCCCACTTCAGATCCTTTCCCACATACCTACCAATCCAACTTCATATTCTTTCTCTTTCTTGAATAAATAGAAACTAGCAAGCAAACAAAATAAACATAAAGTCAAATATTTGTTGGCTGACTGCTACTGGGCAGGGAGGCTTGTCCAGGACTGTGGTTGATATACCTACTGCCACTTCACTGAAGAAAACTTATTTTCCATTTCCTACCTTCTATCAATTACAAATAGCTTCTCTTAAGTTGAATAAATATTGAAAGATGTATCACAATATCTGACTTGAAATTATACTTTGGAGCTGATAAACTCAGCCTCCTACTGGCACAAAAATAGACATAAAGACCAATGGTAGAAGACCCGGAAATAAGCATAAACTTCTGTGGCTACCAACACCTAGTTATACACTGAATTATCTCTTCATGCTTGGAGCTGACTTCCCTTTTATAGGTGAGCAGGGTCTCTCAGATCATATTTCTTTGTCTCTATTCATACTCTTTCTTATTTCTGGATTAACATCCCCATCTCCTGTCTCTGGAGCATTACAATTTCTTCCTTGGGCTTGGTTACAATGTCCACATTCTGAGTCAGTATTATGATATTCATTGTACCTTACTCTAGGTGGACCTTCTTCTTTAACTTCCCTTAGAACCTTTAATTTCATTGCCAAAGAGTTAATGACTTTAATTGTTCTTTCTTCCTACATCCTGTGAATCTGTCTGTCTGTCTATCTATCTATCTATCTATCTATCTATCTATCTATCTATCTATCTATCTACCTATCTATCTATCATCTATCTATCTATCTATATCTATCTATCCATCCATCTATCTATCTAACTGTCATATGTCTTCTGTCTTTTTCTAATTATCTATCTAAAAATTGTCCCAAAAGGGGAAGAAAAAACTGTAGATAATGCAATTACAGCAAAATTCTGTTTTCTTCTTGGGAGATCAATGAGAAAGAGCTTGTAAAACTTTGAGTGAACTGCTTTCATTGGTTAGATAACAAGAAAATGGCATTGCTAAAAGTAGAAAATTACTACCACCAGGTCTGCATATAGAAGGTAATTGATTAATATGAATTAAATATATAATTTAATGGATACTTTTGAGAGGAGAACCCTAACCTGGATGCCTCAAGTAGCGCTGTCAAGCAGTATTTATGTGACAATGACTGGTATCACTCTGAGTTTCAGTTGCTTTATCTGTAAAAGCAGGACATTATATTTTCTGTCCTATGTCTCCATAGTACAGTAAATAACAATGATGAAATATCTGATAAGATATAAAGAGCCTTTCATGCATGCCTGCCGAATAGCAATTAATCATCTGTGCCATGTCATCTACAGGCACAATCAACTGAACTCGGTTTAGATAAGAAGCAAATGAAGAAAGGTTTTACACAAGCTGTAAAAGGAAGCAGAGGATCCTTTTTCTAGAACATGTCTCCAACTTGGGGAGGAAGTATGCCAATGCTAGAAGAAATGTTTAGCATCTATGAATGATGAAATAGTCCCCAGTTACTCTGTGCCCATGTCTGGAAAATATATGTGAAAAAATATGCTTCCTGTGTCCAGAAAATAATAATTATATTTCTTGGGATTGTCTGCAGATGCAACTGGAAAATATATCTGTGCAGGTACCACAATGTCTTGTACACACTAAAGGAAAATAAATGATGGGCTTATTCTTTCTCTTCCCTCACCTTCTTTTTCCTCCTCTTCTCTTCTCTTCATCATTCTTTCCTATATTTTATCTTCTCTTCCCTTGGACTTTGCTTCATATAATCCCATCCCATTCACTGGGATTGTCCCAGGAAAGAAATGACACTTAACTGTGCAAGAAACATTGAGATTAAGACTACTATTTCTAACAGAAAATTTTGGCCACATGATAAATTAAATAAAATACATAAACAAAGCTATTTGAAGCCACCATTATTATCTTTACTTTATATAATGAAATACAATTTTAGAAAAATTAGGTAGTTTGTCCAAGGTTACAAATCCTGTGTGAGGTATTGGACACAAAGTTGTGTGACTCCAAAATATCTGCTCATAACTCTGATGTTATTTCCACTGGCACCCACTAAGCTGCTCTGGAAAAAATCCTCGATAAAGCCTGCTTCACCAATCTGTCTGCATCTGTTCTCTTCCTTGCCTTATGTCTTCATTTCTTATTGCCCACTGAATGAAATGTTGGTCTTTTGTATTCACGTTTGCTTGAACTCAGTTTGGGGTATAGGATGGGCAGGGTCCATAGTGACTCTAATTCTTGGCCGAACGTGCATAGGAGATAAAGCTTCAGGATCAAACACACTATAGCTAATTACAGTTGAATTTCAAATGAACAATTGAAGCATGTCTAAGACATTCCACAGAATACAGCTATATTAAAATTACTTGTGATATGAGGTAAAATTTATTTTATTCTTTTAGCCAACATTTTAATAGGGAAACCTATATTTATTTTATTTGTTGAAACTAGTATCAATGTTTGGTTATGCCCTCATAAATGTTTTCACACATAAAAAATTATATCAAGGAGTTATATAGAAGACCAAAAGGAGTCAAGTGCACAATAAAGAAATAGTATATAAGAATGGATAGTATATGAAGAACTCAAATCATAGATGATTCTCTAGGTTCTCAACTTGTAGGTCATTTGACACCCTAGCCCTTTTACAGAGGTCACCTGGGGCCATCAAAAACCACAAATCCTTATAATTCAAGAAAGTAGCATAACTACAGTTATGAGTTAGCAACAAAAATTGTATGGATTACAGGGATCACCACAACATGAGAAACTGTATTAAAGCATCACAATGTTAGCAGTTTGAGAACTACTGCACTAGATGCTTTTTAATAGGAGGACTGGAATATGTTTTCCTCTGAGTCTTCCCTAAGAGAACCCTACCTGGACTATTTATGCCCCCATATTTCTAATCAAAAAGTCCTAAAGACCCTCTCTCATTCCAGCTACATCTCAGCTGAGGGTTTTGGACATGCCCTGGTAGGGACTTTATAGTGCAAGTGAGGCTCTAGTCCTCAACTGCTAAGGAGTGGCAGTGTTCTGTCATTTTAAGGCCTTCTGGTCTGAGGCTTGTGCCTTGGCCAATTCTCATGACTTAGAATAATTTACCAATTATTTATTCACTGTGCATTTTGAGCTTGTACTATTTGCCACATATTCAGTTTGTGTTGAAAATATACAAAAGACTAATCATATCTTGCTTAAGAAGACACACTTGCAACCAAGTAGTTCTAGTAGTGACAGGAGAGAGATGTCAATGGAGATGTGGAGCATCCTATTCAACATCAACAGGGTGTGAAGGGTCACGGAGGGCCATTTAGATGCTCAAAGGTAATAAAATGAGTTTTAGCTATACAAGAAAGTTATAGAAAAGTCACTTTAGGCAAGAGGAATGAAATATAGACAAACAGAGGCTCCTGGAAGAACAGAGCCTGACTCTAGTAATTAACTCTCAACTTCTAGAGTAAGCATGTTAGAAATAACAATTAAAGCAATCTGACTGAACTCTAGGATTCGTTTTAATTACTGGACATCTTAGAAAAAGATAATGGATTGAAATAGAGCAGGGGAGAGGAAATGGGAGGGGGAACAAAAAAGAATGAGAAATGTTTCCAGGGAGGGAATAAAAAAGTCCACTAAATGTTAAAACTCCTGTCAGTACTATGTAGTAGCTAGTACTCTGCCATGCTTTCTAACCAGAATTTTAAACAACACCTTCTCATCCACCCCAATACTATCTAGAAATGTACATTTTCTTTAGCTCTTTGTCACTAATGAAACAATGTTCTCAACAAAGTCCAGTGGATTCTCTTTTCAGATATACTTAAAATATTTTCTCCTACCTCCAGAGTAAGTTTTACTCCTGTGATTTTGTCTGGTGCACTCAAAGAGCAACCAAAACTCTCTATTTTGGGTTATTGCCCATTCTATGTTGCCCTCCACATTACTGCCATTTTTCTTCCCTTTCTAAAAAAATAATTTTATACCTTCTGTCATATCCCCACCCCCAATACTTTCCTGTGACTTCTTACTCCATGTGGATAAGACTGCCCATGCTTCATCCACATTTGCTGCTTCCTTTCAAGAATACAGAAGGATAATTTTTAAAGCACAGGTAGGATGGACACAAATCGATTTGCAACTTCATCAGAGGGAGAATTTGCCTGGCATGTACTGGAATGTACACACTGGTTGTTTACACCAGATGCACAGGCTGGGCTGGCGTCTATACCCTACTTTCTACATCGTTTAGCATTCTCTGAGTTCCTGAGTTTTCATTTGGCAAGTTGCTTATACTCACCTGCTTCATGTCTCCCATTTTTAGCAACAGCTTCATATAAATTGTATGGGTATAACTGAGATTGTGTGATGAAGACCTTAGCATTGTGCATTTCCAATAAATGCTATAATTCATCTTCAGCACTTTCTGTTCATGCAGGGTAACTTTTTGGCTGTTTCTATCAGGTTTCTCCCCCTATTACATTATCAGAAGCACTGCCCCCACATGGCTTTACATGCTCATCATGCTGTATATTCTGCTTAGAATAACCAGCAACCACAAATTTGTTGTTTAAATATTGTGTCCCTAGGAAAGAAACTGTGATCACATCACTGATTTAACCCATGACAAATCAATCATTTCTTCTGTCAGCTCATGCTGTACACACCTTTATGATAACATGCATTGTACTGAATCATAAGTTGTTGCTTATATATCTGCCACACCAGTTAAGCTACAGGTGCCTTAAGAGTGAGCCATGGCTTATTTAACCTTGAAAGCCCTTTGCCTTGAATGCTCAGCAATGACTAGCAAGTTAAGGGTGTTGAATAAATACATTGAGTGTGTTCAGTGGGTGCCTATTAAATGTGGGAATAACAACTGAGTTCAAAGCTGACTTCAGACATCTATTGATATGAGGTTCAAGACTTGAGACAAAGGAGTGGGTGTAAACAAGTAAGGTGGCTAGGTGTTTAGGACTTTTTATTTATTAGTAGTTAAAACATGACTGAGGAAAGAGGTGACATTTCAGAAGATGTAAGTTGTCATACTTCACTTGATGGAGAGTGAAAGATAATTGTATATGTGTAGATATCTATCATCTGTCTAGGAACTGAAGTCAGGATGTCAGGCACAATAAACACTAATTTTATCAAAGAGTTACCCCCTTAGATTCTTATCCAAATATACCTTTGTCTGTCTGTCTGTCTGTCTGCCTCACTTTTTCACTCTCCTTTTCTCTCTATTTTCCATATATATGTATAAAAGTATATATTACCCAAATTAATTATAGAATGTAGTTATTTGTCTTAGATACTGAAGACCGGAGCACTTGATTATCATTATAAAAATGTTCAATATGAATGTAGACCATAAAGTTGCAGAAACAAAAGAAAAATGTTAATAATTTTATTAAATAGGAACAAGAAAGTCAGTAACATGGATAGGTAGACAAGAGAATTTATTACCAAGCATAATGACATAAGTTCAGTCTCCAGTGCCCACATGATGGAGTGACAGAATAACTCCCATCTGGTATCTTTAGATCTCCACATAGCCTATGATATCCATACACACATCTCCAATAAGTAAATGAACAATAATTGTTTTTAAAGAATACAAAACAAAAGACCATCCAGAGACTACCTTACCCAGGGATGCATGCTATATACAGTTCCAAAACCCAGGCACTATTGTGGGTGCCCACATGGCCTGGGTGACTGGAGCCAGTTATAGCTATCACCTGAGAGTCTCTCCTTGTGCATGACATATGGCACTCTCAGGCAGCCATTGAACTGAGCACAGGGTCCCCAATGGGGGAGCTAGAGAAAGGAACCAAGGAGCTGAAGGGGTTTGCAGCACCACAAGAGGAACAACAATATGAATCACTCAATACTCCCAGAGCTCCCAGGGACAAAACCATCAACCAAAGAGTACACATGGAATTACCCATGGCTCCAGACACATTGGAAACAGAGGATGGTCTTGTTAGACAGCAAAGGCCCTTGGTCCTGGAAAAGTCTGATGACAAATGTAGAGGAATACCAGGACAGGGAAGATGGGAGTGGGTTGGTTGGGGAAGGGGGGATGGCTTATGGGATTTTCAGGGAAGGGGGGAACCAGGAAAGGGGACAACATTTGAAATATAAATATACCTAATTAAATAAAGGAATGCAAAATGAGGTAACATCAAACACTAATCAAAAGAAATATGTACAGCAGCAGGTGGTCCAGCTGAAGGGTCATCAGCAGTGGACCCAAGGTGACAGGGTCCAGGCAGGCCCTGCGCCCACGACCACTGGCCATTGCTGGCCAGCTGGGCTGCAAGCAGCAGCGAATTTACGGTGCCTTTCACCGCACAGAAGCAACTCCAGAACTCTGCCTCCTGCCAGTCACGAGAGACTCGCCTCCATCTTGGTTCTCGGACTCCAGAGAGATCAGACAGAGTGAGATATGCAAACATAACCGGAGGCCAACATTGCAGGGGTCTAAGCCCAACGGGTGTTGCTCTGCACCCAGGCCCTGGGCTGTTGGGGGGGGGGGGGAAGGCGCGCATCAGTGTGCCAACCCAGCCAGGAGGTTTTGTGCCCAGTCCTGGAGTGCGCGCCATTTTGCCTACAGGACGCCAGAGAACTCTAGCAGGCAAAGACGGCTAGCAGGCATAGCCCAAGGCTAACATAGCAGAGGTCTAGGCCACAACAGGCCCTGGACTGACCCCAAGAACTGGGCTGCTCAGTGGGCCATCTGTGTGTCAACCCGCCCAGGAGGTTGTTAGCCCAACAGACTCTCCCAGCACTTTCAGGGAGCATGCACGCTTGCACGCATGCACGCACGCATGCACGCCCACCATTCTGGTCACCTGACAGACCCAATTAACAGTCATAGCCCGAGGGGAACTTTGCTCAGACCTTGGCCTCCCAGGCTTTTGCCTAGACTCAGGGCCTGAGCAGCTAGGCTAGCCTTGTTTGCACCAACCCGGTTGGGAGATCAGCTGGCCAGCAGAGTGATCAACATATGGAAAATGTCCCCGCAGCATACACCCTTCAGCACTCCCTGAAGGAGCAAACAGTCACCATCTGGTTCACACACACAATCTGGGGCAAAGCACATTAGGGCTGCAAGGGCACCCAAGAGGAGGACAGCACATCAGCAATCTGCTACAGGGGAAACCCAGCCATCCAGTGTTGCAGAAATAGCCCCAGAGCCCCTCAGGAGGTTCAAACACCAGCCAGAGAGAAGACCAACTAACTCCAGAGAACAAGATGGCAAAGGGCAAATGCAAGAATGCTACTAACAGAAATCTAGGCAATATGGCAGCATCTGAACCAAACTCTCCAACATCAGCAAGTCCTGGTTATGCCAACACACCAGAGAAACAAGATTTGGATTTAAAATCACTGGTCATGATGCTGCTAGAAGAACGCAAAAAGGACATAAATGAATCTCTTAAAGAAATACAGGGGAACATGAATAAGCTAGAAACCGGTATAATGGAAACACAAAAATCACTTAAAGAAATGCAGGAGAATAAGGCTCAAGAGATAGAAGCCAATAAAGAAGAAAAACAAACAAACAAAAAAACTTAAAGAAATGCAGGAGAACTTGAGTCAAGAGGCAGAAGTCATGAAAGAGGAAACACAAAAATTTCTTAAAGAATTACAAGAAAACACAAACAAACAAATGATGGAACTGAGCAAAACCATACTGGATCTAAAAACAGAAGTAGAAACAACTAGGAAATCACAAAGGGAGACAACTTTGGAGATAGAAAACCTGGAGAAGAAGTCAGGGGCCATAGATGCAAATATAAACAACAGAATACAAGAGATGGAAGAAAGAATCTCAGATGCTAAAGAAACCATAGAAACCATTGACTCAACAGTCAAAGAAAATGCAAAATGTACAAAGCTGGTATCCCAGAACACCCAGGAAATCCAGGATACAATGAGAAGACCAAACCTAAGGATTATAGGTATAGATGAGAGTGAAGATTTACAACTGAAAGGGCCAGCAAATATCTTCAACAAAATTATGGAAGAAAACTTTCCCAACTTAAAGAAAGAGATGCCCATGAGTATACAACAAGCCTACAGAACTCCAAACAGACTGGACCTGAGCAGAAATACCTCTCGCCACATAATAATTAAAACCCCAAATGCACTAAGCAAAGAAAGAATATTAAAGGCAGTAAGAGAAAAAGGCTAAGTAACACATAAAGGAAGACCTATCAGAATCACACCAGACTTCTCACCAGAGACCATGAAAGCTAGAAGATCCTGGACAGATCTCATGCAGACTCTGAGAGAACACAAATGTCAGCCAAGACTGCTATACCCAGCAAAACTCTCAATCACAATAGATGGAGAAACCAAGACATTCCATGACAAAACCAAATTTACACAATATTTTTCCACAAACCCAGCTCTGCAAAGAATAATAGGAGGAAAACGCCAATACAAGGAGGGAAACTACACCCTAAAAAAAGCAAGATAGTAACCTTCCTTCATCAAAACCAAAAGAAGATAACCACTCAAATATAAAAATAACATCAAAAATGACAGGAAGTAATAATCACTATTCCTTAATATCTCTTAACATCAATGGACTCAATTCCCCAATAAAAAGACATAGACTAACAGACTGGATAAGGAAAGAGGACCCTACATTTTGCTGCATACAGGAAACACACCTAAATGTCAAAGACAAAAACTACCTTAGAGTAAAAGGCTGGAAGACAATTTTACAAGCCAATGGTCTCGGGAAACGAGCCGGAGTAGCCATTCTAATATCAGATAAAATTGACTTTCAACCTAAAGTCATCAAAAGAGACACTGAGGGACACTTCTTGCTGGTCAAAGGAAAAATCCACCAAGAAGAACTTTCAATTCTGAACATCTATGGTCAAATGCAAGGGCACCCTCAATCGTAACAGAAACTTTATTAAAGCTCAAAGCACACATTGCACCTAACACAATAATTGTGGGGGACTTCAACACTCCACTCTCCTCAATGGACCGATCGGGGAAACAGAAACTAAAGAGGGACACAGTAAAACTAATTGAAGATTTGGACCAATTGGATTTGACTGATATTTATAGAACATTTCACCCTAAAGCAAAAGAATATACCTTTTTCTCAGCACCTCATGGTACCTTCTCCAAAATCGACCATATAATTGGTCACAAGACAGACCTCAACAAATACAAGAAGATCAAACTAATCCCATGTGTCCTATCAGATCACTATGGTGTTAAGAGTGGTTTTCAATAGCAACAAAAACCACAGAAAGCCCACATACACATGGAGGCTGAAAAATACTCAATGACACTGTGGCCAAAGAAGAAATAAAGAAAGAAATCAGAGACTTTTTAGAATTTAATGGAAATGAAGGCACAGCATATCCAAATCTTTGGGACACAATGAAAGCAGTGCTAAGAGGAAAACTCATAGCCCTGAGTGCCTCCAAAAAGAAAATGTAGAGAGCATACATTAGCAGCTTAATGACACACCTGAAAGCCTTGGAACAAAAAGAAGCCAATTCCCCCAGGAGGAGTAGAAGACAGGAAATCATCAAACTCAGGGCTGAAATCAATCATGTGGAAACAAAGAGAACCATACAAAGAATCAACGAATCCAGGAGCTGGTTTTTGAGAAAATCAACAAGATAGACAAACCCTTAGCCAGACTGACCAAAGGGCACAGAGAAAGTATCCAAATTAACAAAATTAGAAATGAAAAGGGGGAAAACAGAAACTGAGGAAATCCAAAAAATCATCAGATCCTACTACAAAAGCCTATACTCAACACAACTGGAGAATCTGGAGGAAATGGACAATTTCCTTGACAGATACCAAATACCAAAATTAAATCAGGACCAAATAAATCATCTAAACAGTCCCATAACCCCTAAAGAAATAGAAGGGGGTCATAGAAACTCTTCCAACCAAAAAAAGTACAGGACCTAAATGGTTTCAGTGCAGAATTCTATCAGACCTTCAAAGAAGACTTAACACCAATACTCTTCAAACTATTCCACAAAATAGAAACAGAAGGAACACTGCCCAATTCCTTCTACGAAGCCAAAATTATGCTGATACAAAAACCACACAAAGATCCAACAAAGAAAGAGAACTTCAGACCAATTTCCCTTATGAACATCGATGCAAAAATAGTCAATAAAATTCTTGCCAACCGAATCCAAGAACACATCAAAACGATCATCCACCATGATTAAGTAGGCTTTATCCCAGGGATGCAGGGTTCATTCAATATATGGAAATCCATCAATGCAATCCACTACATAAACAAACTCAAAGGAAAAAACCACATGGTCATTTCATTGGATGCTGAAAAAGCATTTGACAAAATTCAGCATCCTTTCATGCTTAAAGTCTTGGAAAGAACAGGAATTCAAGGCCCATACCTAAACATAGTAAAAGCAATATACAGCAAACCGGTAGCCAGTATCAAACTAAATGGAGAGAAACTTGAAGCAATCCCACTAAAATCAGGGACTAGACAGGGCTGTCCCCTTTCTCCTTATCTTTTCAATATTGTACTTGAGGTACTAGCTTGGGCAATTAGATAACATAAGGAGGTCAAAGGAATACAAATTGGAAAGGAAGAAGTCAAACTATCATTATTTGCAGATGATATGATAATCTACCTAAGTGACCAAAAAAACTCCACTAGAGAACTCCTACAGCTGATAAACAACTTCAGCAAAGTGGCAGGTTATAAAATCAACTCAAGCAAATCAGTAGCCTTCCTATACTCAAAGGATAAGCATACTGAGAAAGAAATTAGGGAAATGACTCCCTTTACAATAGCCACAAACAGTATAAAGTATCTTGGGGTGACTCTTACCAAGCATGTGAAAGATCTATATGACAAGAACTTCAAGACTATGAAGAAGGAAATGGAAGAAGACCTCAAAAAATGGAAAAACCTCCGATGCTCATGGATCAGCAGGATTAATATAGTTAAAATGGCCACTTTGCCAAAAGCAATATACAGATTCAATGCAATACCCATCAAAATCCCAACTCAATTCTTCACAAAGTTAGAAAGAGCAATCCTCAAATTCATCTGGAATAACAAAAAACCCAGGATAGCTAAAACTACTCTCAACAATAAAGGAAACTCTGGGGATATCAGTATCCCTGACCTCAAGCAATACTACAGAGCAATAGTGTTAAAAACTGCATGGTATTGGTACAGTGATAGGCAGGCAGATCAATGGAACAGGATTGAAGATCCAGAAATAAACCCACACACCTATGGCCACTTGATCCTCGACAAAGGGGCGGAAAACATCCAATGGAACAAAGATAACCTTTTCAACAAATGGTGCTGGTTCAACTAGAGGTCAGCATGCAGAAGAATGGGAATTGATCCATCCTTGTCTCCTTGTACTAAGCTCAACTCCAAATGCATCAAGGACCTCCACATAAAGCTAGACACTCTGAAGCTAATAGAAAAGAAACTGGGGAAGACCCTTGAGGACATCGGTACAGGGGGGAAAGTTCCTGAACAGAACACCAATAGCTTATGCTCTAAGATCAAGAATTGACAAATGGGACCTCATAAAATTACAAAGTTTCTGTAAGGCAAAGGACACCATCAAAAGGGCAAATCAGCAACCAACAAATTGGGAAAAGATCTTCACCAACCCTACATCAGATAGAGGGCTAATATCCAAGATATATAAGGAACTCAAGAAGTTACACTCCAGAAAACCAAATAACCCTATTAAAAAATGGAGTACAGAGTTAAACAAAGAATTTTCACCTGAAGAACTTCGGATGGTGGAGAAGCATCTTAAAAAATGCTCAACTTCATTAGTCATTAGGGAAATGCAAATCAAAACAACCCTGAGATTTCACCTTATACCAGTCAGAATGGCTAAGATTAAAAATTCAGGAGACAGCAGATGTTGGTGAGGATGTGGAGAAAGAGGAACACTCCTCCACTGCTGGTGGGGTTGCAAGTTTGTACAACCACTTTGGAAATCAGTCTGGCAGTTCCTCAGAAAACTGGGCACCTCACTTCCAAAAGATCCTGCTATACCACTCCTGGGCATATACCCAGAAGATTCCCCAGCATGTAATAAGGATACATGTTCCACTATGTTCATAGCAGCCCTATGTATAATTGCTAGAAGCTGGAAAGAACCCAGGTATCCCTCAACAGAAGAGTGGATGCAAAAAATGTGGTATGTATACACAATGGAGTACTATTCAGCCATTAGAAACAATGAATTCATGAAATTCTTAGGCAAATGCATGGAGCTGGAGAACATCATACTAAGTGAGGTAACCCAGACTTAAAAGATGAATCATGGTATGCACTCACTAATAAGTGGATAGTAACCTAGAAAACTGGAATACCAAAAACATAATCCACACATCAAATGAGGTACAAGAAGAACGGAGGTGTGGCCTCTGGTTCTGGAAAGACTCTGTGAAGCAGTATATGGCAAAACCAGAACAGGGAAGTGGGAAGGGTTGGGTGGAAAAACGGGGAGGGAAGGGTGCTGATGGGACATTCGGGGAGTGGGGGTCTAGAAAAGGGGAAATCATTTGAAATGTAAATAAAAAATATATCAAATAAAAAAAGAAACAAAAAGAAATATGTATTGTTTACATTTATATCAAGACACATGGTATTCAGAATAAATAGCATTCTAAAATATGGAGAGTCATACGAAAACTATAAAGGAGCTAATTTACTAAGAAAACACTGAATATGGTATGTGTTTTCTAAGTAAACTGACAGACAAAAACTCAAGTTTCCCAGTGATTCACAAAACAACATGATGCCAAGAAGAGCATAGAAGAGTTGATAGAGCAGTCCTCTTTTTTTCATTGACCCCAGTGGATACCCAAGACTGCCAATAGTACCACATTCTATAATACTGTTTTCATATGCAAACATATCTGTGATACAGTTTAATTCACAAAAGAGACACAGTGCGAGTCAGATAAGTCTTGATAACTAATGATGTAGATGATTTATAACAATATACATGATAATGTTAGTGCAATATCATGATCTCATTATATGATTTCCTTCCTTTTTAAAAATTCACTCTTAAGAGTGGCTTCTCTTTAGCTCAGGTGGAGTGACAGTATGTTCCTTTTGTCTTCTGGACCATTACTTAGTAACGTAAGCATTACTTGAGCAGAGGCACTATGACCAAATAGCAGTTGATCTGATAATAAGACAACTTTTAAGTGATGGAAAGGAGGTAATCATTCAGTATGGATGTGATCTATAAAAGGATCATTCTCAACTCTGTCGGTATGTAGTAAGTAGATTGTGAGATTTCATCTTCATGGTACTTAGAATGGAATATGATTTAACATTAGCAGTTAGGCCCATGAAGTGATTTAGCAGGTAATGGCACCTGTTGTGCCCATTCTACATATGATGTAAGGAAGAAACTGATTCTTATTAGCTGTCCTTTGAGCTCCATATACACGCTGTGGCACACATATGGGACTTCATGAGAGTGCATCATACAGACAAATAAATACTTACAAAAAATTTGTCAGTGTCTTCAGGCACCATCTCAACCTCTCTATGTCCAAAGAGCTATGACAATGTTGTCCTCAGCAATGTCTAGGACAATGCCTCAGCAATGCTTCTTCTGGCAGCAAGTGGTGAAGAAACTCACAGCCAGACATTATGCAGAGAGAGTCTAAAATTGGAGATCTCCTTCCCTCTCCTTAGAGACTAGGAAACACCTGGAAGAGGGGAGGGAAATGTTCTAAAAATCAGAGAGAATGGAAAACACCATGAGAAAATAGCTCACAGAATAAACTAAGCAGGGCTTATGTGGATTCACAGAGACTGAAGCAGCAAGCATGGGCCTACAGGAGTCTATACTACATCTTCTGGGAATATGTTATAGCTGCTAGTTCAGTGGTTTGGTGGAAGTCCTAACAGTAGGAGCAGAAGTATCTCTGACTCTTTCTGCCTGATCTAGAGCCTCTTTTCCTCCTATTGGGTTATCTTGTCCGGCCTAGATAGGAAGTCTTGTGCCTTGTCTTATTGTATCTCACTTTGTCTCTGTATGGCAGTCATTTCTTGGAAGTATGCCTTTTTCTGAACAGAAAAAGGAGATGTGAATCTCAGGGAGAGAGGAGGAGTAGAGAGAGGGGAAACTGTGGCTGGTATGTATTGTATAGGAGAATCTGTTTTCAATAAATATTTTATTTCAAATAAAAAAGAAGTGTCAATATCTGGAAGTCTCCATGTACTAATTTTAGACTATGGCTGGCTCTAGATAGGCGAAATTATGAAAAGTAAAGTTTTGTATAGTATACACTTCTATACCACAACTAACCACACTGAACTAATTAATATTTAAAAATTGGGGAGAAGGCTCAGCAGGTAAGAGAGTATACAACACTCTTCTAGAGGAGTCATATTTGGTACTCAGCCCTATATCAGATGGTTAGTAATTCCTGGGATATCCATAATTCCAGGGGACCCTCACTTCTGCACTTGTGTATGTGTGCACATAAATGTGCACTCATGCAGTTGTATGCATACACCACTTGATTAAATGTTAATAAATATAAATATTTTAAAAACCCATACAGTGATATATACACTTTTACACATGGTAAGGGAACATTAGTCAAGATAGACTTCATGAAATCATAAAATGGACATTAGCAAATTATCAGAATTAATGTAATTAAAAGATTTTTCCCCTACAGTGGAGTCTAACAAATGAGAAGTCAAATTATCACTCATAACGAATGGTTCAAAATGCTTGCAAATAAAATTTATCAGTCACACATAAGACTGGGTCAAAAAAGAAGTATCAACAAATAGAGAAAGATATTTTAAGTAGAATAATAATATGCCCAATGAAAACTTGGGAACAGTAGTAAAAGTAGTGCACAGAGGAATGTTTATGGTATTAAATACTTTCAATAGCAGTGTACAAAAATCAATGACTTTAGTTCACTCAAACTAGAAGGGGAAAAGTGAATTAAGCTAAAAATAAATAGAAGAATTAAAATAATAAAGAAAAATAGCATTGGGACCAGAGAGAAGGGCCATCAGTTAAGAGAGAGCACTGCTCATGCAGAGGACCACAGTTCAGTTCCTAGAACCCAACTTACTTGTTGTACAACCATTTTTTACTAAATAGGAGTTCTATGAGAGAATACACATCTGTTAAATTGGGAAAAGAACAAACAATGAATCAGAATGTAATTTCAAAATATCCATAAAACTGACAGATCAATTTTTCATGGAGAAAGGATGGAGGGAGGGGAAGGAAGGAAAGTAAAGTGGGGAGAGAAATGGAGAGGCAAAGTAGGAGGGGGACATGAGATGGATGGATGGGTAGATAGATGGATGGATGGATAGATAATAGAGGAGCGAGGGGAGAAACAGAAAGAATGACAGAGAAACAGAGAAAGAGACAGACAGAAAGACAAATTGACAGGGAGATAAGGTATTAAGAGCAAAACTTAGGTTAAACAGACACTGCTCTTGAAGAAAAAAATGAGCAAGGATTATTGAAGAAGTAATGGGTAGGCTTAACAGACAGCTTAGAGGATACAGGTTGAGAATATGTATTTTGTCTTCAGAAGTCACATAAGTGGGCATGGTAGTACAAACTAAAATTCTAGCACAAGAGAGAAAGATATGTGGGACTTGCTACCTCACCAGCCTAGAAATTTAGAAAGCTCTAGGTCAATGAGAGATCCTATTTCAAAAGACAAGGTGGTCAGCCCCTCGTGAATGATATCACAAGTTGTCCTCTGGCATGCATACACATATTCATGTAAACACACACGAGAGAGAAGAGAGAGAGAGAGAGAGAGAGAGAGAGAGAGAGAGAGAGAGAGAGAGAGAGAGAGAGGAAGGAGGAAGATGAAGAAGAGGAGGAGGAGCAGGAAGAGGAGGAGGAGAAAGAAGTAGAAGAGCAAGAGGAAGAGCAAGAGGAAGTAGGAGAAAAGAAGAAGAAGGAGAAGAAGAAGAAGAAGAAGAAGAAGAAGAAGAAGAAGAAGAAGAAGAAGAAGAAGAAGAAGAAGAAGAAGAAGAAGAAGAAGACCCAATTCGTTCTGTTAATTAGTCAAGTAACCTGGATGCTTGAGGCTCTCAGAGATGGAATCAACCAAAGAAGGTACATGAGCTGGACCTAGGCCTTTCTGCACATATATAGCAGATATGCAGCTTGGTCTTCATGTGGGTCCTGTACAACTGGAGTGGGAGGTTATCCCAAACTCTGCAGCCTATACATGGGATATGTTCTAGATGGGCTGCCTTGTCTGGACTCAGTGAGAGAGAATGTGTCTAGCTTCCCAGATTTGATGTACCAGTGTTGGAGGATACATAGGAGTCCCCACCCATTCAGAGGCAAAGGGGGAAATGGCTGGAAGGATTATGAGTCGCGATGGACTGGAGAGGGCAGTGAGCAGGATGGAAAATGAATAAGTGTAAATAAATAAATAAATAAATAAATAAATAAATAAATAAATAAATAAATAAATGGATGGATGGATGGATGGATGGATGGATGGATGGATGGATGGATAGACGGATAGATAGACAGACAGACAGACAGACAGACAGACAGACAGACAGACAGACAGATAGATAACAAAATTAAACATATACTTGAAATCTCTGTGCATGATGGTATATGCCTATAATTTCAGCATTTGAAAGGCCAAGACAGATGGTTGATAACTTTGAGACCCCCCTTAAGTTGTCTGGCAAGTTCAAAGTCAGCCTGAGCTGCTCAATGAGACTCTGTCTCAAAGAGGTCAATAAAGAAAACCCAAAGCAAGACTAATAAAACTCTAAGGGCAGGAGGACTTACACCGATAAAATGTTCAAACACTGTGCAAGCAAACAATAACAGATCTACAACTCATTCACAATATATAAGAGGAGAGAACAATTTCCCCCTAATTTTGAGAGGAATTTTTTGGAGCTACAGTCCAAAGACCTCACAACTTAGTGCCACACACTTCACTACTTTAAGGTATTCATAGCCCCATTACAAGAAGGTTTAGAAACATTCATCAACTACAAAAGAAAACCATCCACAATAACAGTTGTAGTTCATCTCCCCTGAACGTTTTTTTTTTCCTTCCTCACTCAAGCAACCACTAAACTACTTATGATGTCTACAGCCTGACTGCTTACACACAGGCGTATCACAATGTATGGCTTTGTGTCTAGCTTCTTCACTTGTCATGATGTTACTAAGGTTCTTGTGGGTTTTTTTATTTATTTATAGGCCATTCACTTTTATTTCTGAATAATATTCAATTGCATGAGCATACTGAACTGTAATTCTCAATTCACGGGGTAATTGACATATTGGACTACCTTTCTTCCTTTCCTTTTCTTTTTTCTTTCTTTGATACAGGTTTCTCTGTGTAGCCCTAGCCATCCTGGACTTATTCTGTTGATCAGGCTTGTCTTGAACTCAGAGATCCGCCTGCCTCTGCCTCCTGAGTGCTGGACTTAAAGGCCTGCAAAATCACTCCTGTCAAGTCTTTTCTTTAGGGGACATACATTTTTAGTTTTCATGGATATGTGCATAATAATAGAATTTCCTGATTATCTTGTGACTAACCTTAAGATTGTCAAACTCTTCAAAGCACCTGTACTATTTACATTCATAGAAGCATTTTATGAGAGCTACGGTTTTCTTTCAATCTGCTATGTTGTATGTGACAGTAAAAATGGACTCTAAAGTATTGCTATAAATGATAGCACCTAAATGCAAAATTTTTGCACAAGGAATTCCATTTATATAACTTTCTCAAAAGAAAGAAAGAATTGTAGATAGAGGACATGTGAAAGTGATTAGGAGGGAGACAGGATACAGAAGGAGGAAGTGGTTTTCTGAGCCACAGTGTGTCATGAGTATACACACATTTTCTGTGTTTGGAAAACTCCAGTTGGATTTACACCTTAACAACTTAAAACTGTGTGTAAAGTGTACATAAATATTTTATTCCATACAAATTATAGTCTAACAAAATAAAAAAAATAAGTTAGTAATAACTTTTCCAATGGTGGGAGTGCTCAGGGCAACCATGGACTAGTGGTGTTTGTTATGTGCCATTTATACAACTAACTTGCTGAGTGAACTTGAACTCATTCCTTTTCCTGTTCTTCAGTCCAAATTTCTGAGGTTTTTCAGTGAGGAGGAGAGAAAGAGTAATGACTGTTATTCCTTCTTGTCTTGTCATCCTACGGCTAATGAAGTTATTTCTTAGGTTATTTTTATTTTCCACAATCTCTGAGAACTGATATTTTTGCTGGAGTCTGAGCTGGGTTCATGTCCTGGCATATTACTATATATATATGAGTCAGTGTATGTTATATATGACTAGGCTAAATTATACATAGTCATCATCCTTTAGTGTTTAGCAAGCTGTGGATGACTTAGCTGTGAACAAGAATTGTCAGCAGCAATTCAGATCCTGGGAATGAATAAAAACAAAAAGAACAAAAGAAAACAAGAAATAAATCTCAAGCAATTATCCTATTCATGACACATTCTGTTTTCTCTGTGTCTCTTGATTGAATAGCTCAAATAACATAGTAAGAACAGTTTCCATTCCATAGGCTCACTCCCATTGGGAACTCATGCATTCTTCACATTTATCCCACCCCAAAATGTAGGGCAGGATGGGTGCAATTATCCTCATTTTGTAATTACAAAAAAATTCTAACATTAATGATAGCCAAATAAATTGAGGTGTGGACATTACAAGGCACAAGTCATCCTCACTCCTGAGAAAAACAGAGGTTGTAGGCTTTTATTTTAAAAACCTACTTTGATTAATGTACATAAATGTTTTAAACTTTCTTTTTAGCACACCTCCCAGAGGTAGTGGAAAGAGAGGATTACTAGAGCAAAGGAGGACCTATTTAGAAAGAGTTCTTAAGGGTGATTCCAATCTGCATTGTCAGGAGAACAGCAGTTCAGTTCATATGACGCAGCAGTGGTAGTTTGATCCACTTGCAAACAACATTCACGAATTAACAATGGCAGCTCAATCCAGAAGAAATGGTGAGGCTCTACCAATCAGCCAGAGTCAGAAGAAGTGGCAAGAAGCAACCAGAACACCACCAAAAGTTCTTTAGTGTGCTTGTCCCTACAAAGTCACAACAAATAATAACCAGCAAAGAAAGCAAGGCATACAATGCTGTATAGTGTAGTCTACTCTCTGTTGTGTTATATTTATACTCTCTCTAAACATCATATATTCTCTCAAGCATCCACTCTAGCAAAACATCACAAGCCTTTTCCCAAGCAGCTTCCAGAAAAACAGCACATGTCTGTTCTCAGCAAAACATCCTCCCACGTGTCTGCTTCAGAAAAACATTCTCTCATAAGGCAGTTTCCAGAAAAACATCACATGATGCAATTGATTTTCCAAAGAAACCAGAAATATTTGCTTCAGGGGTAAAACTTACCCTCATTGCTTTGATTTGTTGATAAAACCAGGTAAAGGAAGGTTAGAGTGCTTTCTAACTTGGATTATACACACATGGTGCCTTAGGGTTTCTATTACTGTGAGGAGATGCCAGAACATGGAAACTAATATGTAGGCTGGAGAAGAAGCAGCAGCAACAGCAGGAGAGAGAGAGAGAGAGAGAGAGAGAGAGAGAGAGAGAGAGAGAGAGAGAGAGAGAGAGAGAGAGAGAGAGCGCCTGGGTCTAACTTGTGAAACCTCAAAGCCTGACCCCTAGTGACACACTTCCTCCAACAAGGTCACACTTCTTAGTAATATAACTCCCCATGATCCTATAGGAGCTATTTTCATTCATACCACCATACCTGATTAGTTTCTTTCTTTCTTTCTTTCTTTCTTTCTTTCTTTCTTTCTTTCTTTCTTTCTTTCTTTCTTTCTTTCTTTCTTTCTTTCTTTCTTTCTTTCTTTCTTCCTTCCTTCCTTCCTTCCTTCCTTCTTCTTCTTTCTTTCTTTCTTTCTTTCTTTCTTTCTTTCTTTCTTTCTTTCTTTCTTTCTTTCTTTCTTTCTTTCTTTCTTTCTTTCTTTCTTTCTTTCTTTCCAGATACTAACCTATAAAGTACCAAAAGCCTTACTACACTATACTCAGGACACACAGCAATGGCCCAACAAAGCACAATTCCAGCCTTCAAGGAGCCCATTGACAATGTTCACAAACTCATCAGGGAATTCTACCTTAGCAAGATCATTGCTTAATAGTTTGTTACAAGCATGTGAGAATGAGCTGGAAAACATTCAAAGGGGCTGTCAACTGTTCTGAGATGTGAATAGTAGAATAGAGGCAAACAGAGAATTGCAGGAAGAAAAGGAAAATAGATAGATCCAAGGAGCTCAAGATGTTGTCATAGCTGATGTGTAGACCAGAGACTATTCAGAGTTCCACTCATTCAAAATTCTGTAGGCTACATTACACAGCAGGAATTAATGCTTAGGACAATGTGAAAGGGATTTAAAAAGAGAAGTGCTGTGGCCAGATTACATTTGTCAGATTAGTCATCTACAGCAGAAGCCAACAGTGATCCAAGACTGAATGCAAATGGACTGTTCTTAAGATTTTTATGGTAATAATCACAGTCACCATATTAATGCTGAGGACATTACGACGTGAGGCAGAGCTGGAGCAGTGACGATACAGATGAGCAGATAGACTTAAGCCTAGACTTTTTATAGTCTTCTTGCTTTGATACTTTTGTTGTTTGTTCAGAATTTTGTTTTTGTAGTTCTTGTTGTTTGAGACAAGGTCTCATATAACCTAGCCTCAAACTCACTGTATATAGAATGACTTTAAATTTCTAATTCCACTGCTTATCTTTGAAGTTCTACAAGGGGTAGGGTTTCAGGCATGTGCCTCTGAGCCTGGCCCTGCATTCTTCTTCTTCTTCTTTTCTTCTTCTTCTTCTTCTTCTTCTTCTTCTTCTTCTTCTTCTTCTTCTTCTTCTTCTTCTTCTTCTTCTTCTTCTTCTTCTTCCTCTTTCTCTCTGTCTCTGTCTCCCCTCTCCCTCTCCCTCCCCCCCCTCTGTGTGTGTGTGTGTGTGTGTGTATGTGTGTTACTAGAGCTAAAATTAGTAAATTTTTATATTTTGATATATGTGGTCTTTTTAAATGCACAAAATTTTATAACCATATTTAAATTAAAAAATATCTGGGTAAGAGGGGAGGCAGTGAAGGACTGGGAGGAGTAGAGGGAGGAGAAGGTTGTCAGATATATTGTATGGAAGAAGAGTAAAAAATGAATATAAAAAGAAAAAAATAATATATGATATAGTGTTGTCAAGGGACTGCATGCTCCAAGGCGTGGTCATTTTCACTGAGACCCACTAGAATAGTTACATGAGGCAGCAACCCTGGCAATTCTCTACAGTGCCTTGGTTTGCTGTTGTGTGAGACCAAGGGAGAAGTCAAATCTGTGTTTCTCCCCTTTCCATTGTAGGTGACAAAAGAGTTGTGCATTTCAAATACAAAATAATGAGGGTCTTCCCCAGGTTAAAGAGTGATTTGAGTGATCTTAGTGTTAGATATGCTGAATAAAGATGTCTCGCTCCACTGACATTGAAAACTATTACTAATTACATGGATTTGGAATTATTACTAGTCACAAGTAAGATGAGACTTTGCTTTGTAGTGTGTGTAATTAGAAGAAAAGAATACTTAGATAGGTATTGAGGACCACACAGCATAAGTAGGCATTGAATAGGAAACATAGCAAAGGGGATCTAAAATAAGTCTTTGAAAGGTGGCATATGTAAATGCCATAGAAAGGAAGAACAAAATTAGGACCCATGAAAGGAAGAAATGTTCTGCCATATTGGGTATCACAAACAGGCAGAGCAATGAGGACTGGGGTGTTTTACTGGACTAGTAGCCAGTAGACCTGTTCTCATTCACATGCATGTCAGGTAGTGTTGTGATGAGGTACTCTGTCATCAGAGTAGTGAGAAGTGTTTGTCGGTAGCAAGGAGACAGACTTCATCTCAGATAATATCTTCTTGAAGACTAATTTTCAAATCTGTGAAACACAGATGCTCACAGCCATGGTCTCTTTCTGAAGTGTATTGGAGGAGAAGGACTTAATGTTGGGCAGAATATGAAGCATTTTAAGGTTGGCATAAAGAATAGAATAGTGGAAGTTTGGTTTTGGTAATTCTGCTGTTTATACACAGAGCTAAAGCGCTGATGTAGCTCCAGATTCTCTGCCCACAGCTTCTTTCATTGATCCCCAACCATAACTCCAGTCTTTGCATTCATAGTGAACAAAGATGTGATTCCTTGGAGGACTCATTGGGAGCTTACGGCACAGACTTCGAAGTCAGGAAGGATAAGGTTTGGATGCTGCTTCAGTCAAACATTAGCCAAGACATCTTTGGCAAATTATTGAGGCTCTCAAAGCTTTAATTTTATTGTTCATAAAATAATAATTTAAAAGGCTGTCTCGGGTTTTCTAAGAGACACAGTCTTGGAAATACATGTAAAATAAACAGCATAAGCTTTAGAGTAGAATTCTAAAGAGTAATTTTTGTTTTAATTTTCTGGATGGAACTGGAAAATATCATCCTAAGCGAGGTAATGCACTCACAAAAGAATACACATGGAATGCAATCATTGATAAGTGGATATTAATTAGCCCTGAAGCTCTGAGTACTGAAGATACAACTAGCATATCAAATGATTCCCATGAAGAAGGAAGAAGAGGGCCCTAATCCTGGAAAGGCTTGATCCAGCATTGTAGGGGAGTACCAGGACAGAGAAAAGGGAGGGGGAAGATAGAATGGATGGAGAGAAGAGGACTTATGGGACATATGGGGATGGGGGAACTGGGAAAGAGGAAAGCTTTTAAATTGTAAACAAAGAATATAGAAACTAAAAATATATATTAAAAAAGTATATTCCTTGATTATTTTAGTTTCAAGATTTCTCCTTCTACCTCCCCTAAATTGGCCATAGCTGTTGATTTCAGTTATGAGTAATGAACATAATACTCCCCACAGAAGCTCTTCTTCTCATAAGTCTCCTCATTCCAGTGCCTAGAACTTTCATCAAAGGATGAGCATTAAGGTCCATTTATAAGACTCCCGCTCTTTTCAAATGTGATCTAAGATATCCCTATCCAATCAGACTGGAGATGGTTCAGCTGATAGCTGAAGGATAGCAAAACTGTCAATGATGTGTTCAGAAATGTTGGAGAGACAAAGTAGGCAATAACCAGAGTCTGGGATCAGACGTGTTTAAAATTCCACAAGAAGATCATTTTAGTCCTCTTTGAGGGATTAATTGTAGTTTTTCAATGAAAATTCCTCAATATTCCTTAAGAAAATGATCTCAGGAATTTTATGTGTTATTACAGAAATGCAATACATGTAGATAAAAAGAAAAATAGAGAAAAAGGAGCAATGGTCTGTGTGCATAAAAGGAAATCACATACAAATAGTATGATTTGGCAGAAAGAAGCCAGTGTAAGACATCATCAATGACTATCCTTTTCCTAAAATATTTGGGATGGATATATTTGTTTGTATTTTCTTATAATTATGTACTTATTAACACTTTTATAAAGCTTTACAAATGACAGGAAATTACCAATGAATAAATGCTTTGGGGCTTTAACATTTCTGGATTTTGACTTCAGTTAAAAAGATAGATAAACTTAAGTGATATAACAGCAAAGATTAGGTTCATGTGGAGAAATTATAAAAGGGAGGCAGGAAATGATTCTAATAAGGAAAATGTCCCTAGGGGCAAGTAGTGCTGTCTAATGTCATTATCACCAAACACATGCAGCCATTTACATTAAAATTATTTCATGTAAATTACAAATAGATTTCTTTGTCCATGTTTGCCACCTTTCTGCACACAGAATCCAGGCAAGGCTACCAGCCTGCTTCTGAGAACACAGCTGGTCATATAGCATGTCCCAGAGAGTTCATTGTCCAGTGCTGTCCCAAGAGTCATAATACACACAGAGAAATTGTAAAGGTTGCTTGTGATCAGATGGCACCTATACATTACAGTTTTAAAGTTTAAACTTCATTGTCTTGCTATGTGAAGTAAAATGGCTTTGGTAACCAAAAATATAGGAGATTCAATTTGATCTGGCTTAAACAAGGAAAGGATATTCAAGTGTCTAAAAGTCTATAGAAAGAGTTCCACCAGGGCTTTCATTCAGGTGTTTAAAAATTTTTTATTCTTTTTTGTTGTCTTTTTGAAATTCATTCTTTTTTTAATTGGATATTTTATTTATTTACATTTCAAATGCTATCCCCTTTCCTGGTTTCCTCTTCACAAACCCCTCTCCCGTCCCCCTCCTTCTGCTTCTATGAGGGTGCTCCTCACTCACCTCACCTCCCTGACATTTTCCTATACTGCAACGTCGAGCATTCACAGGACTAACGTTCTCCCCTCCCATTAATGCCTGACAAGGCCATCCTTTGCTACATATGCAGCTGGAGCCATGGGTCCCTCCATATGTACTCTTTGGTCGTTGCTTTAGGCCCTGGGAGCTCTGGGGAGTCTGGTTGGTTGATACTGTTGTTGTTCCTATGGGGTTGCAAACCCCTGCAGCTTCTTCAGTCCTTTCCCTAACTCCTCCATTGGGGTCCCTGAGTTCAGTCCAATGGTTGGCTGTGAGCTTCTTCCTCTGTATTTGTCATACTCTGGCATAGCCTCTCAGGAGACAGCTATATCAGGCTCCTGTCAGCAAGCACTTCTTGGCATCCACAATAGTGTCTGGGTTTGGTATTGGCAGATAGGATGGATCTTTAAGTGGGGCAGTCTCTGGATGGCCTTCAGTCTCTACTCCTTCCCCTTTGTCCCTGTATTTCCTTTAGACAGGAGCAATTCTGGGTTACAATTTTGAAGATGTTTGCTTCTTGGAGGTGGCTCTTGGGGATTTTAGCCAGATCTTTGACATACTCTTTACAGATGTAACACAATAAATGCCTCACAAACACCACCATGGCTCCCCCCGCTCTTGGAACAGTGCTCCGAATGTTACCCATCTCCCAGATGCATCCAGCACCAGCAGCTCCTGATCATGTTTTAAATATTGTAAATATCTAGGACAAAGGGTACCTAGACTCTCTCTATATATATATATATATTTTTTTTTCCTAGCAATGCACACACACACACACACACACACACACACACACACACACACACACACACACATTCTGCTTTGTAAAAGGCAAAATCAAGTTTTTTCAAAGAACCTTTGTGATGAAAATGCGTGTTATGTAATTGGTTTCGTATGTTAGCACACACTTGTGATCTCAGCAGAGGCAGCAACACTGGGGTAGATACTGAGTTCCAGGCCAGTCTGGGCTATATATAGTGAAATCGTGTCTCAAAAATAACAAAGTGTGCAACTAGATATGGTGATTCATGAGGAAGCAGAGGCAGGAGGGTCTCTATGAGTTCCAAGACAGTCAAGAGCTACATAGAGAGACCCTGTCTCAAAAACAAGACAATTAAAGACGAATGTGCATTAGGTCAGGTCATACATTCATAGACATCTGCTTTTTCTTACCCCAGATCTGTCTTATTTGGAAAACTATTTTCATATTTTACCTTTCAAAGATATTACCTTTGGCACAGAAATTCTCATCAAATGTATCATAAAATCAAACCACTGGTAATCCTTAGTAACTGTTGTATTACTGGGACCTTATACCTTTATATAAAACATATTAAGTCACAAAACTGTGTTTTAATATATTTTTACACAAATATATATGGATAGCCATATTTTTAAATCAGTTTACAAATGAATATTTTTAGAATTTAAAAAAAATTGGGGATGAGTGAGTATCCCTATCCCCCAACTGGGACCTATTTTGTGATGAATTTCTACTACAGAAAAATGACTTAATTGGATTGTCTGAACAAAAATGAATTATTTGTTTTATGTATTTTATGTGTATGTGTACTTGAGTACTAGGCACATGAACATATGTGTACCACATGTGTACAGGACCCTGGAGAGGCCAGAAGATAGCATCTGATCCTCTAGAACTGGAACTACAAGTTGTTCTGAGGTTCTAAGTGTTGGGAATGGAGTTTGGGTCCTGTGCAAACACTCTAAATGTTCTTATTAACCACCTTCTCTCCAGCCCCCAAGGTAAGTCTCAAGTTCACAAAAGACTTAGTTCAGACAAAGATGATATATCTTCCTCTCTACCATGGCAAAGAAAATTTCTGCTCTTTCCCAGGCTTGCCCTTTCATGTGCTTGCCCACTCCTGTGTGATGTTGCTATGGTTAAGGGAGTGCCACTTGCTGACAGGTGTCTGACACATCCAGAATGGCATACAAGACAAGGAGTACAAATAGATTTAGGTAAGCAGGACCAATCTCTGCACAAAGGGTGGAGCTGATTTCATCCATCAGCCATCTGGCATTCATTTACCTAGATTGTTTGGCAATTGAATGGGACAGTGTAAAATGATCCTCAATGTAGTTCAAGATATGAAACTATAATTCTTATTTCAGAAAACAAAACAGGCAACAACAAAAACCCAGGTTATGAGAAATGATTTCATTTTTTTATAAGTTTAAGGTGTAATACAAAGAAGAAAACAATTTTAAACAGTAAAAAAAAAAGCTGGAGTTATGTTGATTTTAAAATGCTATGTAGCCTATTCTTTTTTAAAATGTTTTATCCACTCAAAAAAATAAATTCAATGTTTCAAAGTATAGCTCTTGAGGAACTCTCCATGAAACATATCTACTGCCATTTGAATACTATAAGAACTTGTGAACTGTGTGGAAAAATAGAAGAGAGAGTATTCAACTGCTGCTCTTTAGACAAAGAAACAAAAAAAAAAAAAACTGTGCTTAAAAATACTGAAAGCTCTTGCCAAATAAGCTAAGAATACTGATACCTTTCAACTGAAGATCTTCAGTTTAGCAGAGAAAATGATGGAATTTTCAAACAAGAGAGCAAGTATTTTCATTGCATGCTGCAACAATTTTTATTCTATTCTGTGAAAAATAACTCAAACATTCCAATTGCAACTAATCATGGGAAACCTATGCAAAACCAGCCACTCTTTGACGACTATTCATGACTAACTAACCAAGGACTTCCAGTGATGCTCATGGCTACACTGGCTTGAATTCTAGTACCTACTTGATAATCTGAAGCAAGAGGATCATAAGTTTTACTCTAGTCTATGCTTTATGATGAGATTCTGTCTCAAACCAATGAAATGGAATTTACTTATGCCAGCCAAGAGGTAATGAAGGAATAGTTCTAACTTTGGCCCCTACCTGCATTCTTGTTTATAGCATTCTTTCAAAAATAGATCTATTCCACCACAAGGCGGAAGTATGGAAAAGAAGGTAGAGAAATGTAACCAGAATGTTCTAGGTGAGGATATTTTAAAGAGAAACTGGGTCCATCCTTTATTTTGCTGTTATATTATTGAAATACTATATTTCATTGGAATTCTTTCATGATTTCATACTCAGAGAATAGAAAGTCAGAGAGAGCAGAGAGGAAAAATTTTTTCAGAAGGAGGTTTACACCTTTCCAAACAACCTTACCAGAGAGACATAATGGTACAGAGACAAGCAGGAAAATCAATGGGATAGAATTGCAGACACAGAAATAAACCAACACACATATGGTTACTTGATCTTTGATAAAGGAGCTAAAACCATCCTGTGGAAAAAAGACAGCATTTTAAACAAATGGTCCTGGATCAAGTGGTGGTCAGCATGTAGAAGAATGCAAATAGACCTATTCTTATCTCCCTGTACAAGGATCAAGTCCAAGTTGACCAAGGACCTCCACATAAAACCAAATACACTGAAACTAATAGAAGAGAAAGTGGGGAAGAGCCTCAAACACATGGGCACAGGAGGAAATTTCCTAAACCGAACACCAATGGATTGTGCTCTAAGATCCACAATAGACAAATGGAACCTCATAAAACTGCCAAGCTTCTGTAAGGCAAAGGACACTGTCAATAGGACAAAATAGCAACCAACAGATTGGGAAAAGATTTTTAGCAATCCTACATCCAATAGAGGGATCATATCCAATATATACAGAGAATTCAAGAAGTTAGATTCTAGAGAATCAAATAACCCTATTAAAAATGGGGTAGAGATCTAAACAAAGAATTTTCAACTGAGGAATTTCAAATAGCTGAGAAGCACCTAAAGAAATATTCAACATCCTTAATTATGAGGAAAATGCACATCAAAACAACCCTGAGATTCCACCTCACACCAGTCAGAATGGCAAAAACCAAAACCTCAGGTGACAGTATGTGCTGGCCAGGATGTGGAGAAAAAGGAACACTCCTCCATTGTTGGTGGGATTGCAACCTGGTACAACCACTCTGGAAATCAGTCTCAGAAATTTGGACATATTATTGCCTGAGGACCCTGCTATACCACTCCTAGGCATATACCCAGAAAATATTCCAACATGTAATAAGGAGACATGCTCCACTATGTTCATAGAAGTCTTATTTATAATGGCCAGAAACTGGAAAGAACCAAGATGTCTTTCAGCAGAGGAATGGATACAGAAAATGTGGTATATTTACACAATGGAGTACTACTCAGGTATTAAAAACGATGAATTCATAAAATTCATAGGAAATTGGATGGAACTAGAAAATGTCATCCTGAATGAGGTAACCCAGTCGCATAAGAACACGCATGGTATGCACTAACTGATAAGTGGATACCAGCCCAACAGCTCTGAATACCCAAGATACAATTCACAGACTACATGAAGCTCAAGAAGAAGGAAGACCAAAGTGTGGGTGCTTTGTTTCTTCTGAGAAGGGGAACAAAAATACTCACAGGAGCAAATATCTAGAGAAAGTATAGAGCAGAGACTGAAAGAAAGGCCAACCAGAAACTGTCCTACCTGGGGATTAATCCCATATACAGTCACCAAACCCTAACACTTTTATGGATGCCAAGAAATGCTTGCTGAAAGAAGCCTGATATGGCTGTCTCCTAAGAGGCCCTGACAGAGCCTCACAAATACAAAGACAGATGCTAGCAGCCAACCATTGGACTGGGTGAAGGGTCCCCAATAGAAAAGTTAGAGAAAGGACTGAAGGAGCTGAAGGAGTTTGCAACCTCATAGGAAGAACATCAATATCAGCCAACTAGACCACCCCCCATCCCCCCACAGAGCTCCGTGGGATTAAGGTATCAACCAAGGAGTACACATGGCTCTGGCTGCATATGTAGCAGTGGATGACCTTGTCAGGCATCAATGAGAGGAGAGGTCCTTGGTTCTATGAAGGTTCGATAGATGCCCCAGTGTAGGGTAATGGCGGGCAGGGAGTTGGGAGTGGGGTGGGTAGAGGAACACCCTCATAGAAGCAAGAGGAGGGAGGATAGGATAGGGGGTTTCCAGGAGAGAGGGAAACCAGGAAAGGTGTTACAGACCATGGGTCTGCCGCGGGGTAACCAGGATTCTTTGGTCCAGGAAGACACAGGTCCGGCGGGAATCACAAACTGACATGACTACAGAGGTGGTTTGAAATCTGAATGTATTTTCAGGTATCTCCCAAAGTCCAATCAAGTTAACATCTCAAATTAAGCATCATATACATCTGTAAATGGCTAGCTAGGCTTTCTCAGGCAATACAGGGTGTTTACCCAAAATCCAGGGTCCATGCAGCTAAATTGCTTCTTCATCTTGGTCTTGATGTCACGCCGGCTCGGGAGCTGAAGAAGGATGATTCTTGTGCCTAGCCTCCTGGCGAAAATGGTGACATTGTAGAGCTTGGGAAGCTGTCTGGCTCGTGCTGTCTTTCAAGAGTATTTCTGCCTAGTCTGCTGGTTGCATTCTTTTGTGTGCCATGCCTGGGGCCATCATAGACCCCGATTCCAGGGCCATCGTAGGCCCCAGGCGATCAGCTCCAATGATTAGCTCCAGTAGCAGCCTCTAGCTTCTAGCTTGATGAATTAACTAACTGGCTCCAACTTTTTGGGCCAGCCTGGTAAATTAACTGACTGTTAGCCCTTAGGCCCAGCCTAAAATGAACTAACTCATTCCTCCTCTGAGTGTCTCTCAGAGTAGAAAGGTATCTACTCTCTCTCTCTCTCTCTCTCTCTCTCTCTCTCTCTCTCTCTCTCTCTCTCAGCCTCTGAATTGAGTCTTCATGAATATTAAGTATAAACTGTATCTTGAATCATACCTGGATAAGCTAAGAAAGGTTGTTTTTCTCAAGGACACCCTGCTTGAGGCCTATAACACAAAAGGCCAGTTCCTCATAAACTTCCCTTGCTATTCAGATGGGCCTGAGATAGCCTGTCTGCAAGCAAAATCAAGAGTTAAAGGTGGAACTGGATTAACTTGTGGGGGAAGGTAGCTAGGGAACCAACTCAAATGTAAATTCTTTCTACCTTGCCCAATACTCATCTGTATGGCACGGACCTCATAAGATTTTTCAAATGTAAATATCCTTAGTCTGGGCTATTGTTTGGAATACACCTGCCCTAAAAGGCAGTGACTAGAAAACAAAAAAAAAAAAAAAAGAACTTTTGACTGGAATTTCTGGAATGCCTTTTCTACAATAATAACATAAATGGTTGGAGCAAAGAAAAGCAGAATTTTTTGCTATAAGATGGATTCTTACATATCTATATTTGCTTGGTTATAGCATGTCTCATCTATAAGGAAAGAGGAGAGTTTAGAAAATTGCCAAGTGAGATATTTAGCTTCTAAATATACAGAAAGGTCCATTATTCCCAGGAGACATTTTTTTCTTCACCTCTGTCTGTAAAATATCATGTTTACAGACTTCACTGGGCCACCACAGCATCAGACATCACTGGGCCACTGGGGCAGAAAGGGGATAACATTTGAAATGTAAATAAAAAAATATCCAATAAAAACAAACAAACAAACAAATAAAAAAGAGATAGACAAGGAGTTGACCTATACCATGGCCAAGAATGCTTTACTGTGCAGTGCCAGGAGCCATCCTCACTTATATCTCAATGCTAAGAGCTCTTGATACCAGGAGCCATCCCCACATAGATCTCAATGCCAAGAGATCTCAGTACCAGAAGACATCCCCATTTAGATCTCGATGTTAGGAGATCTCAATACCAGGAGCCATTCTTACTTAGATCTCAAAATCCCCTCCTCTTGAAGCTCATCTGTGGATAGGTTATTATAGCAACTCCTTTGAACTTCACCTCCTCATGACCCCTGTTTATCATGCCAAAATTCCAGCAGAAATAACTAGCCTTTTCCAGAAACTCTTATAAACTGCTTCTTAGAAATGATGCCAGCCTCCTAAGATTCTTCCCCCTTCTCCCCTTCCTACAACTTGCTTCCCTTTATATTGCCTTGTGTAAAAAATAAAATTTGACAGCTTGATCAGAATACTGTCTTGCTGTCTGTCTCTCGAGTCTCTTGTCTCTCGCCTTCTCCTAGGTAGTCCAGGGACCCTGTTGACTATCCTGCGTGTCAGGACAGTGCAGTGCTCTGGCCCTCTGCTTAAACCTAAACCTCATTTGGGACCCTGAAGATGGACTTGGAATGGTCACTGGATCCTTTTGTCCCTCTATTCAACCTGACCACATAAAAAACATGTCATACTTATCTGCTCTCCACTACTAAGAAAATAAAATTCTAAATATATTTCAGTGGTGTTCTTTCCACAATAATATCAGTGAAACTTTCCTTCTATGTACCACATCATCATTAACTTAATAGATTAATAAAATGTATTTTTTAAAAATACAGTCATGGGAGAAGGCAGCCCACTGTCATATAGACATCCATGGGTGGTAGACTGTAGACACCCAGAGTCCCACCTCTTACCACAACACAACATACAGTGCCAGCAAGGGAAGACACCCATATGCCTGCCAGCAACATGGCCTGTCTATAACACTGAACCACTACAGTGTGCAAGTTTCTAGTGGACATATAGGAAAGAAAAAGAAGTGGATCCATTTGAACCTTTTGAAGAGAGGTGAAACTCAAGACATGAGGGTGGAGAGGAATAACCTGTTGTGAGTAACCTTCCCCACCACCTGAGACCATGGTGAAATTGTAGCACATATTACCTCTGAGCACATGGGCCTCTGTGTCAATGTCTGTGGATCATATAACCACTAAAGACCTTGTGGACATCCCTGGTCTGGATGCCACCTGAGACCATATTTATGTCTAAGGGTTGTACTGAGCTGGTTCCATCTCTCAGTGGCTTTATCACTCAGGAGAGTGGGTCCTACATCTTCCCTGGGCACCCCAGTAGAGCTGGCCCTGGTGACAGGAGTGGAGGACGGATTGGTGAGGGATGAGCTAGCCTGAGGGCATGAGCTTTTGTCAGAACCCACCTAGGAAATGCTATGGAAAAAAGTGAGTTTCTGGAGATGCCATTTTACATTATTTGATAGGTGTGGTGTGAGATGCAGGATCCTCAGAAGCATGAACTTAGGAATGCCTCCTGCTGCCACTATTACATAGCCTAATGATTCCTGGGTATCAGCCCCCCTTAGTGAGTAGAGTTCCTACAGAATCAAGAGGATGTACTTTCATGTAGTAATGCTGTATAGGTGAATTGATTTCATAATTCCTGATAATTTATGGCTTTCCTAAACTGATATACAAGTAATCAAAAGCCTCCTATAAAATAAAAGCTGCAAACAGCTCTATAAACCACCTACGTGGGCCAATTGTACTACAAAAAGAAAGCAGGCTTGGAATAAATTTATGATCAAGGAAAACATTCTAGGTTAGGAATGAGCCCACTATCTGGTAACTAAATGTTATAAACTAGAAATGGGCAATTTGTTGTAGGTTGAAGGACAGAAAATAAATGTTAGTCTATCTATACAAGACTTCAAAATAAAAAAAAACAAACCACAAGACAGATCATTTATCTCTTGACAAAACTGTGCTACTGTATGACATAAGAATTACTGCTTTAAACTTATAATGAACTTATAAAGCTAATAACAGATAATGAATGGTTAGTCATATATTACTCTTAATGGAAAGACATGTAAACAATTATGCTGTAACTCCATAAGTCTTATTTATCTATGACATGAACTATTGTGTTAAACTGACTATGAAATTATGGAATGTAAAATGCTTAGAAAACCATGTGATCATTATCCTGAGGGAGTATAAAAATAAAATGTCTATATAGCCTCTTTCAGCTTCATTCAGTATATGTGTTGCTACATGTGTCTTTTTTTAATTTTCTGTTTTTTTCCTTTTATTTATATTATTTTAATTGTTTATACTCCAGATTTTATTCCCTCTTCCTGGTCCTCACTCTGACATTTCCACATCCCATTCCTCCTTCCCACCCTTCTGTCCCCACATGGATGTCCCCACCACCCATCACTCACTGTCTTAGTCAGGGTTTCTATTCCTGCCCAAACATTATGACTAAGAAGCAAGTTGGGGAGGAAAGAGTTTATTCAACTCACAGTTCCAAATTTCTTTGTATCACCAAAGGAGGTCAGAACTGGAGTTCAAGCAGGTCAAGAAGCAGGAGCTGATGCAGAGGCCAAGGAGGGATGTTTCTTACTGGCTTGCTTCCCCTGGCTTGCTCAGCCTGCTCTCTTATAGAACCCAAGACTACCAGCCCAGAGGAGGTACCACCTACAAGAAGCCCTCCCACCTTGATTAGTAATTGAGAAAATGCCCCACAGCTGGATCTCATGGAGGCACTACACCAACTGAAGCAACTTTCTCTGTGATAACTCCAGCTTGTGTCAAGTTGACAAAAAACCAGCCAGTACACTCACCCAACCAGACCTCTAAGCAACCTGAGGCCTCCACTCTCTTGAGGGTTAGGCACATCTTCTCTGACTAAACCTAGACAAAGCAGTCTTCTGTTGTATATGTGTTGAGGTGTTTGATATATCTGGGGATCCAGATTATTTGAGACTGCTGGTCCCCTTACAGGGTTCCCCTCCTCCTTAGCTTCTTCCAGCCTTTCCCTAATTCAAACACATGGCTCAGCAGCTTCTGTCCATTGGTTGGGTGCAAATATCTACTTCTGACTCTTTCAGCTGCTTGTTGGGTCTTCCTTAGTGCAGTCCTGATAGGTCCTTTTTTTGTGAGCACTCCATAGCCTCAGTAATAGCGTCAGGCCTTGGGACCACCCCTTGAGCTGGATCCCAATTTATGCCTGTCACTGTACCTTCTTTTCCTCAGGCACCTATCCATTTCCATCCCTTCAGTTCTTTCAGACAGGAACAAATATGAGTCACAGTTTTGAGTGTGGGATAGCAAACCCCTTCCTCACTTCATGCCCTGTCTTCCTGCTGTGGGTGGACTCTATAAGTTACCTTTCCTACTGTCAGGCATGTCATCTAAGGTCCCTCCCCTTGAGTCCTGAGAGTCTCTCACCTCCTAGGTCTCTGGTGCATTCTGGAGGGCCTCCCCTACCTCCTACCTTCTAAGGTTTCCTGTTTCCATTCTTTCTACTGGCCCTCATGGCTTCAGTCCTTTTTCCTCACCCAATACCTGATCAGGTTCCCCTCTCCTGACCCCCAAACCCCTTCCACTTCCCCTACCAGATCTCTCCCTCCTTCCCCACTTGAGATTGCTTTCTTCTCCCTCCCAAATGGGACTGAGGCATCCTCACCCGGGCCCTTCAGCTTGTTGACCATTTTGAGTTCTATGGATCTTGGGTACTCTGTAATTTTTTTTTCTAATATCCACTTACTAGTGAGTACATATCATGTATGTCCTTCTGGGTCTGAGTTACTTCACTCAGGATGATATTTTCTAGTTGAATCCATCTGCATGCAAAATTCAGGATGTACTCATTTTTAATAGCTGAGTAAATGTGTAATGAGCCACATTTTCTGTATCCATTCTTGGGATTTCTGTATCCCATGTCGCGGGGACATCTGGGTTGTTTCCAGGCTCTGGATTTTACAAATAAGCCCACTATGAACATAGTGAAGCAAGTGCCCCTGTGGCATAGTGGGGCATCTTCACAAGAGTGGTATTGCTGGGTCTTCAGGTAGATTTATTCCCAGTTTTCTGAGGAGCCTCCAGATTGATTTCCAGAGTAGTTGTACCAGTTTGCAATTCCACCAGCAATGGAGTAGTGTTCCTCTTTCTCCACATCCTTACCAACATGTGGTTTTGATCTTAGCCATTCTGATTGGTATAAGGTGGA
The DNA here is from genome assembly GCF_947179515.1 of Apodemus sylvaticus. Taxonomy (NCBI): domain Eukaryota; kingdom Metazoa; phylum Chordata; class Mammalia; order Rodentia; family Muridae; genus Apodemus; species Apodemus sylvaticus. The sequence continues at coordinate 54,386,385 of NC_067484.1, read as the reverse complement.
ATCTCAGGGTTGTTTTGTTTTGCATTTCTCTGATTGCTAAGGACTTTGAACATTTCTTTAAGTTCTTCTCAAACGTTTGAGATTCCTCTGTTTTGAATTCTCGGTTTATTCCTAAACCCCATTTTTTGATTCAGCTGTTTGGTTTTTTTGGTGATTAGTTTCTTGAATTCATTATATATTTTAGATATTAGCCCTCTATCTGATGTGCGGTTAGTGAAGTTTTTTTTTTTTTTTTTCCCAATCTGTAGGTTGCTGATTTGTCTTATTGACTATGTCCTTTACCTTACAGAAGCTTTCCAGTTTCATGGGGTACCATTTATCAATTCTTGATCAATTCTTGAGCCATTAGAGTTCTGTTTAGGAAATTTCCCCCTCTGGCAATATGTTCAAGGCTCTTTCCCAGTTTCTCTTCTATTAGATTCAGTGTATCTGGTTTTATGTTGAGGTCCTTGACACACTTGTAGTTGAGCCTTGTGCGAGATGACAAATAAAGATCTATTTTCATTTTTCTACTTACAATGTGCCTCTCTCTCTCTCTCTCTCTCTCTCTCTCTCTCTCTCTCTCTCTCTCTCTCCCTTCCTTCCTTCATTCCTTTCTTCCTTTCTTTTCTTTTCTTTTTGGCCCACAAAGAGTCAAGGAACTCCAAGCCTCTCACCTGGCCAGTGAGAGGCCTGAGTCAAAGAGAAAAGAAACCAAGTAACTTAAGTTTTTTCCTGGCTATTATCAGCAGGATTTAATTGCTAGAGCCAGTAGCTTTTGCCCCCAGAATATCAAGAAAGTTAAATTGCCAAAAGTCAATAGCTTTTGGGCCCTATTGCTGAATCTACACCCCTTCACTGCCTTCCTCCAGTAACTAGACACCAAACTCGAACTCAGCAATCTTGGCAAACCTATCCCTGTCTGCTACTCCTCTGCTGTGAGAGCTGCAGAATTTGGCAGAGCAAGCTCTGCACCTCTACTGGGCATCACAATAGAAATGGCTTTGATGGCATGGGTTGAGGTAAGCAGGACCCAAGGGCATGAGATCAGCTTTACCAACTCAGCTACCACTCAGGCCTAGATCCAGGCTTTGAGTTGGCCCACCCCAACATCTGCATCATCTATAAACTGCTCGAACATGTGAAAGGGTTGGTCTTCAGTTCCAGTGCTGCAGGATTTTCATGATACAGGGCAACAACAGGATATCTGAGAAGAGTCCCAGTAATGATCCAGTATTGATGGTATAACAGAAGCCAGAGACCTCATACCAGACCAATGACTCTTTGTAATGAAGATTTTAAAGAAAGATGTATGGACAAAAGGAAATACTGTGGGATACACTGTGACATTATTGCTTCTATGACAAGATTTTTTAATGCTTTGTTTAATTTTTATTTATTTATTTATTTTTATTTTTATCTTATTGGGAGTTTGCAAGGGAAGAGGGTGGATATGAAGGGGCAGCAAGATGAGTGGGATTGAGAGTATGATGTGAAACTCACAAAGAATCAACAAAATGTTTTTAAAATTCCATCAGCATATCATAGAAATTCATAACAGATTTCCTGTGAAATGTCACATGTTACTTACTCTGCACATAAGTAATTGAAAACCTCTAGCACTGGAGAGTCTGGCTTTAGGATGATCGTGTTATTTCTTTCTCTTTATCATCCTTACCATCTATTTATTTTAGCCCTTAACTATTCTCCTCCTCTCCCTTTAATTACGGCTGGATCGTTGGTGGTTCTGTTGTCTTCCTCTTCCTTATCTAGGTGAAACAAGTCACCCTTCGCTTAGGTCTTGCTATCTTTATTTCCATCTTCATGGTCTTCCTCTTCATAAGTGCCAAGTAGGATTATATCACACCTAAAACACTGCACAGACAAGAAAACAAATGGAGTGAAGAGACAACCTATAGATTAGGAGTCATCTCCATGACCTCATCAGACAGGAAACTAATATCCAGAAGACATTAGTAAAGTAAAAGTTTGAACATCATCTCTCTAGATACTGCATTTAGTAAATAGACAAATTCATTGGATCATATATGAATGTGAAAATAGAAATAGTCAATAAATGGATAAAAAATTCTTAACATTTTAGCTGTCAGAGAAATGTGAGTCAAAACTATATTGATAACCTACCTCAACATAGTCAGTTATCATCAAAATATAGTATAAATAACTAGAAATATGGAGGAACAACTCAGGTTGGTCAGGATATGTAGGAAAGGGATTCATACATATTGTTGGTGGCAATGTAAACTAGTGCAGCCACTATGGATATCATAGGACAGTTACATAAGCTTAGAACAGCCATATTACATGGCTACAACTGTCCCACTTAGCATATATGTGGAGAAAACAAATAGAGAATAGTGTCTGCATATGTATGTTTATTGTGGCACCATTCACAATCAAGCCATGCTATTGATTGAATCAGCATAGCTATCCATCAACAGGAGAGTATCAAAGAATCCATGGTACAAACACACAATGGAGTACTATACAATAAGTAACTAAGAAAATTGCTGTGTTTGTTTAGATGGATGGATCTAGAGTCAGTGTTCACTCTGTTGCTTACTTAAGTCCTTTGTGCTTTATTTTGATGGTTAAAGTACCTTCTTAGTAAATTTTAGGATCAGAAACCCTTGTAATAATTTAATAAGCTGAGATGTTACTATTTTTAAAGGTCTGAAGAGCATCCCAGAAGCAGAGATCTTGACTGTATTTCCACTAAGATTGAAATAGTTAGCTGTCCTGACCCACAGGAAAGTCAGTGGGGTTCCCTGACTACTGAAGAGAGAATGGGGGACAAGAGACACAAGAGAGGGACAGCAAGACAGGATTCTGTTCAAAATTCTGCCAAATTTTATTTTCACACACTGCAATATAAAGGAAAGCAAGCAGGGTGTAGGGAGGGGGTAAAAGGGTATAAGACATTGTCTCCAGGTAACAGTCTCTTAGGGGACAAGCATTGTCGCTAAACAATGTCTCTAGGGAGTAGTTTCTTAGAATTGTCTCTCAGAATCTCACGGGGAAGCTGGCTTCTACTGCAGAAAGTTAGCTAACTAAAATTATCAAGAGAAGGTGAAGTGGAAAGAGATTGCTCTGGCAACCTAACTGCAGGTGAGCTCTGTTTGTTCTAACCAACTTGCTGCTTGGCTAACCTGGGAGCTAATATTTTTCCTTGTCAAGAGGAGGCTTGAGCATGTAGGATGGCTGAAAGGAGGAGGTTTTGAGATCTATTTGAGAATGGCTCCTGGAAGTTAGCATTTAGACATTTCCTTGCCAGTGCTTCAGACCCAGAGATGATACTGTCATTATGACCTCATGCTGAAGTAGCTAGTCCACTTCAGTCAAACTGAGGAGCTTTGGGTCTTTACAGTGAGCAAAGTTCCTTCAATTTTTCCTTTTGTAGCAAGCCTTCTTTTTAATATATATTTTTATTTTCTATATTCTTTGTTTACAATCCAAAAGCTTTCCTCTTTCCCAGTCCCCCCCCCCCCATATATCCCATAAGTCCTCTTCTCTCCATCCATTCTCTTATCTTTCCCCCTCCCTTTTCTCTGTCCTGGTACTCCCATACAATGCTGGATCAGGATTAGGGCCCTCTTCTTCCTTCTTCATGGAAATCATTTGATATGCTAATTGTATCTTCAGTATTCAGAGCTTCAGGGATAATTAATATCCACTTATCAATGATTGCATTCCATGTGTATTCTTTTGTGATTGCGTTACCTTGCTTAGAATATTTTCCAGTTCCATCCATTTGCCTAAAAAAATTCATGAATTCATTGTTTTTAATTGCTGAATAGTACTTCATTGTGTATATATACCACATTTTCTGTATCAATTCCTCCATTGAGGGACGTCTGGGTTCTTTCCAGCTTCTGGCTATTATAAATAAGGCTGCTATGAACATAGTGGAGCATGTGTCCTTATTGCATGTTGGGGAATCCTTTGGGTATATGCCCAGGAGAGGTAGAGCAAGGGTCCTCTGGAAATGTCATGTCCAGTTTTCTTAGGAACCGCCAGACTGATTTCCATAGTGGTTGTACCATCTTACAACCCCACCAGCAGTGAAGGAGTGTTCCTCTTTCTCCACATCCTCACCAACACCTGCTGTCTCCTGAGTTTTTAACCTTAGTCATTCTGAGTGGTGTGAGGTGAAATCTCAGGGTTGTTTTGATTTGCATTTCCCTAATGGCTAATGATGTTGAGCACTTCTTAAGGTGATCCTCAGCCATCCGAATTTCTTCAGGTGGAAATTCTTTGTTTAGATCTGTACCCCATTTTTAATAGGGTTATTTGGTTCCCTGGGATCTAATTTCTTGAGTTCTTTGTATATACTGGATATTAGCCCTCTATTGGATGTAGGGTTGGTGAAGATCTTTTCCCAATTTGTTGGTTGCCGTTTTGTCCTTTTGACAGTGTCCTTTGCCTTACAGAAACTTTGTAATTTTATGACATCCCATTTGTCAATTCTTGATCTTAGAGTATAAGCTATGGGTGCTCTGTTCAGGAAATTTTCCCCTGTCTCTATGTCCTCAAGGGTCTTCCCCAGTTTCTTTTCTACTAGTTTCAGTGTGACTGATTTTATGTGGAGGCCCTTGATCTATTTGGAGTTGAGCTTAGTACAAAGAGATAAGAATGGATCAATTAGCATTCTCTTGCATGCTGACCTCCAGTTGAACCAGCACCATTTGTTGAAAAGGCTATCTTTTTTCCACTGGATGTTTTCAGCTCCCTTGTTGAGGATCAAGTGACCATAGGTGTGTGGATTCATTTCTGGGTCTTCAATTCTATTCCATTGGTCCACTTGCCTGTCACTCTGCCAATACCATGTAGTTTTTAACACTATTGCTCTGTAGTATTGCTTGAGGTCTGGGATACTAATTCCCCCAGGAGTTCTTTTACCGTGGAGAATAGTTTGCGCTATCCTGGGTTTTTTGTTATTCCAGATAAATTTGAGAATTGCTTTTTCTAACTCTGTGAAGAACTGAGTTGGAATTTTGATGGGGATTGCATTGACTCTGTATATTGCTTTTGGCAAGATGGCCATTTTAACTATATTAATCCAGCCAATCCACGAGCACGGCAGATTTTTCCATTTTCTGAGGTCTTCTTCAATTTCCTTCTTCAGTGACCTGAAGTTCTTGTCATATAGATATTTCACTTGTTTGGTTAGAGTCACACCAAGATACTTCGTATTGTTTGTGGCTATTCTGAAGGGTGTCATTTCCCTAACTTCTTTCTCAGCCTGCTTATCCTTTGAGTATAGGAAGGCAACTGATTTGCTTGAGTTGATTTTATAACCTGCCACTTTGCTGAAGTTGTTTATCAGCTGTAGGAATTCTCTGGTGGAGTTTTTTGGGTCACTTAAGTAGACTATCATATCATCTGCAAATAGTGATAATTTGACTTCTTCCTTTCCAATTTGTATCCCTTTGATACATATATATAATCTGTTAAATCCAATTGGTCCAAAGCTTCAATTAGTTTCACTGTGTCCCTGTTTAGTTTCTGTTCTCCTGATAAGTCTATTGAGGAAAGTGAAGTGTTAAAGTCACCCACAATTATTATGTTAGGTGCAATGTGTGCTTTGAGCTTTAGTAAAGTTTCTTTTATGAATGAGGGTGCCTTTGCATTTTGAGCATAGATGTTCAGGACTGAGAGTTCTTCTTGGTGTGTTTTTCCTTTGACCAGCAAGAAGCATCCCTCAGAGTCTCTTTTGATGACTTTAGGTTGAAAGTCAATTTTATCTGATATTAGAATGGCTACTCAGGCTTGTTTCCTGAGACCATTTGCTTGTAAAATTGTCTTCCAGCCTTTTACTCTAAGGTAGTGTTTGTCTTTGACCCTGAGGTGTGTTTCCTGTAAGCAGCAAAATGTAGGATCCTGTTTACATATCCAGTCCATTAGTCTATGTCTTTTTATTGGGGAATTGAGTCCATTGATGTTAAGAGATATTAAGGAATAGTGATTATTACTTCCTGTCATTTTTGATGTTATCTTTTATATTTGATTGGTTATCTTCTTCTGGGATTGATGAAAGAAGGTTATTATCTTGCATTTTCCAGGGTGAAGTTTCCCTCCTTGTGTTGGTGTTTTCCTCGTATTATCCTTTGTAGGGCTGGGTTTGTGGTAAGATATTGGGTAAACTTGGTTTTTTTCATGGAATATTGTGGTTTCTCCATCTATTGTGATTGAGAGTTTTGCTGGGCATAGTTTTTTGGCTAGCATTTGTGATCTCTTAGAGTCTGCATGAGATCTGCCCAGGATATTCTAGCTTTCATAGCCTCTGGTGAGAAGTCTGGTGTGATTCTGATAGGTCTTCCTTTATATGTTACTTGGCCTTTTTCTCTTACTGCCTTTAATATTCTTTCTTTGTTTAGTACATTTGGGGTTTTGATTATTATGTGACGGGAGATATTTCTGTTCTGGTCCAGTCTGTTTGGAGTTCTGTAGGCTTCTTGTATATTCATGGGCATCTCTCTCTTTAGGTTAGGGAAGTTTTCTTCCATAATTTTATTGAAGATATTTGCTGGCCATTTCAGTTGTAAGTCTTCACTCTCATCTATGCCTATAATCCTTAGGTTTGGTCTTCTCATTGTGGATTTCCTGGATGTTTTGGGTTACAAGCTTTTTGCATTTTGCATTTTCTTTAACTGTTGAGTCCATGGTTTCTATGGTATCTTCAGCATCTGAGATTCTTTCTTCTATCTCTTGTATTCTGTTGTTGATATTTGCATCTATGTCCCCTGATTTCATCCCAAGGTTTTCTATCTCCAAAGTTGTCTCCCTTTGAGATTTCTTAGTTGTTTCTACTTCTGATTTTAGATCCTGGATGGTTTTGCTTAGCTCCTTCACTTTCTTGTTTGTGTTTTCCTGTAATTCTTTAAGAGATTTTTGTGTTTCTTCTTTCATGAGCTCAGCCTGTTGACCAAAGTTCTCCTGTATTTCTTTGAATGATTTTTGCGTTTCCTTCTTATTGGCTTTTGTATTCTCCTGAATTTCTTTCAATGATTTTTGTGTTTCCCTTGTAAAGGCTTCTAACTTTTGATCCATTTTTCCTGAATTTCTTTAAGAGATTTATTTATGTCCTTCATGTGATCCTGTAACAGTGTCATGACCAGTGATTTTAAATCCATATCTTCGCATTCTTCTGCATGCTGACCTCCAGTTGAACCAGCACCATTTGTTGAAAAGGCTATCTTTTTTCCATTGGATGTTTTCAGCCTCTTTGTCGAGGATCAAGTGGCCATAGGTGTGTGGGTTCATTTCTGGATCTTCAATCCTGTTCCATTGATCCTCCTGCCTGTCACTGTACCAATACCATGCAGTTTTTAACACTATTGCCCTGTAGTATTGCTTGAGGTCAGGGATACTGATTCCCCCAGATTTTCTTTTGTTGCTGAGAATAGTTTTAGCTATCCTGGGTTTTTTGTTGTTCCAGATGAATTTGATAATTGCTCTTTCTAACTCTGTGAAGAATTGAGTTGGGATTTTGATGGGTATTGCATTGAATCTGTTAAATCCATATCTTGTTTTTCTGGAGTTTTGGTGTATCCAGGACATGCTGCTAATGGAGAGTTGGGTTCAGATGATGCCATATTGCCTTGATTTCTGTTAGTAAAGTTCCTGCATTTTCCTTTTGCCATCTAGTTCTCACTGGTGTTAGTTGGTCTTGTTGTCAATGCTGGACTCACCAGTACAAGCTTCCTCTTCGCAGCTGGTCTCCGGGTGCCCAGCTGACCTCCCACACTGCCTGGAGACTGGGTGCAGTGGCCCAAGCTGTTCCTGATCCCGAAGCGGAGGCCTGAAGGCTCCTGCCAGAGGCCTCAGGGCTGGATCCTCTGCTCTGCATGGCCTGATTCACCAGAGCACGCTGCTTGCTCCCAGCTGGCCTCTGGTTGTACCGCTGGCCTCTTAGCAAGTCTTTTTTTAAAAGCCAGAGTCTCCTTGGTCACTCATTTCACTATCCCTTCATACCTCTTACATGACCAGAAAAGGCAGACACATATACCACTCACCAACAGAACACTGTGTGAGAAAAGCTACAGCTCAGCTGAGAGTCCAAAGTGTTGAGACCTGATCTGTGTCTTCCCTTTCTCCATTTTCCTTTCCCTTACACATCTGTTCAGAGGCTTTCAACAATGTTTAAGTGTTATATGCTCAGATTCTGAAATGAAAAGTCGTATTTCCTTTCTCTACCAGGAGTATGATTAAGTTGTAGGTAAAATATATTGGCACACAATAAAAAATATACCCCCTATCCTCTCTTCTTTTTAACATCTATTCCAGTCTCTGTTAAAGAAGAGATACAAACCAACTTGCTCTTTGCTTTAGAGGATCGAAGTCCATCTGATTATATCAGTTTGCTCATCCAGAGCTGCCTACCACCTGTAAATATTCTGTTCTGTGCTCACTGAAGCTGACTTAGTTGGTTTTACCCATGGGTTTCCCCTCCTTCTGTTTTCCTATTGTATTCATGCAGTGTGAGTGACTGACTGGCAGTAGGGAAGTGTTATGGGATGTTTTCCCTCAGTTTGTTCCTTATTTGTTACTGTGTACTGCTGCTATATTCCTCCATTGGGGCCTTGTCTGTAGGAGTGCTTAATGGAATTCTGGCTTGTTGTAGCTTAGAGTGGTGGTGCTGGTATTAATAAACTGCAAAAGCAGGACCAATTTTAATATCAGGCCTCACATTTCTAACTTAACTGCTTAAGCATGGCTTTAAGACTCTTCCATTCTCACCCAAAACATAATCCACACATCAAATGAGGTACAAGAAGAAAGGAAGAGTGGCCCCTTGTTCTGGAAAGACTCAGTGAAGCAGTATTCGGCAAAACCAG